>NC_046339.1:17118713-17448713 GCF_000738735.6 Corvus cornix cornix | reverse complement strand
GGGATGATCAGTATTCCCTTCCCCTGACTGCTCCACAGGTGCTTGGGTCACTTAACTTTAGTTCAGTAAGTTACAAGGCAAGTAGGTTACCTGTGAACATCTACTTAGTTCACAGAAATACAAGCAAATTGAGGCTACAGCAAAAGATGTTAAAACTAGTGTCTCACGTCAAAAGCATGCTCAGAGGCAGCTACTAGGTCTCAGCTGGTACCGAGTGGTTTCTGGTTTATGAATCTGAACTTTGGCCTTCATCTACAGTTCTGTTGAGATCAGTCTCTGCTTAAGAGATTTGCCAGCACAGCTAAAACAGTCTTTGTGTAGACCCATCTTTTACTGAAGGAAAAGTGCATTTGCTATTAAAGTTTTCCAGTTCTGTTGAGTGAAATAAGCCAGACCAACAAAAGGACTTTGAAATTCTGTACTCTTGGGCTTTGTCTGCCAAAGAAATGTCAGCTATCCCTAATTAGTTTACTTATACCAGCAAGGGTTCATACTGGAGGGTTGGCCTTATTTTCCTTTAGGTTCTCGTAATTCTTCCACTTGACATTGAACCTGTGAATGGGAAACAGGAAAGATGGGGAATTCACAGAGTGTGTACCACAGTCCTGCCATCCATAGTGTTTCAGCAAATTAATCATTCTTCTCTACTGAGTTAAGTAACCCCATTGATTTTAAGATGGTTTCTCACTTGAAGAAATCTTTGCCAGATTCAAATCTAAAACTGCACTACCACAGAGAAAAATCAGAGCTCGGGTTCAGGCTTGGCTACATTGAAGGCAAAAACCATTCACATGCAGGAATGCTTTGGTATAATGTGATTTGGTTCATCATATGTGCTGATGACAGATATGAATGCTTAATCAAAACCCTGTAAGAAATCATTCATAATTATATAGATCTGTAAGCTTAGATTATTGCCCTTTAGGCCATCAAATATTATATATAATTTACTGGGGAGGTCAGCTCTGTGATCTCTAAACTTCAGTGCTTTCTGTAGTGTGTATTATGGCTCCACAAGCCTAGAATAAATATTAACTGGGGATCTATTTCTCAGATTTATCATTTTTCTCTTCCCAATTCCCCTCATTACTAGTCTGAGTGCTGCAGAATTCCTCAAAGCTGTCACAAATGTAAGGTAGCTCTGACACTGGTAACTTGCCTGGAGCACATAATGGATTGTAAGGAAAGACTCTGCCTAGGTGTGGCTCCAGTCACGTTGCCATGAGGATGGAGCATCATAACGAAGGCTTTTCAGAAATCTTTGTTGTGTTCTTGTGCTACAGAGGCTATACATCTTATCCAATGAGGCAAAGTCTGCTTTTGCTCACACCCAGGTGGCTTGGCCACCCTCACAAGAAGCTGGATTGTAAAGCCAGCATGTCTTCATGGAAGTGGGAGCTGAGCACATCCAAAGAAGCACCAGCTTTGCAGCCTAGGGTGTACCAAGCCTTCTAAAAGCACCCTTGAAGTTTTCTGGTGTTGTTAATAAGCACAGGTAAGGCTGTGAATACCCTCTGTTGACTACCAGCTGTGATGCTGTGCTGTATTTACTCTGGGGTCATGTTTTGCCCCTGTTCTCAGCCCTCTCCAGTGAGATGCTGTTAGCATATTTACTGCTCAGAAGTTTAGAAAAGCTTGCCACAAATTCTGGCTCTACACGCTGCAGTGCAGGTTCAGGTAGAAGACAAAACTAAAGCCTGGCATCACACCCTGCTCTGCCTTTCCCTCTGATGATGATGATGAATAGTAAGTCATTCCTGCCATGGTGTATTACACTTTATGTGCTTAAAATCAAAACATATATATTTATGACTAAGCAATAATGTTAAGTATAGATTTATTAATTTAATAGACCAAGATGGTACTCTTTTAATAGGACTGGCCTGAAGTTTAAAGCTACTTCAAAAGATGTGGCTACCAGAGTCTGAAAGTAAGAATATATTTCCATGCACTCTGCTTTTCCTTGCATTAACAAATGTGCTTGTGACCTGACATTGGTTTCAGAGTAGGTAAACAGAACTGGAGAAGGGAAAGCAATTTCCTAGCATGGGCTCCCAATGTTAGCATACAGGCACATGTCTGTCACCTCAAGGCACCACATACAGAGAGGACTTGTACCAAGCCCTTTCATCAGCATTATCGCATATTCCCTGCTGTGTGTCTGAAATATAAGGAGCAATATGAACTTGTGGGACTGCTGAGATCTCCTGGGAACAGATTTTTCATGATGTTTACGACCCATCCCACTTCTAGTTGGTCTGGAATTTGTGTGAGCACCGTCTTTTCCTTTTCGGTGGTTTCAAAGTCTGTCTGAGCTGCACTGCTAGAAAATTGGGTTAGTGAGAGAGGTGCAGAGGAAACGTGAGTGGCTTGTGTGGATTCCTGGTGCTTGTTTGAGAAATATCCTTTCAAAAGTAACCCAAGATGAGTACACATCCTTAAATATGATCTCCATCCTAAACTGCAGAAAATCTTCAGTTGGTTTGGGCTCCTGCAAATCTCAACTAATTGAAATAGTAGCAGTATTCTGAAAATTGCCTTATATCACCTGTTGTTGTGACTCACAAAGGCAGTGAAAGCTGTAATTCTCTCATTAACTCTCTTTTGCTCTCTTTTATTTCCATTTATGTTTTAAATTAAGTAGTGGTCTGGCTTTTGGGCAGCCGAAACAAAGGATTCCCCATGCTGGTTAAATAAAAAGTCCGTTCATAATCACAGTACAAAAGGGAAGAGCTGAGAAGAAACGGCTCACAGCTAGGGATGCGCAACCCCTGGAACTCCCACCCCTCTGTGAGACTCACTCAGAGTTTCCCAGCTGAGCGGTGAAATATGTGGAGCTCTCTTTGCCCTTTTGTTTGATGTCCTCTTCATTTCCTGTTTGTTATGTGATCTGAAAGTAAAACAACCAGCCAACCAACCAACCAAGGAAAAGAGACCCTTTCATAGCTATAAACGGGGCCCAGCTGTGTAAGCTGGGCTGCACAGACGCTACCCAAGATTGCCAGAAGGGCCTGTGTGTCTCGTATCCTTCGCTCTGTGGGTGCTCAGCCCTTGCAGAGTAATTGCTCTCTCCTTCATCTGAATGTCTGCCCTCTTTTGAAAGCATCCCTAGCAAGGCACTCAGATTCATTAACTCCTGAGCACAGTGCCTTTTTCATGTCAGTGTCTATCAGAACTAATGCTACTGGGGATAGGAGAGGGTAGGCAAGGGTACTGGGATCATAGATGGCAATGTCACATCAGTCATCTGCGCAAGTGTAATAGCAGCAGTCAAAGGAAAAGGACTTTGGGGAAAGATTTCCCAAAGCACCTTTTGATATTAGTACTGAGGGTAAGTGACCTGCAGGGACATGACCTGACTGCATCACAGCACGACTTGCAGTGGGTGTGTTACAGCCATAATAAATTGCACAGAGTATGTCAGCAGTGACCTGTGAATGACACAAAAAAACCCAAACTAAGACCTCCTCACCTTTCCTGCTGCTACAGCAATACAGGCTGTACAAGGTGTTGTCTTGAAAGTATTTGCTTTGCTTGGGAGGAGAGAAAATGTAGAAAGGGAAACTCAAGCAAGAGGAATCTAAATGTACTGCTGCAAAAAATATAAAAGTTAGACTACATAAAACTAGGCCTCTGCAGACAAGGGGTAGGTAAATACCCCTCAAGCACCTCAAGCTCCAGTGAAAATGGTAGTATTTAATTCCAAATAAAATCTATTACTGTCTGAACCTGGAGTGTATTGACAAAGGCTTCAGTCTTTTCAACAGTACTGAGTGAAGAGGGGGGGAAAAAATCCCAGACATATCTGTGCATTCTAACTCTTTTCAAAGAAAGCAGCAGGAGAAATTCAGTGAATTGATCTTTCTCAGCATAACTTTATGAAATGCAGCATGGGTAAAGAAAAATATGTTTTTCTTTCTAAAAGAAAAATGTCACCTTCTCACCTACCATTTATAATCTCCTAAGTACTTGATTGCTACGTCTATAGATAGAGGGTTTGAACACACAGAGTCATTTTCAGACCGATCCTCTTCAGTGACTTCTACAAAGCCACTTCATTTTTTTGCTTCACCTTTGCCATCTGCAGATGGTTTTCTGGCAGAAAATGCTATTTAAGAGCTATTTTGTGCATTTCCTCGCAAAAGCTGTTCCAGGCAGCAGATGGCATTTTCACTTCCTTACCCTCAGCTTGGCAGGGGCAGGGTGCAGGATGGAGCTTGGGCACAGGCAGTGGCCCCAGAGGTGGCTGGGGGATGCTTCTTGCTGCATACTTGCTCCCCAGTGTGTCCCAGCAAGGGGAGCCCTCCCACACTGAGGAATGTGAAGCAGGCACTGACAAAATGGGCCAGCATCTCTCCTCTTGGGCAAACTTCCCTCAGCCCCAGTGGGATGTGTTTTCCTGTGCTGGCCAGGCCTGGGACTGCTCGGGTAGCCAGGTAAGAGAACTGCCACACAGTGCTGGCCCTCGGAGGAGCTGATGCCACTGGTGAGAGGTGAGGGGACTGAGACAACCGCACCTCCATCCCAGCACGGGTTCACCACATCCTCGGGGAGAACCTGGTGGATGATGTGGCCCTGGGTGCAGCTGGGGGCTCTGACTGGATAGCTGTGGTGCAGGGGGGCTGTGCAGCTGGGGACAGCCCTGCAGGCACCTCGCTGGGGGCTTCTCTCTCCTCGAATGTCTGTGCTGGAGGGCACGACAGCCATGTGTGTGCAGGGAGCTGTGCAGGGGCAGGGAGCTGAAGCCAGTTCCTGAAGGACAAGGAGAATCATACAGGAGTACCTCTACTTTGCTTCTCCCAGGCTCCCATCACTCGTGACTCAGGGACTTACAGCATTTCTGCTGTTCCCTCTGTATGCAGTGACCTAGGCCTGAGCATCCAAAGAATCCTGACACCACTGAACATGAAAACTGGTTAAAATACAGAGACTTGATCTTGTGACTCGGCCCCTAAATTGCAACTTCTCTTTCCTTAATTCCCATAGGGAACCTACATAATGGCAGTGGAAGGTTACTTGTCCTTTATTGCTCCCAAAGCTTGCTTTCTGCTTAAATATATGTAATTAACTCCTTCATTTTGTTCATGCATTCTCACTCTTAGAAGGGTCCATGAGCTCAGGCAAGGTATACTTTTTCTAGTAAGCACTGTATCTGTCCACACTTTGAACTTCCACACATCTTTCTCAGAATCCTCCAAAACAGTGCTCCAGCACTGGATGCTTGGGGTCTTCCTTGCCTTCCTTCCTCTCCTCATATTTTACTTAAAATTCTTGATTCCAGGAAATCGAGATGAGATGAAAGTTTTCAGCTCTAATATTCTAGATGCAAATCTTATTAAATTCCAAGCCCCAAACCAAGCAACACTGTAAACTGGGAATAGAACTGAAATGAAGACACTCAATCACTCTCAAGTCCGTTCAGCAGCTCATAGAGACACATTCTCTGTGGTCTCATCACATTCATATTAATGAACAAATTTGCTTCTTGCATTATATTCCATACCTTACACTGTGCAATTAGAAGCTAATTGGAAGCAGTAGGCAGGATGCCAATATTTGTAGTATTTGGATATCATTCAGAGCTTCAGTATTTGAGGAAAAATCTGATTATTTCTCAGAGACACTTCCAACTATGTCTACAAAGAAAACATCGTTTTGGAGTCTCCTTCCTCTAGACGTCTAGGTTCTGGAAAGCTGACCTATTTGCACATGCAGTGCTAAGGGATTATATTTGTAATTAAAAGAAATCCTTATGGGTTACAGATCTATCCAACAAAGGTGATTGTTAGGCCTGCCAGCTGCCCCAGGCTAACGTCAGCATTAAGAAACAGCAAAAGTGTGGTTATTCTAGGCTCGAGGAAAGGCTTAAGGGTTGTACTTGGAAAAGACACTGTGAAACAAAGCACAGCCCTGCACACTTCTCCAAGCCAAGGCTACCTGTGCCTGGTTGCAGGTACAGGAAGTATGCCCAGGTCACAGGTTGTAGTAAAGACTTAAAATTTGACTGGGGAAGCTGAATGTGGCATTTTGTAAAAGTAAGAAGCTCATCCCTTCAGAGCAGTAAGTATTCACAATAGCAGCTGATGGAGAATGTTTGCCCCACATTACACCACCTCAGGTATCTGTTGCCAGCTCACTCTGTCCTCAGTTATGTTTGTTATTTAGAAGGCTTTTGAATAGCAAGGATTCTCCATGTAAAGACAAACCTCATCCTAAAACAGAAATCTGTTCTCTCCAGGCATGGCCTGTTTTATATTCTTGGCTACAGCTGTGAGACAGAGACACTGTCTGCAGAGCAAAGCTTGGAGCCCTTTAGTGGGGTAGAACACTTGGAAATTTGCTCACCTGTCTGCAAATATCTGCTTGTGCAGTGGCACCTTGTCCAAGAGCAGGTGGAGCTTGTTCAGTCATTGGTTACGAACTCAGTATCTTTTAGCTCTGTTCCCATTTTGCACGCTTTTCCTAATCTCAACCACTTTTTTTGCTGGGTGTGTCTGTACCTTTGCTGCCCAAAGGCTTTGTGGCTGTGTATTCCTGCTTTGATTGAGAAGTAGCTGTTAATTTCCTGTGGTGGTCCCTCACTTCTTGTTCCCTGAGTTACTGTTTCCACTTTTTGTGGGAGTCATCAAAGCTCTGTATAGAGGACAATAAATTATGATGACTTATAGCTGAAAATTTTCTCCAAATAGTTTCCCAGGTTACAATGCCTGAAAATTTTTGAATCTGTAGAGGTTTTCATAAAAACAAGCTGTCTGAATATTTGTGACTGGCAACTGCTACCATGGCAGAAATCAGTCTACCCAATTCACCCTTCCTGTCTGTGAATAAGGGTGCTCATCTTTAGCCAGATTCCAAATAGGTTCATGGCAAGGGAGGAAGAGATAGAGAAAAATACATATTCTAGCCTGTAAGCCAACCTTCCTCTTTCAAAATCCCAAAGCAAGAGAAAGAAAAGAAAGGAAAAAGGATACACCTACTCAGAACTCTTCCAGAAGCAGTCAAGGCTTGTTCCTTTTTGTTTTTAGCTATTGGATTACTTTTATTGGCTTAGTAAACTTTAAGCATTGGAGACAATAGCAGTCTAGACTTTTTGTGATAAGGTCGGTCGTTCAAATAGTCTGATTTTTCTCCTGACATCTTACTCTTAATTTTCTCCCTGCTTATGGCCAACTAAGCAAAGTTGCCAAAGTTTATTGGCCAGATTGGCTCATTTAACCAGAAGTGAATATCCCACCCTCACACTAAACCACTGGGATTTCCTCTAATGCAGTAACAGCAGCTATAACAATTCCCTATTAATAATTAATTGAGTTCCTATTGGGACTGCCTGAACAATTTTCTTTGCTTCTTGTCAGGCACCAGCACTGTGCAGTAGCCTAATTTAGTCTAACTGACTATATCATGGGCAAGTACATCCATCCTGTGTTACGTGACGACCCTTTCACCATTTTCCCTGTGCCATGGTTTGAAGCCTTTAAAGAAGCACCTGTAAGTGCACATTTGTCATGTTGTCTTGAAATTGTGAGTGCTTAAAACCATTGGGGTGGCAAGACAGGCATGTGTGTTCTGGCTGATACAGGGTGTTTTAATATCTCTGATGACCTTGCTCTTATAGCACACCTTCTTCCAGCTGAGAGTGCCACAAACCTTGTATTTCCTCTGGGGCTCAGGACTTCAGGTGAGGGCTTGTTCCAGGGAGTCAGTCAGAGGTTAGGGTGCGTGGTGTCTCCTCTGGCCTTGCTCGTGGAATGCTCGGGCCAGGATAAACGGTGTTACTGAACCATGCTGTACTCCCATCTCAGCCCTGCTCACTGGGTAACGGTGTGGGCAATTACACGTGTCCTTGTCACGGACCCCAGCTGGCAGGGGAGCACTTTTGGGGCAGGTTGTGGTGAAAGACAGTGAGACCAGATGCCTCTGTTATACCTATGAGTCTGGAAGCTTTGTGGTTTCCCACGTAGATTGAGACGAGCTTGATGTGGTGTATTTAGAGCAGGCAGAGCCCTGCTCCCTGGCTGCCTCCTGACACTCCACATTGCTCCAGAATCCTGTTTATGGCTGCTGTCTATGCTGGGGACTGGGCAAGCTTGGGCTGACAGCGCTACTGGCAACAACCAAGGCATTCCAAGTCTTAGACTTAGCTGGAGGGGTTTCATCAACATAAACACGGCAAATCCTAACAGAGTCCAGCACTTGCCCCTGTTGGCCCTGTTAAAAATAATAATGTGTTAAGCTGGTAGAGTAAGTGGACTACCCACAGTCAATCAGTATGGGAATTTTGATATGACTCATTTCTTACACTTGCTCTTAGTTACAGCTCTAATAAGTCTCAGCTGTATAAAAGAGACATAAATTAGTTTCAAAAGGAGTGGAGGAGGAAAGTGTTTCATTCTCTGATCAGCCCTCAGTTTCTAACCACTATTTTCTTTTGTCCAGATATATGCCGGAAATGCTATTCTGAAAAAAACAATTACAAAAAATTACAGAGGGTCATTATTATTATTTAGTTTATTTGTTATATGTCACTAATGTGCAGAAAGATTTATTTTTTTGTTTAGGTTCCAAAGGACAAAGGTCATTTGTTTTGCCTGAAGGCTTTAGTCATCGGTGAAGTTATTTTCCTGGTTCCAGCCCTGTTCTTTCCAGGAAATGAGTCCTGCTATTTGAACTATCCCTTGAGTTGAATAGACTTAGCTAAGCTGGAGTTCATGTCCTGACCTACACCCAAAGTTGCCTGAGATTGTGTTTTAAGAAACAAAGCCTTGAGGATTCGAGCAGCTTTAGTCCTCCCGAAGAGATAAGGAATATGTAGAAACTCTGAATCTACATACTTTATTCCTCAACCTGAACAGGTTTTGCGTTTTCATCCTACCTGGATAGAAAACTTGCACTCTCTCAGGATTTCCTGGCTCATGAGGAATCTCTGCTACTGCAAGGCCCTTAAGTAGCTGCACATCAACCACTATCTGAAATTGTGTGGAACAAGATTCTGCTTACTCTAAAAGTCCTGGAGCAGTGAGGACAGGAGGGTGGGGCTGACAGGGCTCACACAGACCTGTGTGAGAAGACCCGCTAATTTTTCTGAGCTACCCTTGAGGTACCTTAAGGAAATCTCCCTTCAGGTGAGAGCATCAGCCAAACTTACCCCCTTTTGCCTGGATTGGACCATAAACCTCACCTTTACAGAATCACAGAAATACATAAAGGGTTGGGTTGAAAGGGATCTTAAAAATCATCTAATTCCACACCCCCTGCCATTCCCTAGATTAGGTTGATCAGAGCCCCATCTGACCTGTCTTTGAACATTTCCACGGATGGGGCACCCACAACTTCTCTGGGCAATCTGTTCCAGTGCCTCACTACCCTCACAGTAAAGAATTTCTTCCTAACCTCTATCTAAACCTGTCCTCTTCCACTTTAGAACCTTTGCCTCTTGTCCTGTCACAATCTGCCCATATGAAGAGTCTCTCTCCTGCCTTTTTATAAGCCCGTTCTATATGGCACATTAAAAAACCTACACTGTCTCCACTTTTTTTGCCATCCTATGTGTCTTAATAATATGTGAGTGATTTTAGGAATCACTTGCTTCAAATCCGCAAACTTTGTTGTGTAGCTGCAGAGTGCTAAGGCTTTATCACAGTTTGTTTTCCCTGTGTGAATGAGCTGTGTATTTGAATCCAACATTTGACTTCAGAGCTCTGTTGTGTTGTTACTGTGATGCCTTTGTAGTTTCAGGCTTAGCTGGAAATTGCTTCTCAGATTTTGAAATCCCTACTCAAATTTTGTGAGGAAGAGGGTCTTGGATGGAGATACAGGTTTTGAACATGGGGTTGAATTCCAGCTCTCACCCTGACTTCCAAGGTGAGCAGTGTTTTGTTACTGCTGCTGTGTGCAAGGCTGAGGAATCCTGGTGAAAGGCACTACAAAAGTACAAAAGTTGACTCTCACCTCTAGTGGAAACGACTACTGGAGGACCAACTAAGCTGCTTCCTTTTCCTCAGTGAGAATCACCCACTTCAGGCATTAATTATTCAAAGTTGATATTTCTGCACTATTTAGGAAGAATCTGGTGGCCCAAATGGCTCCAAGAATAGCTTCCTTTTGTTATTTTTTAATGTGAACATTTTAGTTTGCTTCATCATCCAGGGATGTTCTTGCTAAAGCTATATACATCACTCGGCTGAAAGCACGTGAAGCATTAAACATCTTAGTGCAATGTTTTTACCTGAATGTTCAGGGCTTGACAGAGAGCAATTTCTAAGGTCATAGTATATTTATCTGTGTGTATCTCCAGAGATACAGGTCCAGGATTGCGAGACTTTGATGCTGTTTTTGTAAACAAGTGGCCTGCAAGATGCCTAATTCATCGGTTGCATGTGGATAGATAGGAGAGATCTCCTGACAGATAGGAGAATGCAACTGCTGCAGGCTCTCACATGTTACAGAGATCCAGCCTGTTTTGTTTCCCTGAGCACTTCCTTGGGGTTCATTGCAACAATACTATCAATCAACAAGCAAACCTCTGCAGTGGCATCACTTGTCTGGCTTGTTTAACTTTTTGAAACATGGCTGGGAGAAAGGCTGCGAGTGCAAGAATTAAAATGGAAACACTGGTTGTTTCATTCTTACTACCCCGAAATGAGTATATGCCTAAAGTCACCCTTTTTCAACGTTTGGTTTTTCCAATGGACTGCAGTCTGAGGGTAATTAGCTGCACACTTTCCCCTGGATAGTTGTTATTCAGTGTTTTTATCATGTTGATGGCCCAGCCTGAGCCATACAAACAAACACATAGTGGAAGATGATGGTTGCTCCATGTGCAGTCTCCGAAGGCTGTAGGGAACAGCAGTTGGCCAGGATGAGCTGAGCACGAGGTGAGAAAGCTGTGGTTGTGCAAAAAGTATTTGTCATAGCAGAGCAGCTCCCAAGGCATTTTGTGCCATTTGTAAGAGAGGCTGTGAGAAGTTTTAATTTTGCTTTAAGTGAAAGTCTGCTAGCCTTTTACACAACCAGATTGGTTGGTGGACTCACATACTGACTGAAATAGCGTGAAGATATTTCCTGCTTTCATCTTGCCCTTGAAAGCCAAAAATTTGGGCCTAGACCTAAACTAATAGGTGAAGTATTTGGGAATATTATAACAAAGCCTTAAGTAGCTTCCAAATGCTTCAGCTTCCAGTGCTGTGTCTTTCCTGGCCCTCCTACCCCAGGGAAAAGAGTTTCCTCTGCGACTGTTGTTTGTCTTTAGGTTGGCCGGAAGATACTGGTACTGCCAGGTGGTTCAGCAGGGCAGAAGACCATAGAAGTGCAGGGATGATAAAAGACATGACTCCACAGGTGATTGAAGATCCTGTGGTGAAGGTGTTTGTGTCTCTCCCTTCTCTCCCACCTCCACCTGCTCCACTTCATGTCTCCCACTGCTTTGCCTCAGGCTCCTTTGGTGCTCACTGGACCCACA
Source organism: Corvus cornix cornix (assembly GCF_000738735.6). Classification (NCBI taxonomy): domain Eukaryota; kingdom Metazoa; phylum Chordata; class Aves; order Passeriformes; family Corvidae; genus Corvus; species Corvus cornix. The sequence goes on along the minus strand of NC_046339.1, from coordinate 17,437,255 downwards.
CGGGAACTGATTTAATGAGTGAACTGAAAGCCTCACTGGTTTTATGCTGTGAGAAATTCAGCTGGCTGCCGAAGCTGGCACCTGGCAGATCTGAGGAAGAGGGTGGGCTGTACAGCCATGAGCAGGAACAGGAGAAAGGAGAAATGCAGAGAAGAGGGACACTCTTCTGTCTCAGCTGTGACCAAACACTGCTGCCTATGAAACTGCAAGCACAGTCTGAGCAGAAAGGCTGATCCAGGACAGAGCCTTGGATCCTGGCGGGTTTGGTGGTGATGGAATGCAAGACATCTAAATCCTACACTTTCCAAAGATAAGAAATGCTACATGATATCACAAATCACTGTCCAGTGTCTAGGGTCACTTGTTTCTCTGTAAATGAAGTAAAAGTGGAAGGCAGTCTCTTCAAGATGCTTTTGGATTTGATAATGAGCTATCAAGTGTTGTTGGTTACAGTTCCACACATCAGAAGTTCTATTTACATTTTAGAAGAGAGGAAAACATTTCCCTGTGTAATATTTGATGTATTAGAATATACACAATACTAATTTCTTTGGCTTTCCCAAGCTAATCATTGGGCTGGCTGAGTTTGTCTGCCCACAACTACAGGCCAGGATAGTTGCATTTAGATTATGCATGTTGATTTCTTTTATGTTATGTGAATACAGAAGTGTTGGAAAATATTCATTGATTTAGGAGAGTGTCCACTCTGAAAAGTTCTGCATAAGATCTCTTGTTTTGTGTGAAGATAAAAAATGTGAAGTTCGGCTAAAATTATATGCAAACAAAAGCCACACATCTAATTCATATTTCCAAGTATCACAACTAAAGTTATATTTCTGAGGGGATGAAATTTGCTCACTGATGTGCTTTCCCTTCCAGTGATGTGAGACATCAGCCTTTATCTAAGCAGCAGTCTCTGTGGCGTCAGAGGGAATTTTGTCTGGTTTAGAGGATCTTTGCAGAAGCTCTTCATCCCATTTTTGAATTCTACAGCTTACCAGCACTGTGTTAGGATTCTGATACACTGACTGCTGTCTTTCACAGCCACGACTTCCTGAAATGTCTTTCTCCAAGTTTCAGTATCTGTCTGTAGACAGAAATGAACACACAGGGGAGTGTGCAGAAAAAAAAAATAAAAAGGACAAAGAAAGAAGAACTTAGCCATTGTGGGGTTTTGGTCGTTCTTTTCACTGTTTTTGCCAAATAGGATATAATGGGTTCTGGTTTCTCCTCCCTGCAAGACCTAATGGCTGAAAACCCAGGGGAGGGAGAAACCTGGAGAGGTTTGTGAGGCCCCTGTTTGCTTTTTATAAAGTACTAAAATCTTACTGGCAAAAGAATGAATTTAACCTTACAGGAACTCAACAGTGCTTTTGGCACTGTCTTCCCTGAGGTCTTTTGGTTACCAAATAAATCAGTGCACACAACAGCAAAAGAGCAAAGTGAAACTTAATCCCTACCTGCATGTTCAAGCAGCTGGAGGCTCTGCTGATTAGTTTCAGCCCCTCAGTCACGTCCACCAGGGCTAAGAGCAGATAACACATGTTTATTTGATAGCCGAACCACATTGTGCTCTCAGTAGCTGAGAATGATTCATGAGGTCGGAGAGGATTTTTCCAACTCTTTACAGTAGCCAAACCCATGCCTGAAGTACATGTGAACCCTGGACTCATCTTAAAAACCATCTTCCTTGTTCCACACCTTGTGACTCTTTTGCTACAATTGCATTCATTATTTTCACTGTCTTTCCCAGTGCTACAAGAGGGGACTGTCACAGCAAAGAAGCTGTAGCAGAGGGTTTAGGGGCTATGGAAGCCAGTGCCTCACACTGGGAGGACCCTGGTGTGCCCAGCACAGGACTGGACAGCATGACAGGAGGATGCTGGGTGGATAGGAACACACTCCTAGGGAATCGCCTCCTCCACAATTCCCTAGCCCCCCCCCAAGTTTGCAGCCCAGGATTCCTTTCTAGATCCTGTTTTCCAGAAGGTGCCAAGGAGTGCAGTGATGAGCCAGGGAGCCCAACACTCCTCCTGCTGAGGAGCCCACCATCCTGATGCTCCAAGAGCCTTGCAAAAAAGTGAAAAGGATATGATTTACAGATCAATAGAATAATTTAATATAATCGCAAATAGGTACAGAATATCAAGTCTCCTTAGGAAAGTTCTAATAATTAACTGTCCTACATTTCCAGACTTAAAAATTGTATATGGATTCTGATTTTCAAAGGCATTCTGAGTTGCAAGTTACTAAAGCTATAAAGCACTTTGCAGTGTTTAATAGATATATGTAATTACTCCAGGAAAATGGAATACTGGAATAAAATGACCTTGAAAAGCTATTAGTGTAACCATAGGCCCGAATTTACATTCTACAATAAGCCACAATTCAGATGGCAGTTCATCTACAATGCTGGACTGTCAATAAGGAGAAAACATTAAAGGAAAACATTAAAGCTTATATAAGTATTTTTCCTTTAATATGGAAGCTTCCAGAAGTCAGCAATAACTTGAATCTGCTGTAACCTGAACTATAAAACCATCTTATTTGAGAAAAACAATTTGAGAATTGTTCTTTTCTGGAGGTGGATAGAGCATAAATGTGCAGGTAAACTTTGTAATATTTGTCTTTTGCTAAAACATACCAAATGTTTGGTTCCCTCCTCTGACACAGTGATAGACTGAGACCATTCCTCTCACAGACCCAGCAAACTGAGGAAGGTAAAATGAGGCTGAACATTGCCAAAGACTATATAAAAATGTGACAATTAACTGGGACAAAGGAATTCAGTGTAGATGTAAATACTGTTGGGCAGAAAGGAAAAAGTTACCAATATTTTTGTGTTGGAAAAACACACTGGTAAAAATGGGAGCTTTTGTGACACCTTATGAAAAGCATACATGGAGCTGGGGAAGAAATTATCAAGTTGCAGCAGTAAAATTGGGAAAGACAAATAATTTCATAACAATGATCAATTGTGTTAGGTTTTTTAGGGAAAAAATGGTAATTTGGAGATTGTTGAATGGTTAAAGAGCTGTTTTCAACTGAATGTATATGACTTTTCTACCCACTGATTTCTCAGAATCCAAAATGCTTGATAGTTATACAAACTCCTGGACAGATAAAATAAATCACATGCCTGAACTGAAATAAGTACTGGTCGTTGTCCCTGGAAATCATGGAGGATATGAATATGTGAGAAGTGTATTTGGCATTGTTCTGTGTAAGAGGAGATCTGTGTTTCCTGAGTTTGTATTTCGGGGTTTCAGCATCTGCAGCTCAGAAGGGCATAGTTAGCCTTCACCTGCTGCCAAACACCTCGAGCTGTCCCTGTGCTCGCTCTCCACATGAGTGTGCATCCAGGAGGGCTGTGGAGCAGGTCCAGGCTGGAGCAGCACAGCCCTATGGAGGTGCCTACAGCTTTCCATGTGGAGGCTCAGTGCTCCCGCAGCTCAGCAGGCCCCTCACCCATCCCGGAGCCCCGGCCACAAGCACTGGTTTTTGACCTGCCCGGCTGAGCAAGGGCTGTGTCCGGCTGGCCTGGGGCGCTCCGAAGCGTGGGATCGTGTTGACCTCTAGTGGCTGTAGCAGGGACCTTGGGGCGGGTGCAGACAGCGGGCTCTGGACCAGTCATCCCGCACCGACAGCTCTCAACGCATCACTCGTTTCTTTTTTGTAGAGTAATACCTAAGCATAAACTCACATTCTGCATTTAATCTATTGATGGCTTATGGGGACTTTTTCCCAGAGCGTGTTTGTTTTCCATATGAAATGTTGCAGCTGTCTGCTCTAGGACAATATGCCATAAAAGCCCTAATAAAAAGCCCTAATTCGTGCCTTCATGTCGCCCTTACCCTCCATGAGCTTCCTTTCATGATAGCCCACGATGTGCTTGGGCCCTTTCACATTCATGAGGAGCAGACTTCTACCCTCGGGAGCATCTTGGGTAAGGCTGCTCAGGAAGGAGAACAGGACGCGCCTAAGTTCTCCCCAACCATTGCATTAGAAACAGGAATGTGATAATTTGATGCATATTTCAGATGTGCACTCTTCTTTCAGCCAAGGTCTTGAAGTTTTTATTGAGATAGCACAAATTTCTGACCATCTCACATACTTCTGTGAAACAGCTCTTTCTGGAGCATTTTCCCTCTTCAGGAGAAGCCTGTAGTGCCTACCTGTGTTGCTGACAGTACAGGCAGAACCAAAGGATCACTTGTGATCCTGTGTAGGTGTGACAGCTATTCTATACAGTGGTGGCCCCCCCGGGAGCCCTCATCATGGCATTGCTAGGCTGCAGCTGAAGGCTGGCCCTGTTCCTGTGTCACAAAGCAGATGTTCAGCCTCACTAGAGTCTGTGAAAACTGTCAGAGGGTGGCAACATTTATCCCAAACCTTATCTCATAATTCAGCTGTAATTGAATCCAGCCCTGAGAGCTTCAGTTTGGAAAATGAGAAATAGGCTGTCTCTTACATCTCTAACCAAAAGTGGGCATAAATAATTGATAATGATCAAATTTGCTAAAATATATAAAGGAAGTAATCTCTCTTCTTGCCAGCTGTTATGCTGAATAACTGAGAGGTTTTAGTGGAGACAGATGACAATGTTTAGCATCAGTTGCTTCATGCACACTGTTCTTATTATTGTTTGTAATCTGAAAATTGTGCTGGGGGCTAGAGGGGATTAACAAAAGGAAAGTGAGTACCAGGGAAAAAAAAAACAGCTCTCTGAAATAGAAGAAAATGGAATGATGTGTCTAGCACATGGCACAATAGCCCTGAGGAAGCTTCACAGCTTGTCCTCCAGCTGGGAGCCTCCCACTGCTTGTGCAGGGTCTAGCAGGGCCTCCAAGGCTGCTGTGCTCTGGTGCCTTGCTCAGCCATGTCCAAGTTGCTCTTGTAGAGAAACTGCAGTGCCAGCACCTTTGTTCTTTTGAAGAGAAGGTAGCTCTTCACTGGCCTCCAGATGCTTACAGCTGCAAAATAGCTGAACTAGAGATGATATGTCTGATAACTTGCATTTTTTTTTAGTTATACCACTTGGCTTAAATAAAAGATTACTTCTTCTCACACTTAAAAAGGAAAGAGGTGTGGAAGATCATGACTGCTCAGATAGAGGGATGAGTGTGACACAAGTTAATGTCACTGAAGTGATGAGGCCATTTCCTCTCTGCTTGTCAGCCTTTTCCTGCAATTAGAAGCTATTTTGTAACTTGCTGTCCATGTGTAGTTCAGGGGCTCATGATCTTGAGATGATCGGAATCAAACATCTTCCATGAGCATTGTTTGCTTATATTGGATCTCCTTTGCAAATTAATAACCCACATTTAGCTTTTCTGATCTTAATCTTTCCTCACACAATTTTGAGCAAAGAGCTGCTAGTTTGGGAGTTTTGTTTATGGTGGTCAGTATCAGTATTGGTGTCTTCTGCTTTCATATTATGATTTAATACATCAGCTCAGCAGGTGTAATCCCAACTCTTGAAAACAATGGTAAGAGTCCCTTCTGCATGAGCTAGTTGGATTTCAGCCTTCGGCTTTAACAGCTGCTGTAAAACGTTTTATGAGACATTTAACCTTTCCAGCTCCTGCCATTAGATCTCTGAATGGAAGACTCAAGTATGTTTGCTAATTGATAAACAGACTGTTAAATGTGCTCGATTGTTAAAAGTGAATTTAAAAAACAAATACAAGAAGGTGATGGCAAATTCATCCAGCTGAAAAGCAGTCTTAAGGATGGGGCTAGTTTTGTTTAAACAGGAGAATTGCAATTTGTGTTGTTCCATCCGTGATATGATGTTCTTGTTGCCTTCTGCTGTAGAGTTTTGCTCGGATAAATGTCAGAGTTTGTATTTACATTTAAGAAGGGGGAAAAAAATGATTTTTATTTCTGTGGTCTGATTTTGGCAAGCTGCCTTCCTAGAATGCAATCTGAGTTGAAACCAGAAACCCTGAACACTGTAACACATTCGTTGACTTCTGCTTCTATTACTTCTTTAACAAGTGTGCATTCAAATGAAAACAATGTTCTTTCAAAGCCACAGCTGTTATTTGCGAGAGAAAGCTAAAAGACAATTGTACAGAAACCTGTATTTTGTGTTTATTATTAACAAAACCACAGTTCTGGAAAGCTTTGTGAAACTTGTGCTGAATTTAACGTTGCTTCTGAAGCTGTCTTCCTAGAATATGTAATTATGTAAACCCAGGAAACTGAAAAAGAGGGGAATGGAGCATAATCAGATTAATTTGTGTATATTGTTGGAGTTGCATTGCTTGAGATGCTCTGATCAGAGAAACAGACTAGAGAAATATCAAGAAATTTGTACATCAGAGGTGTACAAGTACTGCTACTGCCTCTTATCTCCCCACTGCCATGTTTCATGACTAGTGTTGCAAAACACAGATTTAACCAGGAGGAAGTTGTATTCATCCCCTTGCAAACATTAATATGATTATCAACCCCGCATGCAGCATTATCATGTATTTGAAACTTGCACAATGAATACTTTTTATGCTGAAAATAATTATTTCCTAAATCAGATCCCAATCACTTTTGGTCTTTCTAGCTGTGGGATGTCTTATGGGTGAACTGAAATCTCCACAAACTATGGAAATAATCTCCGTCTAAGGTTGAGCTACACTCCTTTGTAATGTCACCATTTAGGCTGGCTTTAGAGTGGTTTAAAGTGTTGCACAAAAAATTTACATTCTCTTTTCTTTTTGAAGTAACAGTCTTGGCATCCTAAACAATGGCTATTAGTATGTTTTGTGTGTAACAATCTTTTGTGCATAATTATGTTCAAGTAGAGGTTCCTTAGCCTGTAAAAATTTTTCATGTTTATTCAGAGCAGCAAAACCCACGTACTGCTCTTGAACATCACTGAACACATATCTATCAGCCTCAGCTTGACTTAGTTTATTTTCCTTTTTAAAAAATAATAAAAAGTTATTGTTCTGTAGTCTTTTTCTATCCTAGGCTGTTAAATACTTATCTAATAAGGGAAAAAGTTGTGCCAAATGATTACCTAATTTGTCAAACTACTCCAAACAAATAGGCAAACAAAAATCTGTTGATTCCTTGTCTGGCCTGTTATGTTACATTACAAGTAAGCTTTTTTTCCCTACTTCATTCCCTTTTCTTTATTTCATGAGCAAAGGCTGGAAGAAGTCATATCTCTGAGCATGTGCAATACACAGCCAAAGCAATATTCCCACCACTTAATGGAAACAGCCAGATGCTTAAATGTCTGCTTGACTGAGGTGGGAACACTGAAGTTCACTTCTTGTCCTTGGAGGGGAAACATAAGGGAAGAAATCTAAAATCAGATTAATTAAATAGCAAATCCTCTGTGGAGAGGCTGTTGGTGTTTAAAGATGGAATTCTGTTGACAGTAAAAAAATTATGTATTTTTTTGGTTTTTCTCATTTTGGACAAAGAAGTTTTCACATTTAATTGGTTCTTTTGCCAGGTAGAGTTCAATAGCAGTGAGACATTTTGTTAATGCAGATGTTGTTGGGTGTTTTATATATCCATGTCCTTGAAGTGTGGTTGTTATAGCAACAGGCTTAACTATTAAACAGGTTTTAGTCTTATATCTGCTTCACAGAAATAAGGTAATTAGCTTTTTGCAGCATCTTTAAAATATCATGCTAGCTCATAAAAGAGATGAGTATCACTTATCTCCCTTAGTAAATTAGCTATAGGGTATTATTTTCTCCCCAAAGGCATCATCTCTAAAATGGGTGTGTTATTAGTCTGCCTCATTTTTTTTTGCCTGAGAGAAAATGTGGGAAAATAATATTTAATCTACATATGCAGTGTTAAAATGTGCAAAAAATCGTTACATTTCAAAGACCTCACAACCTGGATAATTCCAACTTTCAACTGTAGCCTTTCAGCATTGAAAGTCTTAGCCAAGCTTTGCATCTGCACTTCATAATTCCCTGCTCAGTGCTAGCTGTCACTGCCATCACATTGCTCCAAGCCTATTCTGCAGACTATTCTCAGCAAGGACAGAGTTAGACAAACAGTCTGGTGAAATGGGTACTTTTGAGATTCCCCTTGGATCTGCTTTGCCCTTAAAATTATCTTGAAATTAAACTCTTCTCTGCTGTGTGAGCTTTCAGCTCAAAATTTACCTATTAACAGAATTATCTGTGTTAGGATCTGATTGTGAGAGTGATTTCTAAAATCTGTTTTCCCCCTCAAGCACCAGTAAACATGAAGGGGAAGGTGGGGGAATGAAGGGAGAAACCTTCCATTTCTGTTTGCATCAAGGGATGTTCCCCAGACAGGAATAATGAGCTGTGGAAAGCTTTTTACAAGGGGTCCTTGGTGCCTCCAGTGATGCTGAGCTCCCATTGCTGCTTCTACAGGAGCTCAGGTGGGGCTGGGCACACTGTGGGGTTGGGGCACAGGTAACCCTGGGGAAGGACAAACCCTATTCCTCTGTATCCACTGTTACAGCTCTGGGGAGGATAGCCTTCAAGTAGCTTTTCTGGACACTGCATCCTGTGCTTCTGGGGTGGTCCCACATGCAGGTGATTGGGTGCCAGGCACAGGGATGGGAGAGGAGCTGTGGTGAAATGCAAATTCAACCATCAGAAAATGGGCACTATGAGATGCTGAGGTCCTTTCTGCAGGCAGCACCTCCTTAGGTACTGCAGCTCCCAGGACTTCCATCTGACATCCACCTTTCAGAGGCCTGCGCTTTCTTCTGGATCTATGGGCTTTTGTTATGCTTAGGACTGTTGGGTTTTTTTCTATTTCTTCTTCCATTGAGACCTCTGAAAAAGGAAAATGTTGTTCAATATGAAATAATTACTTGCAGGAGGAACTGAGCTTGTACTGTAGTGTGTATAACAGCTTCAGGTGTAGGGCCTTTTGAGACAGCTTTGCTGTTGTTCTGTCTCTGTGAGTGAAGCATTTCGCTTCCCCAGCTATGTGGTATTGGCAGCATCTTGATACCAAGTCTTGTGACTAACCGTTTGTCTCTTCGAGCTTGGATCCAAAGTCTGACAAATGCAATGAGAGAAGTCCTTCACAGTCCTGGGGAGAGCTGGAGAGCAGACAGGAGAGAGGGGGCCAGATTTTGAAGGTACCATTTTTTAAATTAAGAAAAGTTTTATTATTACTATCGTCATGATTGGATCAGCAATTTAAGAAAAGCAATGTTGCATTACAATGAAATAACTGCCAATTCAAACAGAACAGCAAGAGTTGTAGCTGTGTGTGCATTCTAGCATCTTATTTGCCCATGGCACCATAATTGAGCATACACAAATGATCTGAAATTAAATTTGCATCATTTTGCACAAGCGAAATGTGTGGGTTTTTTCTGGTCCATATGGCCCAGAGCTGCACCAGATATTGATAGTCTTGTTACTAGGTAGTATTGATCTATTAGGTAGTATTGATCTACAAAAAATGTGAATTATATTGATGAATTTTAATTAATTCTTTTTAATAAATGAACTTTTCTTTAGTAAGCTTCTGTGCTAAGAAGTAGGTATAGGGGATCTATGTAATGCTTGCAGAACTGTATGTTTACTCTTGTGGCACAGTGCCTGCAATGTATCTCAGTAATTGTGTTCCAAAATTAGCAATTTTGCAGGGTTTGAATGGCTATAACTCAGTGATTGTCATGTGCACTACCCAAATCTGTCTAGGGCTAAGTTACTGGGTCTACAGTCCAGCTTTTAACGGTAAGAAGACAATCAGTTTTTGGAGACAATGTGTTTGGTTTTAGGGGGAAATTAAAGAAGCAGCTTTTTTTCCCCCCCTATTTTACTTGTGTTAAAAATAGAAATGGAAATCTCAGTCATGCCTTTAATGACTGTCTGCAAGTTGATACCATAAATTTGTAAATAGTGTTCTGCCAATTTAAAAAGCAGGCATTGCCAGAACTCACATGATACACTTGCACAATATGACCTTTAATTTTTAAAAAGGTAGTTTTCAGCTCAGCTTCCAAACCCTGGAGCTTCTGGTTTCCAAACTGTGTAAGATTTGTTTTGCAAATCTCTCTGCTGCTCTCTCAGCACATTACTTCCCTGTAGCCTGTTTTACAGACAGGTGTGGTCGCTGGATGTTTCTTTTTCTCCTCATTAATTGGCCCATAGAAATCAGGGTACCCTCCCAAGCTCCCCTGCCTGCTGGGGTCAGCAGCACTGGGGTTTCCCTGCATCACCTCCATCCTTCGCTGCTGATGTGCTACACATCTCTGTTGGAGCAGCCTGGAAACTACGTATTGCAGTGGCAGCTCATGGCTTCTGAAGGGCATCCTGCTCTTGGGCTGCCTTGAGAAGCACCACAGCCGTTCTGGTATCCAAGGCAGCCCTTGCCATCCCAACCTGGAGATGGAGGAACCCACCAGCTGGAGCAGGAATCCTGCCCAGCTCCCCTGTGCCCTCAGGCAGCAAAATCCATCTCCCACTGGTTGTGACGATGATTCAGCAGGAGCTCGGGTGACTCACTGGGCTACCGAGGAGATTAAAATCAATTCCTGCTTCGGAGAACGACAAACTGCCCTTTCGTGTCACATTAATCTACAGCCGGTGCTGGGCTGGTAAAAAAACAACCCGGAATTGTTAACACGGCCACGAGAGGGAGCTCACAAATCCTGGGAATGCCACAGGGATTTATGGAAATGGACCAATATAAGTGTTCTAAATTTAGTTATTAGAAACAGCTGGTTGTTTCTTAATCCAGATCAGTTTATTTTGTCCTTTATCGAGTTTGTTTTTTCCTGAAGTTTTCAGAAGGTGTTAGCAGATTTAACTGTCGAGTTGAGGCAACCATATTCAGGCTTCATTTGTGATCATTCTGTTTATAGTATTTTGGTTAAAATTTAACCAAATTCTGCTCTTAGACAGCAAGAAGAATCCGGTAAAAAACAGAAACGTCAAGCATAGCCAATAATTGTGCTTTGTCTCACCTAGCATGCGCATGTAACCTTCCTTTCCCTATAATTGGGCTACAGACATAAATAGAGGGGGATATGTGCAAGGCTGCTTCCATTCCTTTTGAGCCCATATGAAGCTCCAGAGGAAGGATAAAACTCAAAAGGCATACAGTTTTTGTCTTTTTTAATGTGTTGTGAAACAACTATTTGGAGAGCACATGAGGAAAAGGCTCTTACCATCAAAACCAGCCACTGACTGGTGGACAGTAGAGGGATTTTATCCCCAGCCAGCAGGAGCTGCCCCTGGGGAGATGAAAGACTGGCCTCAGGTCTATGTGACATTGGAAGCAGAAGACAGCAGCAATGCAGCTTGTATCCCATGTTACATCACTCAAAGGGACTCCAGACCAACATATATTCCGTAAATTATAGCCAATATTTAATCACATCACAAGAATTTGGAAAAAAACCCAACCAACCAAAACCAAGCACAAAACTTTCCAAACATTAGAGAGAGATTGTCCAGCTGGCGTGCTGAAGGGAACAATTTCTTGGAATTACAATTTAAAACTTGGGAGAAATTTTTAGTGTTTGTGGTGATTTTTTCCGTCCCTCTTCTGTTTTTCTTGTGCAAGTTAAATGAATGTTTCTCCAACGCCATATACATTTCTTAGGGGATCTTAGAAAGGAAAAACACTTGAAGGAAAGAGTGCAATAATCCTTAACGTTTCATGTATGCATGAAACTCTGGAGCATTTCCAAAGGCTTTTTTTTCAACTTAAATCTCTACAAGTCTCTAATTGGCTTCACCCTGAGATTATTCCCATCTATGAGTCTGATGTATTTCCTTCTGTGGCATTCCCAGTTTGCTCCTTGTTTGCAGTCCAGCTGAGGAGCTGGCTGGCTTTTGAGTGATTCCCAGCATGATGATGCTCCTCTAACATCCCGTAAAGAAGGAACCCTCTTGCTGCTATAGGTCTATTTATTGAACTATCAGGAAGACGCCTTAAAAGCCTTAATTTCCTCTGGCTGCAGCTTCCACACAAGTCAGCAGGCTCATTAAATAACCATTTGAATGATATGCACTTGGGGGGTGTATTTCCCCCTATGCTGCTAAGCCAAAGGTTCTAAACATTCTTTAGTGTGATGTGGCTGGAGGTTCTGAAATGGGATTAAAGAAGGCACTGGCTGGTAGCAAAGGACGAGAGGGTGGGTGTTCTGAGAGCTTAACAAAGCTTGAAAAAGCTGCAGCTAAAAGAGTCCCGAGGTTCATCCAGTCCTCTCACATCCCAACACTTTGACCAATTCTTGTGCCCAGGAAGAAACCTGGGTTGTTCTTAAAGCACTGTGCCTCTGAGACATGGTAACACTCACTAGACATGGAATAGTTCTTACTTTTCCATACCTCATGTTGCCATGGTGAAATCATGGATACAGCTTTTTACAGCCAGTTGCTGGGGCCCAAACCACTTGCTACTTCTCCTATGCCTATATGGTGGCTTCATGTGTGTGATCCTTTAGCTGCATCCCTGAATTCATCCCTTCACTAAGCAGATCCCCATACAGTTTTCCCAATCAGACCTGAGGTCTGTACAGGCTATGTTAGATTTGCTTTCTGCTGTGTAATCTGTACTCCCCTTTGTATGAACATTCCAATGGGACTGGATGACATGGCGTAGAGGATCCAGCTTGTTGTTTCTTTGTCACTCAGGATTGACTTCTGCTGACTAATGCCTAAGAAATTACAAGAACTTTTTACGAACAAAAATGTGCCATATTGACGGAATTGTCAATCTTGTTCAAATGTCAGGGAATCTGCTTGCAGAAATTAGCGTTTTCATCTCTTGACTCCTCGACCTTAATAACCAATGTAAATATTGAACCAACCTTTTAAAATTGAGATTACTCATTTAAATCCAATTGGAAAACATGGTGATGGTAAGGACAAAAATGTCAAGGAAGTTGGGGGCCTGAGTTATATTTGTCAGACACATTAGGCTTTGAAATCTGATCATTTCCTGCCAATTACAAGTTTGGAGCTGTTTGTGGAGATCAATTATGTTGGCCTAGATGTTACAGGTTGATATGAGCTTTTCTATTTCCTTGCAAAATGTGCCATTAGGATGGAACATGTTGTGCTCCTCTGTTTCTGGTTGCTAAGTACCCATTCTCCACAGCTGTACCTTGAGGTAGGAATTTAATAACCCTGTGGTGTTTGCTGTCTTTCCTATAGAGTTGCAAGATTTCTAGTAATAGGAAGGAATATGTAACCTTACAGTCAAACAGTGCTTTAACCGTCAGATAGAGGCATATAATGGACAGGTTTTCCAGCTGGAGAGGTATGTATGTACAGAAATTAACTCATGTTGGCCAGTTTAGGTGTTATTCATATTAGTGTGACCCCATGGGAAGTGCACTTTTGCAGACAAATGCCATACTGGAAGGAAAGGGTACGATAGAGGAAAAAAGATAATTTAAAATTCAAAATTGCTATCTTTCCTGAACTAATACCTTATCTCACTGAAGATAGCTTGCCTTGAAGCTTAAGACCTGGGCAAGTATCAATGCTGTTATGTAGTAACAGCAAAAAAAAAAAAACCCAACCCAGTCATCTCTCTGAAAGAAAAAGTCATACCATTCCTATTACAATGAATTCAAGGATCCATGCTGTTGGATCTGAGGAAAGCCTAACAGCCAACTACAATTTTTGTTCTGTTTCCTATTATGAATTCTGTTGTCCACAGCTGTGGTGTTGTGGAATTTAGAGCTTTTACATTGATGGGGATTTGGCACATCAGAGCAGAAGGTATCTGCTGGTTGCTTAGGGAGATACAGAGCATATCTGTGTGCTGGACAAAACAGAAGCATGTCATATAAGGTTCCTTTTTGTTGGATTAAATCTTTGCCCTGCTTAATATGATGTTGATGACCTTGATACCTTTTCCCACCCATGGCAGGGAGGTTGGAACAAGATGATTTTTTAAGGTTGCTTCAAACCCAAATCATTCTATATTTCTATGATTCAGTGATTTCCTGGCTAGAAAACTATAAAGGTTTGCCTCTCCTTTGGACCTTCATGCCTTGCCCTTGTGTTTGTAGTGAGCTTAGCCAAGAAGCCCACTTGCAAAACTGTTGGAAATCCAGACATATTCACATCTGGAGCTGTCCAAGGACATTCTACTTTGAGCTTGCCCTTCCCCAGATTCTCATGTGTGAAGAAACTGCAGTTTATTTCTCCCTTACATGTTTGCAGGAAAGGCTATTGCTAATCTTCCAAATAAAATTAAACTAGAGCAAGTTTGCATGTTTTGGTTTGCCTCAAAATCAGCATGACAAAATACGTCCCTAAAGGAAGCAAGAGGGGTTTTTTGTTTTGTTTCTTAAAATGATGAAACAAGGGAACAAAGGTTTGTCTTTCAGTGCAGGGATCTGTAATGGAAGAAGCCCTCATTGCAAGAAGGAAGGAGGAAAACACAGTGCTCCAAAGAGAATGAGACAATTGGTCTTGATAACCTGTGCATTAAACATGGCTGTCTTCAACCAGAATCAGAAACCACGTGTGATGTTTGAATTTCAGTAGAGTACTCTTCCATTGTTTACCTGTGTTTTATTTTTCCTCTCAGGCCCTTCTCTCTCATCGGAAGAGTTTGGGATGTTTTTGAAATCTAACAATGAGCTCCCATTCCAGTTGTTATTGAGCACCTCAGAATTATGGGGAACTACATAGGAGCACTGTGTTCCTTCACTTTTTGTGGATCATTAACTGCCTCAACTATATTTGGACTTTGTTCAAACTGCAGAATTATTTACAAGAATAATAGATGATCAGGTATTTTCAAAGAAAGCTTAATAATAATGTACATCTACTGGTAGCAGCTAAATTCTTAATTTCCTGGTTGGGTTTGCTCCAGTGTAGGAGCAAATTTTGCTATCCAAAGCAGGATATGGTGGTGAGCATGCAGCTTGTCATCAGCTCTCCATGAAGGGGCTGTGTTCAATATTCAATACATTTTCTAAGAACCCCACCCTAGGGAAGGCTGTCAAGGCTTTTTGCAGGGCTGTCCTTTGTCTCAGAGGATGGGAAATTCATGTTGCCTTTCCTCTCACTGAGCAAGTTCTTAATCTTGAGAAATCTTTGCAAGAATTTATGATAATTTGAAATGGTCCCACTTTGGGTGATTTGGTGATATGTTTTATATCTCAAAATTGCTCGAGCACTTCCTTTTCCATGAAACAGTGTCTAAGCTTTAGTTGGAGATGAGAAAATAATTAAAGTGATCTTTTCCACATCAGCAATCAAAGCAGCTTTTCAAGCCCCTTTTTAAAGTACTGTTTATAAAGCTCTCAAAAACTCATAAACACATCAAAGAGTTAAAAATAACTACTGTTGTTTCCTTATTGCTTTTTCTCCAGTGCTTTGAATTGCATCCTCTAACCTTCTAAATCTCTGCTCACTAACCCTTCCCACAAATGTCCCTTGCACTCTGTTAAAAATAAAATCTAAAAACACAATCTGCACTCTGTTTAAAACATTCTCACACCTTGCTATATATTAGCTCATCTTCATTACAGTATCTTTAACTGGAATTTGCAGCTGATCTTTTGAGGCTTCCCCGCGGAATCCACGACTTTTTCCTATCAAAATAAATTGTTTCCCAAAAGCTTCCTTCCCTTGTTGGAAATTCAATGCCACCACAAATGAAACGGATTTATTAATTAATTTCTTTGCCATTTTGTTGGTGGGTTTTTTTCAGGGTGATCTTTTTTTCTTAACTTACAGATGCAAATGGCAAGCAGGGTGGACCTTTGTTTCCTCTCTGGGCGTGTACATCTGCAGCTGGGAAGAATGAGCAGATGTGTGGGTCCTGAGAAGTTCGTGTTGCCTTAGGCCACACCTGATTTTCAGCGTAGGGCTGGGCCAGGGGTTAGAAACTGGGAAGAAGGGAGAAGCAATTTCAACTGAATAACTCTTTCATCTTCTCTCTGTTTACCTAACTACTGTACAAAAGCCAGGCAAATCTACCATATAATCCTCTCATGAGAGACATGCAAAGAATAAAGATAGGTGTCAGGTTGTGAAGAAAAAGAGCAGTGACTTGGAACAATCCAGAAGTGTTTACCCACTCGGATCAGCAGAGATAAGAAAGAACAAAAGTGATAATGAAACCTAAACCCCGCAACAACAGCACAATATTAGAAGGGTGATTAAGATTATAGACCTGAGGGAATGTACTGATGCCTTCATGGGGCTACCTAAAAACAGAGGCTAACAAAATTAAGAGAATAAAAGCAGGTATATTTACTGAAGGGCCTTCAAGGTACACTTTGGGCAGTCAGAGCCCTAGGGTTACACCCAAAGTGGATGACTGGGTCACGGACTTTCATACTTTTATAAGTTTGGTCTATTTGCATATCGGGGGTTAATCCTCCAATTACAGTTTCAGGTAATTAAGTCATTTACCCCAGTTTGCTTCTCCCTAATCCATTTTGTTTACATATTTTGGGGCCTGAGACATTAAGGTGTCTTTGAAGTTCAGGCCTAGAGATTATTTGTTTTGTCGGACCAGAATGGGAGAACGTAGCTAACAGGCTATATGGAGTCTTAGAGTTACACACTAAAGCATTACAGGATATGAAAAAGATAAAAGCTAAAATCCTAAGGCACCAGTATGTTGTAATAATGAAAGTATTAGGAGTACTACTAATAAGGAGTAATAATAAGGAGTACCTGAGTTTTAGGCTGCCTAGAAAAATGAGTGGGTTGGACTGACGTGTGCAGGCACTGAAGAAGCAAAGCAGCACAGACTGATGGCCATGGGTGCTGGGATGCTGTGCAGGTGCCTTGCCTGGTGCTGGATGGAGCGCAGGCTTGCCTGGCATCATCAGTTTGCCTGATGGGTAGCAGGGCAGCTCTGTGACAAACAACCAAGCAATGGCAGCAAAAGGCCACTGCTTTGGAGCCAAGTAAGTTTGGGTTTAAATTTTGGCTCTTGGTTTGTCTTGTCCCTAAATTCTACCCCACACAGGCAGAAATTTTTGTGTTTAAGGAACCTGTGTTAATTCCAGTGCCAATTGCTGTTCATCAGCTTCTTGGAGCCTATATACAAGTGTGCACATGCTGTACCCTGGTCAGTTCTGTTTTTAACTGAATACTGTGCTTAGTACTTCAATGCTCATATATGGCAACCAACTACAATTAGCTAATTCATTAATTAACCAGAGAATTTTTACCTCTGGTGACATGCTTCAGCTTTGTTGTTCAGAGAAGGAGCAACAGAAAACTCTTCAGCTTTCTAAGGAGGCTGAAGTAAAACTGTTCTGAAAATCTACTTTCCAGCATTTACTATGTCCTTGAAGGATGAATTGAGGCCAGTTGGCAGGCTTTTCTCCACAGAGATGACAAAACTGGTAATATTTTATAAGCTACCACTCCATATTTCTGTTTCTTGTGACTATTCTTAGAAAGTAGAGTTTTTATGGGTGCTGATTATACCACTAAAATGCCAACTATTTGTGTCTTCTCTAAGAAAATTGCTGTAATACACACACTCACTAACACTTCTTTGGATCCCAGTGATGTGCTGGTGGGTGGGTGTGACCCATAGTGAGTGAACACTTG
The DNA here is from genome assembly GCF_000738735.6 of Corvus cornix cornix. Classification (NCBI taxonomy): domain Eukaryota; kingdom Metazoa; phylum Chordata; class Aves; order Passeriformes; family Corvidae; genus Corvus; species Corvus cornix. The sequence goes on along the minus strand of NC_046339.1, from coordinate 17,419,736 downwards.
CAGCGTGTCTAAATTAAGGAGAGTAGACTAAAGCAAAGATGATGCAATAAGCACAGCACACCTCCTCCCTCGCCTGACTGGGCAGGCTTGAGTAAATTTTCAACATCAAGAGGACCCTGAATGCCCAGTCATGTCTTGCCATGGAAAGGTTAGAGGTCTCTTGTGCTATAGAGCATGTGTACATGTTAGGGCCACAGCTTGAATGGAGATACTGGGGTTTGTGCTTTCCTCTATTTTGGAAGAAATTATTAGAGAAAAGTTCTTGTTCCTTGCACCACTTCTAGAGTCTGGTGCAAAATATCTTCCCAACATCATCAGAGAGGTAGGACATGCTCCCAGTTCTTGTCTCAAAAAAGGCATGACATTTGGTGTCTCTGACCTAAATGGCGTTAGGTCCTCAATCAGAGTCAACTTGTAGTTGCTTACTCTTCAGTCCCTGACCTACACTTGGCTGGTGAAAATTACAGATTTTTCTGCAGACCTGCCAAGTAAATGACCTGGGTCATGAAACAATGTCAGATAAGTACCTTAATATGGGTCTATGAGGTGTTTCAGCTATTTTGATAGGCTTATGACTGAAGCCTTGATTTACAGCCTTGTTTGTGACACAGACATCCCCTTCAGATCTGGTTTTTCCATTTCTTATATAGCTCTCTTGTTGTTACTGTGCCTGCAGATGGTATCCCTGGAGGAGATGGAAACACACATGAAAAAAAGCTATGTAGTGATGTAATGAGGCTGTTCAAAATAAAGCTATCACCTTCACAAGCCTGGAAGATTATTTGGATGGAGATGATGGACCCAGATGCCTGTGAGCTCCATCTTTCAAAACAAAGAGAAGTATGTAAAAGGTCTCAGGAGTGAAGAGCCTGAAGGTAACCCCACAACTGACTACAGAGAGGCCACAAGGCCCCCAGCAAGGCAGCCGGAAACAGCCTGTTAATGGCAGTATCTATATCTCTGGAGAGTGTTTGCCTTTTCTTCTTGAAACTGTCTTGAAATCATGAAGTATGAAAAATTACAGTTTGTTCTATTAAATAAGTGCACATAATGGTTACATGTACTTAATGACCTGCTGTGTCTTCCCATGTCATGCCTAGGCCAAACAGCAGGTCACAGTGTTTGGAGAAGGATACAGGAGGACAAGTGTGCAGCCATTTGCTGTGCCAAAGGGGGAGTCAGGCTGTCCTGTGTCTGTCTGCTGGAACAGCAGCCAGCCTACCCTCCCAAACCCGGCTCTGCTTTACATCCATCCTGCTTTGTGGTTCCTGCTGCACTTGCTGCTGCTGCAATGGCACAGGGTGTCTTGTATCAGCCACAGAACAAAGCATCTGCTATGAGAGAAACATCGAGAAAGAACTATTACAATGGGGATACTGCAACGTGTATCAGACAACGAGGTCCGTGGAAAGAAACATATATATATGGACTGATTCTTGATAGATGTTTCAGAGAAGTGTATTTCTCCAGCCGCATGGCCAGGATCTGCTGAGAAACTGCTCAATCACGGGACCCGAGGGTCCTTGTCCACACAGGGAAACACAACCAATGGGGAACGAGGCTGACCAGGGGCAGGGAAACCCTGTGCCTCCCCCCCAGGGCAACATGGCAGGGGGGACAAACCCCAACATTTCACCCGTTTATTTTTAACAAAAAGAGATTTAAAACTTATCATTGAAAACAACTGGATAAACATAACAAGAAAGAACAGCATTTTGAAACTCTGTGTTGTTAAAAACTGCTCAGCTGCTATCTAGAAAGGTGCAAAGGGACCCTGTCCTTTAGGATGAAAAGCACAAGGCAACACAAGGCACAAGGGCAGCCTGGAGAGAAGAAATAGTCTTTCATTGACGTTTCTGGGTGAGTCATTCCCCCTCGGTCTGACTCAGCACCGAGCTCTGCCGCACTCTCCAGAACATCTCCCATCTCACAGCAGCCATTGCCCCAGAGGAAGAAGCCCTGCTGGGTCTGCAGGGCACCCTGATGGCTCAGTGTGGTGACTTGGCCAAGTACCTGTGCCAGGGCATGTGGGGGCAGTGGGTCCAACCCTGACCTCCTTCTGCAGCCAAGTGCTTGGCAAAGTCTTGCTGAATTCTGGCTGAAGCCTGGTTTTTCTAGACTTTACATGAAAAGCTTAATAGCAAAATGCCCAAATGAGACAGGAAAACCATTTCGTGATCTGTAAATGTGTTGCTGCTCATTCAAAGTGCCAATCTAGATCTTTCCCATTTGCTGGGAGAGGCTGTCTGCATCATGCTGCAAACCCCTGCCCATCTCCTGAGCAGCAGGAGCAGCTCCAGCTCTTCGGCTCTGCTGTTGCCATGGCTTTGCCCCAGTGTAAATGAGATCACAAGCTGGCTACCTGCCACTGTATAAGGGTTTTTGTGAGAACTGAATTATGCTTGTCATTGTTTGCTTGGGTGTTTTTTCCCCAGCAAGATTAAAAGGAGCACTGCTCACAAAATCCTCACCTTGAGAAAGATGTGTTGTTGATGTTTTCTTTAAAAGGGAAAACTAAAGGAACTAAAATAAATTAGAGAACCAAACAGTCTCTAAATTTGGGCGCCATGTCTCAGGGTGTGTTTTCAGTGGTTTTATCTTCAGTGAAACGTCTAATAACTTCTGTTAGCACTTGGCTAAACAGAGGGCTGGGAGGCACAAGGCCCAAGATCAGCTCTCCAGATCTGCCACCAGCAATTCTGGATAGATGCGGGTAAATGGCTGAATCTTTTGATGCTGATGCTTCCATTAAAAAAAAAAAAAAAAGAAAATTTAAAAACCACAACTGTATGTAATTTTTATATTTTGGCGCTTTAGAGGTCACTGATGAGGCCCTGGTATGGCAACAGCCCTCTCTACCAGGAATATCTTAGGCAAAAATCTGTCTGATTTTTAAAGTGGAGGTACGTGATGTAGGTGTAGGTACAGTTTCAGGAGACATATTTGATGTGCAAAGTTGTTTTTCCTGTCCCTTGTCCCCCTGTTTTATGTGGCTGGGAATATTTTTTGGAATAGGATTTTCCTTTCCATTTTACTTTGTATAGCACTTACATACTGAATGCAGTACATACCATACGTGCACAACATTCAGAACTTGTATACTAGGAACTAAATTATTGGACTGTCTGAACAAAAGCTACTCCTTTTAAAATGTTGCAATGTCTTCTGAAAAAGTTAAAATTCAAACATATTCACAAGTGTTGCACCTCTAGAATCCTTTATGTGAGGATGTGTCTTCCTGTAAGAGAGTTATTTTTTATTTTCACTATCCTTTTATGGAGGTTTCAATTATCTAGAGTTATTCAATAAAACCCACAAAATTGCTCTTTACGCAATTACTCAGAGAGAGTGTTCCATTATGTGACAGTCACACAGCCACATAATATCCCTTTCATCTATAACTTTCTGCTACTTTTTCCCACTATGTGTCTGAGAAGGTAAGACAAGTTCAAAATATTCCAACAGACTCATGCTGGGCTGGGTGCTGCTGATGCCAAGGGAGAAAGTCTGGGGATTTCTGCATGGTCCAGAGTCACCTATTTATTAAGATAAATAATGTGGATGTGCCTCATTGCCCTAACCAGGGTTCTCTGATCTGACTTGCTTTCAGAGCATAATTTCAGAGCATCTGATTTCCTTTCTATCCTGAGCACTGATTGTCTGAGTGGTTTTTCCAGCATTGTCACATGAAAAATGTGATGATGCTGATGACGCCAAGCATTTGAGATGGACTTTTGTCTAAGGACTTCATGAGTTTTGAAGAACACTTACAGACCTGAGCTGGAGGGACTCAGGTTTGGAGTCTAGTCCTTATGGGTCCTGTAATTCTTGGATCAGACTTTTTGGTCTCTCTATGTCTCAGTTTCCAGCCTACAAAAGGAAGAAATTTCTCCATTGCAGTGGGGTACTATGAGCATAAGTAAGTTAAAAATCATGAAGCACTCCAATACTATGGTAATGGGGGCTCTATAACAAGGACAGGCAGAGAGCCAAGAAAGCTTTTTACAATTTCTTTTTACAAATTTCAATGGTTCAATTTAGTTTTTGGAATCTAACAAGATGGAGCCAAGTCCTTGATGCTAAAAATCAGAAGTTTCACTGATTCATTGAGAATCAGGCTGGTTGAAAACTTTCCAGGTATTTCTATGATTTCTATGAGCTTTCTATGAGAAGAAGACTTTCCTGTGTGAGCCTGTGCATGGTACACCACCAGTAGGAGGATTTCAGAGCCAATCTCCTCCTGGATTCCAGCAAGATGCTCCAACATATACACCTGCTGTGCCTGGACAATAAAGGCTCAGAGTTTTATTAAGCCTTGAAAAGCCCACAGGAAGGAAAAAAGGTTGAATATGTATCTACCTCTGAAAAAAAGGGTATTTTAAGATACATCAAAGTTTTCTTCATGGAAGATTATGGTTTTGCTTTCTATGTTTGCAGGCTCAACTCTTTTCAGCTTAAGATACATTATAGGGTTTGTTGTGTTGATCTGGCTGAATGAGTAGTTTGATGATCAACAGTCAAACATGGCAAGAAAACATGAAAAGCTGCAGGTGCAAGTTTCCCAGCAGGGCTCTTTGATGTCAGACTCGGTTTTGAAGTGTGCTTTAGGTTTTACATTCACCTTCCAGGAAGCCTCCTGGCTGGCAAGGAAGATTTTCTCTTTCAGAGCTGCCTGGTTAAGGCCTGGCAGGTGGGTGAGGAGGGGATCTGCTCTTCCTTAGATGCATCCATGAACCCTGTTTAATTTCTAATTCCTTTCTGCTACTCAGGTTTCCCCTGGAATCCCAGTTAAATTGTTTATTTGGTACTCAGGCTGTGGAGAAAGTGTGAACCACATGCATGGAGGCTGTAGGTTGCTGAAAATTTTCCCCGCACTAGTAATGGAAATTCAGTGCTTGAACCCAGTTGTGAAAGCTAATTCGGTTTCATCATTTTGGCAGAAAAAAATGTGTTAAGAGAGCCAAGGTCATCTTGCATGGTGACTGAAAAGCATGTGAGGTCTGAAGAGGCAGTGGGAGATCTCTCCTGTCTTGCATGGAGACTTTCAGCCATCTGCTTGCGAGAGTTTGTCCTCTGCAGTGCTGCTACAGGGCACGGGCGATATGAATGGGAATGCAGAGAAATGCACCTTGTTCCCTTTCCCCTGCAAGATACAGCTCCTTGCAGCTGCATACTGGAGCAGAAATGCCACTGCTGATACCTTGGGTGCCTGTAAGCTCAGAGAACTTACTAGTGATGGAGAAGGAAAAAACAGTATTAAAAGGAAAAGTTAGAACTCATAGAAGGGAAGATGATTTTCTCCTGAAAATTTACATGCAAAGCAGGAATTATTCCTTATTTTAACCAAAAATATGAGGAAAAGAGTTGTAATGTGTTTTTCTTATATCAGATTAGAAAATATTTGCAAATGCTCTTATAAAGAATGACACATTTATTTATTTATGTTTCTTGGGAGAAAAAGAAAGCAAAATATTTTTGGAAGGCTGTGATGAGACTAAAGCACTAAGGGTAGGCTTTATGCTGGATCACATTTCCATGTTTTTTTATTCTGTGGATAAGCTAGGTGTTTGGAGTTTTCCTGCCTGCAGAAAACCAAGCTCTTTGCTGTCTGTCCCTTGTGCTGCCTTTACCTGGCTCCCTGCACTGGCTCTGCAGAGCTCCTTCCTCTCCAGAAACAAAGGCCTGCTGGGGTTCCCTGCTCCACAGAGGAGACCCAGAGAGTAAAGCAGGCTTGAAGGCAGGTCCATTTTCCTGAATTACTTGCACCTGAATGGAGCTATCTGAGCATGTGCCAGTAACCCATTCCTGGGAATTAGACACTGCCCAGCCTTGGCACCTTACACTCATTGTTTAGGTGGTGCCTGTTTCTTAGGAACAATGTTCACTTTTGATTTTGTGTTACGAATGTTCTAAGTCTTGAAACTTTCTCTCTTTGATGGTGGAAGATATGTTAGAGTTAGCTTTTAGCAAGTTTGATTTCTCCATGAACTTTTTATGTGGAATTATTCATTGCAGTGTGTGAGGATACTTGCATGTATAATGAAAGCCATTTGGTTCCTTTATTTAACTCAACAAGCATTAATCTAAGAATTAAGATTTTTGTCTCTATATATGAGAAATGGACTTCATAAATAGCAGCCTTTGATATAACCAAGTTTTCATATGTCTTCAAGATCAAACACATCAAATAAATCATGTAAGTCAAGCCTCTTGTTCCCCAGTTGAATGAATGTGCTAAATCTAAGCCCTGTCAGGGCCAGAGTTTTGGTCAGAGGCATAAACAAATGCTTCCTCATCTAAGAGCAGAAATGTTTGTAACTGGGTAAAAGTTAGAAAACATTAAAATGTGAAACCAAACTAGCAAGCAAAACCAGAAAAGTTCCTATATAATGACATATAATCCTGTATATGTAATGAGAGTTCTGCAGCCCATAAAGACAAAAGTATTTGCTCTCACTGCATAGGACAAACAGGACAAGTAGGTTGTTTCTTATTCCCTACAAGCTAGGCTTGTGAATTCAGGTCAGCTACCTGCAGTTAATTGTGTCCTGTGCTGACAGCTGAGCAGGCGGAAGGGGTTTGGAGGTGCAGACCTCCTGTGCTCTCCCCAAAGATGACTGTCCCACAGGCAGCAGAGCAGATAATAAAAAACCTGGCAGGGAGGATTGCAAGTGAGAGCAGTGCAGGTTTACCAGTGAGTCATGGTGTAATGCTGGTAGCAGCAGGGTACTTGCGTGGTGTGTTTGTGACAGGATGAGTCAGAGAATGGAAAGATAAAGGTACAGGTTCCTGAGAGTGGAAGTGGTGGTTAGTGGCTGTCCCAATACTTGAAACCTGTCCTTGTGCTGGCTCTCCAGAGAGGAGGCAGCTGGGGAAGCTTTGGTTAGGACACTTGGCCTCCAAGGTGGCTGGACACACTCAGGCTCCACAAGGGAAGTGGTATCACCGGCTTTAGCTTGACCCTGGACCTGGGCTCAGATGTTTCCCCTTGGTGAGAAGTTTCCCCTTCAGACTTGCTTTGCAGCACAGGGAGAGCTGACTTGCTCCTGTCTGCAGAGCCAAAGTCAGCCATTTCCCTGGAAGAAGTGGAAAATTCAGAGCAACATGTATACCACTTTATCTGCCTGCCAAAATAAAGCTATTGGGAACAGAAAGGCACAGGCATGGAGGAAGGATGATACAGAAGCAATAACAATGCTGTTTCTGATCCTTCACCACTTCTTTTACAGCCTGGATGCTGCTTGATTAGGAATTTGAAGTGCCAGCTTTTCTTGCCTGCATTTCTGCTTGCCATCTCTCCTGTGGTGGTACAGTACTCAGGCATTGCCCCTTGTCTCATGCAGCTACTGATTTTCTCTTTACAGCATGCCTCCCATCAGAGGGGCAAATACTGATTCTTCTAACCAGTATAAGAAATAGCAGTCAAGTCAAGATACAGCAGAGATGTGTGGCCAGAATAACTCTAGCACATCTCAGAGACCAGTACTCCCCATAGGCTCAGATACACCAGAGACCATTGCGTGCTGGGCCAGTTAGGGTCACAAAGAGTTGTGCAGGATGCGATTGTGCTCAGGACTTTCTTTCTCCATGGAGCTCACAGGGCTGTTTTCAGTGCCCTGAGCCATTCTACGTGTTCCACTTCAGCAGAGTGAATCCTGAGCCCATGTAGAGATGCTCCAGCTCTCATCCCCTCCCCACTTTCCTCTTGGTTCCTCTTATCACTGCCTGTACCCATGGCCACAAACATCAAAAATCATCCTTGTCACTCCGGTGCTATGTGGATGCAGACTGTTTCCCTTACGTAAGCTAGGTTCACAAACCAGGCCAAGGGAACTTAATCAAAAGGTGATTTTGAAGTGGTCTCAAACAGTTTCCCAACGCAGCCATTTGCCTCCTGCCCCACACCCTGATTCTGCTGGAAAGGTAAGCTGGGGAGACAGGGCATGAGGTGCCACACAGAAGGTCCAGGGCTGCCTCATGAATGCCTCTGGCTGCAGCTGCTGCTGCTCTGCCTCTCTGTTGCTAAGGAAGGTTTCTATGGCAAAGGCCCACCAAGAAAGTGAGAATTAGAGAGAGTTAATGTTCAAAACAGATGAGCTTGATGATGTTGGCAGCTGGCTTCTATAGGGGAAATAATCTCCTGGAAAGGAAGAGTGGCTGTCTCAGATGCCATGCACAGTAGGACGTGCAGCTGGTGTGTCTGTCAGTTCGTCTCATATTAATGTTGGTAGTTTGTGGTAAAGGCAAACTGTTAAATGAAATGTTGGTTGTGAGATACTCTCATTCTAGGAATGTTCTTGTAGGATGATAAGCTGCAAGGTTCAGTCACACCTCAAAAAACTCTTTCGGTCCCTTAGGTGTGTCCCCATCAGCTGTCCCTATCAGAGAGTGGGGAGGCAAATGGGACTTGGATTGCATGAGTAAAAATGCTCCAGTCAAAGTGGGACTCTGACTACACACACGACATCAAAAAATCTTGGCACCCCTCAGGCCTGCCAATACCTCAGAGCATCTTCCTCGGCAGCCTGGAATAGTCCCACAGTGCTGCTGGTCTGTTTTCTGTGTGTGCTGCAGCAGGACTTGTGTCTCATCCCCTGTGCTCCAGGGTATCAGTGGTACAATCGGTGATGCCTTTGGGGACTGAGTCTGGTACTTGGAGCACTCCACAGGAGACTGACTCTCCCACGCCTGCACAGGTTTGAAGACACAGTATCTCTTCTCAAGAAAGCATTTCACCCTTGTGCCAGGTGGAGGTAATCTGGGAGGCACAGAGCTCCTGCAAGTGGGACTGTGCGCAGGCAGTAGAGGCATGCCACTGGGAAAAGGTTACAGAGAAAAAAAGGGCACTTGTCCCTCTCAATGGTGGGCGTCACATTCACCAGGGGTTTGATCCATCTGAGGATGGACCTGTCTACTGCACTTGTAATTAATTCAGTGCAAGGACATGGTGGCTGGTTGACGGATGGAGTCATGTGAAGTGGCTGCCTGGGACAGCAGGACAATGGGCTTGTGCAGGAGGGATCCCCCAGTGCTACAGCCAGAGCTGCATGAGTGATCAGGCCCCAAGGAGCATGGTGAGCCCCAACAATGTCAGAGTGCTGGATTGAGAGCCAGCAGAATGTCTGTTTATCAGATGTACAGAAAATTAGCAGATCTGGGTTCAGAAACAGGTTTCCATGCAGCTAGATGGCCCTTGCAGGCTGGAGTTAACCCTGTGTAAATGAACCATCACTTAAAAGTTTCACGCTGAAGTGGGACTTCTGAAATTGATGATTGCTTGTTGACAAAAGGTATATGTGAAATCTCATGCTACTGAAACCAGTTTTCCTTCTCCAGCTGTTTCTCACTGCTGTTGGTCTCCCACCTTTAACAATCTTTACAATTGCTGGGGTGAAAATGCATTATAAAATTGTATCTGCTATGTCCCATGACTGCTCTGCTCGCCTATAGCCTGCCTGCCCTTCCAGAAAGCTTGGGATAAACTAACAGAAGTTCCTTTCCTTGTGTGATACTGCTCTGATTTTCCTTCCTTCTGCAAGCCTATGGATGGTGCTGCTAATTCACTTATGACATTAACCTGGCCAGAGGCTGTCCCACTCCTTGCTCATGGAGGCAGAATCAGAAGATTAAACTCTTGAGGTTAAATGAGTGACCTGGCAGTTCTGCTCAGTATTTCTATCTTGCTCTGTGGTGAATGGATGGTGGTTAGCCTTTATGCAGCTAATGAGAAGAATGTGGTTAGAGAAAAAGCCTGCATTAAGGCCAGCTGCTATTTTTGGGCTGTGTGATGAGAGAAATACTGCTTGCCCTCCACACCTCCCAGGCTGTAGGATAGAGGGAATCAGGGGCAAGCAGAGCTACAGTGGTTTTCCCACCCACCCCCAGAGCCTGAAAATCCCACAGATACTCTGTGATAAGAAGTACCCCTGTGGTTGAGCCCCATCCTGCCGCACTATGCCGGTGTCCCTGCCCTGTGGTACCAGATGGTACATTTGGGTTTGGAAGCCTTGAATGTCTCCAGTGACTCACCTCAGTGTTCTCAGCACCATCCTGTAAACCCAGCTCAGCCCTCAACATACTGTGCTGGGGAAGCATCTCCTTGTCCCCAGCCTTGAGCTCACTCTGTGCTGTGAGGTCTGCACTGCAGCAAGCAGCTGGCTGGAGGCTGTCTCTGCCCAGTACCCAGGGAGCCTCCATCTCCTTGACCTCACAGGGGAGAGGGGCAGGACCAGCAAAGACTTGGACAAGAGGAGGCGCCTGGGTCTGCTCTTCCTGAAATTTAGGGATATACGTGCTGTAACATTAACACTGGCTTTATCAAGGTAAGGGTTGTTTGCACATTAACTTGAACCTAAATACACTTCAAAGCTAAACTAACTAACTTTAGGTAAATTTTTACATATCCTAGTACAGCTCAGAGTCTTGCTTTCACACACTTGTTGAACTGCTGAAGAGATAACCAAACAAACAAGAGCATGGTCTCAGGGACACATAACAAGGGCTTCCTCTTTGCTATGGGGACACCAAAGATATCTCACGCTCACCTTGCATTGCCTCAATGTTACCTGTCTACAAGATAAATAAATCTTTGCTTAGAGGAAATAATTTTTCAAAGCAACGAAAGAATTCCTTAAAATGTGCATCCCACTGATTTCCATGCTCTTAGCCCAACAGCCCGCTTACAGGCCGGTCGACACCCAGGGGGCCACAGAGCTCGGCCTTCCCCCACGGTGACGGGAACGAGACTCTACAGTCAGGCAGTCGCGCTGACGGCCTAAAGCCGAGGGGCCGGGACCCCAGCCCCGAGTACAGGGAGGGCACACGCCCGGCCCCGTGACTCCTGGCCCCACGCCTCTGAAAGGCCGGGGCCAGGGATACCCGCCTGATTACAGGGGGTCCCTCCAACCGCCCGCCGAGGGCGGGGGACGCACACAACCCCACATACAGGGCCGCCCCCCGCAGCCCGGCACCCCCAACAAGCACCACAGAGCACAGGCTCCGGCCTGCGCCCCGCTTAGGGGCCGGCCGGAGCCTGGCCGCGGTGTGGCAACACAGGCCTCTGCAGGAGCCCCGGGAGCCTCCTCAACGAGGGCGGCAGGGAGGCCACGCCAGCCCAAAGCAGCGCCAAAGGCGGGACTGCGCCCTGCGGCACGGCACTTCTTCAACCTGCACCCTCGCAAGGGCCAGGGAGCGCTCGTTCCTGTCACCTGCCTAAAGCAGCCTCCCTAGGCCTGCTCACAGGGAGCTGGGGCTGCTCCTGGGGGACAAAGGGCTCCACAAGGTCGTGACACACGCCCCGAGTACAGGGGGTCACGCTGGCAGGTCACCAGCAGGACTGGCGGCCACGCAGCATAGGCAGAGACCCAGGCCCTGGCTACGGGCGGGTCACGGCGCCCACGCTACCGCTAAGCGGCTGCGCTGCGTCCTCAGAAAGCAGGAGCAAGGCCGGACGGTTTCGCCACCCGTGCGTTTCTGGGGACCTCCCAGTGGCTGCACAGAGCTCCTCTTTCCCTCCTGGGAAGTCTCAGCTACGCTGCTCTGTGTCTAAAGGGGGCCAAAGCACAAGCACACTTGCTCACTCACACCAACTAAAGGGAGACAGGGGAGGCGAAGACAGGGGAGGGGAAGACAGTCCCAGAAGAGGGAGCAAGTTCTGCGCAGCCAACCTGCTGGGGAGCCATCCCCTACCGCTGAGCGGGAGAGGAAAGCATCAGACCTGCCCCTGCACTGTGGGGAGGGTACAGGGGCCTCGACACGCTGAGGCGCCTCGGGGGTGGCACAGGGACCAAGGCTGTGACGCACCCCGAGTACAGGGGGTCACGCGGGCCGCGGCCAGCGGCAGGCAGACAGCTGCCGGGCCTGGGGAAAAGGCCCTGCCCTGCATAGAGGGTGGGCTGGGGGCCGGGAGAGCTCTGTTTCCCCCTCAGGTGCGGAGACAGGGGCTCTCACCCTCCTTACAGGGTGGCCCCTCTCTCCGGGCAGCCAAAGGAGCACAACGGCAAAAGGCCTACGACAGCAAAGACCAGCCCTGCTCCCAGGGAGGTCGCCCAGCGCAAAGCCACCGGCGGCACCCAGAAAGTGCCCTGGCCATGCCAGGAAGGCCCTTTGCCCAGAGGGCCTCTCGTGCCCCCTCTTCAAATCCAAGCTCCCACTTGGCCTCGCCGTTCCACTCTTGAGCTCGAAGCCACTGCTCCTCTTGCTCCATCTTGCCGCTCCGTTCTACTCTTGAGCTCGAAGCCACTGCTCCTCTTGCTCCATCTTGCCGCTCCGTTCTACTCTTGAGCTCAAAGCCGCTGCTCCTCTTGCTCCTCTTGCCTCTCCATTCTACTCTTGAGCTCGAAGCCACTGCTCCTCTTGCTCCATCTTGCTCGTCGTCCCACGGTTTCTGCCAATTGACAACACATTCAGGCCTGAGAAGCTCCAGCTCCTGAAGGGAACCGCACCCAACAGGGAGATCCTCAAGCCACCGCCCACACACCACCCCCACCCCAGCTGCCCAAAACCTCCCGCTTCAGCTTGACTCACCATCGCGATGTCCGGCGCAGTCCCACGTGGTGCTGGGAGCCAGGCCCTCTGGGCAAATGAAGCTGGGCGTGCAAAGCAGCGGCCATAGAGGCTGTACCCCTGCTTATAGGGGGCTCAAGCCGCTGCCCTGGACTGCAAAGTGCTGGGACTCCAGAGCACTGGCCCTGACTTACAGGGCGGCCCTGGTCCCCAAGCCCTACGGAGGCTCCTTCTCTCCCACTTTCGGGGGCACTCCCCACTAAGGGGACGCTCGCCCCACGCAGGCTGCCAGCTGAAGGGGGCACAAAGGCTCCCAGACCCACAGCCCGCTTACAGGCCGGTCGACACCCAGGGGGCCACAGAGCTCGGCCTTTCCCCCACGGTGACGGGAAACGAGACTCTACAGTCAGGCAGTCGCGCTGACGGCCTAAAGCCGAGGGGCCGGGACCCCAGCCCCGAGTACAGGGAGGGCACACGCCCGGCCCCGTGACTCCTGGCCCCACGCCTCTGAAAGGCCGGGGCCAGGGATACCCGCCTGATTACAGGGGGTCCCTCCAACCGCCCGCCGAGGGCGGGGGACGCACACAACCCCACATACAGGGCCGCCCCCCGCAGCCCGGCACCCCCAACAAGCACCACAGAGCACAGGCTCCGGCCTGCGCCCCGCTTAGGGGCCGGCCGGAGCCTGGCCGCGGTGTGGCAACACAGGCCTCTGCAGGAGCCCCGGGAGCCTCCTCAACAAGGGAAGCAGGGAGGCCACACCAGCCCAAACAGTGCCAAAGGCGGGACTGCGCCCTGCGGCACAGCACTTCTTAACCCGCAGCCTCGCAAGGGCCAGGGAGTGCTCGTTCCTGTCACCTGCTAAAGCAGCCTCCCTAGGCCTGCTCACAGGGACTGGGGCTGCTCCTGGGGACAAAGGGCTCCACAAGTCGTGACACGCACGCCCGAGTACAGGGCCGGCACGCTGGCAGGTCACCAGCAGGACTGGCGGCCACGCAGCATAGGCAGAGACCCAGGCCCTGGCTACGGGCGGGTCACGGCGCCCACGCTACCGCTAAGCGGCTGCGCTGCGTCCTCAGAAAGCAGGGGCAAGGCCGGACGCTTTCTCCACCCGTGCCTTTTTGGGGACCTCCCTGTGGCTGCACAGAGCTCCTCTTTCCCTCCTGGGAAGTCTCAGCTACGCTGCTCTGTGTCTAAAGGGGGCCAAAGCACAAGCACACTTGCTCACTCACACCAACTAAAGGGAGACAGGGGAGGCGAAGACAGGGGAGGGGAAGACAGTCCCAGAAGAGGGAGCAAGTTCTGCGCAGCCAACCTGCTGGGGAGCCATCCCTACCGCTGAGCGGGAGAGGAAAGCATCAGACCTGCCCCCGCACTGTGGGGAGGGCACAGGGGCCTCGACACGCCGAGGCGCTCCAGGGCTGGCACAGGGACGGAGGCAGTGACGCGCCCCGAGTACAGGGGGTCACGCTGGCCAGGGGCCAGCAGCAGGCAGACAGCTGCCGGGGCTGGGGAAAAGGCCCTGCCCTGCACAGAGGGCGGGCTGGGGGCCGGGAGAGCTCTGTTTCCCCCCTCAGGTGCGGAGACAGGGGCTCTCACCCTCCTTACAGGGTGGCCCCTCTCTCCGGGCAGCCAAAGGAGCACAACGGCAAAAGGCCTATGACAGCAAAGACCAGCCCTGCTCCCAGGGAGGTCGCCCAGCGCAAAGCCACCGGCGGCACCCAGAAAGTGCCCTGGCCATGCCAGGAAGGCCCTTTGCCCAGAGGGCCTCTCGTGCCCCCTCTTCAGATCCAAGCTCCCTCTTGCCTCGCCGTTCCACCCTTGAGCTCGAAGCCACTGCTCCTCTTGCTCCCTCTTGCCTCTCCGTTCTACTCTTGAGCTCGAAGCCACTGCTCCTCTTGCTCCATCTTGCCTCGTCGTCCCACGGTTTCTGCCAATTGACAACACATTCAGGCCTGAGAAGCTCCAGCTCCTGAAGGGAACCGCACCCAACAGGGAGATCCTCAAGCCACCGCCCACACACCACCCCCACCCCAGCTGCCCAAAACCTCCCGCTTCAGCTTGACTCACCATCGCGATGTCCGGCGCAGTCCCACGCGGTGCTGGGAGCCAGGCCCTCTGGGCAAATGAAGCTGGGCGTGCAAAGCAGCGGCCATAGAGGCTGTACCCCTGCTTATAGGGGGCTCAAGCCGCTGCCTGGACTGCAAAGTGCCTGGGACTCCAGAGCACTGGCCCCGACCTACAGGGCGGCCCTGGTCCCCAAGCCCTACGGAGGCTCCTTCTCTCCACTTCGGGGGCACTCCCCACTAAGGGGACGCTCGCCCCACGCAGGCTGCCAGCTGAAGGGGGCACAAAGGCTCCCAGACCCACAGCCCGCTTACAGGCCGGTCGACACCCAGGGGGCCACAGAGCTCGGCCTTCCCCCACGGTGACGGGAACGAGACTCTACAGTCAGGCAGTCGCGCTGACGGCCTAAAGCCGAGGGGCCGGGACCCCAGCCCCGAGTACAGGGAGGGCACACGCCCGGCCCCGTGACTCCTGGCCCCACGCCTCTGAAAGGCCGGGGCCAGGGATACCCGCCTGATTACAGGGGGTCCCTCCAACCGCCCGCCGAGGGCGGGGGACGCACACAACCCCACATACAGGGCCGCCCCCCGCAGCCCGGCACCCCCAACAAGCACCACAGAGCACAGGCTCCGGCCTGCGCCCCGCTTAGGGGCCGGCCGGAGCCTGGCCGCGGTGTGGCAACACAGGCCTCTGCAGGAGCCCCGGGAGCCTCCTCAACAAGGGAAGCAGGGAGGCCACACCAGCCCAAAACAGTGCCAAAGGCGGGACTGCGCCCTGCGGCACAGCACTTCTTAAACCCGCAGCCTCACAAGGGCCAGGGAGTGCTCGTTCCTGTCACCTGGCTAAAGCAGCCTCCCTAGGCCTGCTCACAGGGACCTGGGGCTGCTCCTGGGGACAAAGGGCTCCACAAAGTCGTGACACGCACCCCGAGTACAGGGCCGGCACGCTGGCAGGTCACCAGCAGGACTGGCGGCCACGCAGCATAGGCAGAGACCCAGGCCCTGGCTACGGGCGGGTCACGGTGCCCACACTACCGCTAAGCGGCTGCGCTCCGTCCTCAGAAAGCAGGGGCAAGGCCGGACGCTTTCTCCACCCGTGCCTTTTTGGGGACCTCCCTGTGGCTGCACAGAGCTCCTCTTTCCCTCCTGGGAAGCCTAAGCCACGCTGCTCTGTGTCTAAAGGGGGCCAAAGCACAAGCACACTTGCTCACTCACACCAACTAAGGGGAGACAGGGGAGGGGAAGACAGTCCCAGAAGAGGGAGCAAGTTCTGTGCAGCCAACCTGCTGGGGAGCCATCCCTACCGCTGAGCGGGAGAGGAAAGCATCAGACCTGCCCCTGCACTGTGGGGAGGGTACAGGGGCCTCGACACGCTGAGGCGCCTCGGGGGTGGCACAGGGACCAAGGCTGTGACGCGCCCCGAGTACAGGGGGTCACGCGGGCCGCGGGCCAGCGGCAGGCAGACAGCTGCTGGGCCTGGGGAAAAGGCCCTGCCCTGCATAGAGGGTGGGCTGGGGGCCGGGAGAGCTCTGTTTCCCCCCTCAGGTGCGGAGACAGGGGCTCTCACCCTCCTTACAGGGTGGCCCCTCTCTCCGGGCAGCCAAAGGAGCACAACAGCAAAAGGCCTACGACAGCAAAGACCAGCCCTGCTCCCAGGGAGGTCGCCCAGCGCAAAGCCACCAGCGGCACCCAGAAAGTGCCCTGGCCATGCCAGGAAGGCCCTTTGCCCAGAGGGCCTCTCGTGCCCCCTCTTCAAATCCAAGCTCCCACTTGCCTCGCCGTTCCACTCTTGAGCTCGAAGCCACTGCTCCTCTTGCTCCATCTTGCCGCTCCGTTCTACTCTTGAGCTCGAAGCCACTGCTCCTCTTGCTCCATCTTGCCGCTCCGTTCTACTCTTGAGCTCAAAGCCGCTGCTCCTCTTGCTCCCTCTTGCCTCTCCGTTCTACTCTTGAGCTCGAAGCCACTGCTCCTCTTGCTCCATCTTGCCTCGTCGTCCCACGGTTTCTGCCAATTGACAACACATTCAGGCCTGAGAAGCTCCAGCTCCTGAAGGGAACCGCACCCAACAGGGAGATCCTCAAGCCACCGCCCACACACCACCCCCACCCCAGCTGCCCAAAACCTCCCGCTTCAGCTTGACTCACCATCGCGATGTCCGGCGCAGTCCCACGCGGTGCTGGGAGCCAGGCCCTCTGGGCAAATGAAGCTGGGCGTGCAAAGCAGCGGCCATAGAGGCTGTACCCCTGCTTATAGGGGGCTCAAGCCGCTGCCTGGACTGCAAAGTGCCTGGGACTCCAGAGCACTGGCCCCGACCTACAGGGCGGCCCTGGTCCCCAAGCCCTACGGAGGCTCCTTCTCTCCACTTCGGGGGGCACTCCCCACTAAGGGGACGCTCGCCCCACGCAGGCTGCCAGCTGAAGGGGGCACAAAGGCTCCCAGACCCACAGCCCCCTTACAGGCCGGTCGACACCCAGGGGGCCACAGAGCTCGGCCTTCCCCCACGGTGACGGGAACGAGGCTCTACACTCAGGCAGTCGAGCTGACGGCCTAAAGCCGAGGGGCCGGGACCCCAGCCCCGAGGACAGGGAGGGCACACGCCCGGCCCCACGACTCCTGGCCCCACGCCTCTGAAAGGCCGGGGCCAGGGATACCCGCCTGATTACAGGGGGTCCCTCCAACCGCCCGCCGAGGGCGGGGGACGCACACAACCCCACATACAGGGCCGCCCCCGCAGCCCGGCACCCCCAACAAGCACCACAGAGCACAGGCTCCGGCCTGCGCCCCGCTTAGGGGCCGGCCGGAGCCTGGCCGCGGTGTGGCAACACAGGCCTCTGCAGGAGCCCCGGGAGCCTCCTCAACAAGGGAAGCAGGGAGGCCACACCAGCCCAAAACAGCGCCAAAGGCGGGACTGCGCCCTGCGGCACAGCACTTCTTAAACCCGCAGCCTCGCAAGGGCCAGGGAGTGCTCGTTCCTGTCACCTGGCTAAAGCAGCCTCCCTAGGCCTGCTCACAGGGACCTGGGGCTGCTCCTGGGGACAAAGGGCTCCACAAAGTCGTGACACGCACCCCGAGTACAGGGCCGGCACGCTGGCAGGTCACCAGCAGGACTGGTGGCCACGCAGCATAGGCAGAGACCCAGGCCCTGGCTACGGGCGGGTCACGGTGCCCACACTACCGCTAAGCGGCTGCGCTCCGTCCTCTGAAAGCAGGAGCAAGGCCGGACGGTTTCGCCACCCGTGCGTTTCTGGGGACCTCCCAGTGGCTGCACAGAGCTCCTCTTTCCCTCCTGGGAAGCCTAAGCCACGCTGCTCTGTGTCTAAAGGGGGCCAAAGCACAAGCACACTTGCTCACTCACACCAACTAAGGGGAGACAGGGGAGGGGAAGACAGGGGAGGGGAAGACAGTCCCAGAAGAGGGAGCAAGTTCTGTGCAGCCAACCTGCTGGGGAGCCATCCCTACCGCTGAGCGGGAGAGGAAAGCATCAGACCTGCCCCTGCACTGTGGGGAGGGTACAGGGGCCTCGACACGCTGAGGCGCCTCGGGGGTGGCACAGGGACCAAGGCTGTGACGCACCCCGAGTACAGGGGGTCACGCGGGCCGCGGGCCAGCGGCAGGCAGACAGCTGCCGGGCCTGGGGAAAAGGGCCCTGCCCTGCATAGAGGGTGGGCTGGGGGGCCGGGAGAGCTCTGTTTCCCCCTCAGGTGCGGAGACAGGGGCTCTCACCCTCCTTACAGGGTGGCCCCTCTCTCCGGGCAGCCAAAGGAGCACAACGGCAAAAGGCCTACGACAGCAAAGACCAGCCCTGCTCCCAGGGAGGTCGCCCAGCGCAAAGCCACCGGCGGCACCCAGAAAGTGCCCTGGCCATGCCAGGAAGGCCCTTTGCCCAGAGGGCCTCTCGTGCCCCCTCTTCAGATCCAAGCTCCCTCTTGCCTCGCCGTTCCCACTCTTGAGCTCGAAGCCACTGCTCCTCTTGCTCCCTCTTGCCTCTCCGTTCTACTCTTGAGCTCGAAGCCACTGCTCCTCTTGCTCCATCTTGCCTCGTCGTCCCACGGTTTCTGCCAATTGACAACACATTCAGGCCTGAGAAGCTCCAGCTCCTGAAGGGAACCGCACCCAACAGGGAGATCCTCAAGCCACCGCCCACACACCACCCCCCACCCCAGCTGCCCAAAACCTCCCGCTTCAGCTTGACTCACCATCGCGATGTCCGGCGCAGTCCCACGCGGTGCTGGGAGCCAGGCCCTCTGGGCAAATGAAGCTGGGCGTGCAAAGCAGCGGCCATAGAGGCTGTACCCCTGCTTATAGGGGGCTCCAAGCCGCTGCCTGGACTGCAAAGTGCCTGGGACTCCAGAGCCACTGGCCCCGACTTACAGGGCGGCCCTGGTCCCCCAAGCCCTACGGAGGCTCCTTCTCTCCACTTCGGGGGCACTCCCCACTAAGGGACGCTCGCCCCACGCAGGCTGCCAGCTGAAGGGGGCACAAAGGCTCCCAGACCCACAGCCCGCTTACAGGGCCGGTCGACACCCAGGGGGCCACAAGAGCTCGGCCTTCCCCCACGGTGACAGGAACGAGACTCTACAGTCAGGCAGTCGCGCTGACGGCCTAAAGCCGAGGGGCCGGGACCCCAGCCCCGAGTACAGGGAGGGCACACGCCCAGCCCCGTGACTCCTGGCCCCACGCCTCTGAAAGGCCGGGGCCAGGGATACCCGCCTGATTACAGGGGGTCCCTCCAACCGCCCGCGAGGGCGGGGGACGCACACAACCCCACATACAGGGCCGCCCCCCGCAGCCCGGCACCCCCAACAAGCACCACAGAGCACAGGCTCCGGCCTGCGCCCCGCTTAGGGGCCGGCCGGAGCCTGGCCGCGGTGTGGCAACACAGGCCTCTGCAGGAGCCCCGGGAGCCTCCTCAACAAGGGAAGCAGGGAGGCCACACCAGCCCAAAACAGCGCCAAAGGCGGGACTGCGCCCTGCGGCACAGCACTTCTTAAACCCGCAGCCTCGCAAGGGCCAGGGAGTGCTCGTTCCTGTCACCTGGCTAAAGCAGCCTCCCTAGGCCTGCTCACAGGGACCTGGGGCTGCTCCTGGGGACAAAGGGCTCCACAAAGTCGTGACACGCACCCCGAGTACAGGGCCGGCACGCTGGCAGGTCACCAGCAGGACTGGCGGCCACGCAGCATAGGCAGAGACCCAGGCCCTGGCTACGGGCGGGTCACGGTGCCCACACTACCGCTAAGCGGCTGCGCTCCGTCCTCTGAAAGCAGGAGCAAGGCCGGACGGTTTCGCCACCCGTGCGTTTCTGGGGACCTCCCAGTGGCTGCACAGAGCTCCTCTTTCCCTCCTGGGAAGCCTAAGCCACGCTGCTCTGTGTCTAAAGGGGGCCAAAGCACAAGCACACTTGCTCACTCACACCAACTAAGGGGAGACAGGGGAGGGGAAGACAGTCCCAGAAGAGGGAGCAAGTTCTGTGCAGCCAACCTGCTGGGGAGCCATCCCTACCGCTGAGCGGGAGAGGAAAGCATCAGACCTGCCCCTGCACTGTGGGGAGGGTACAGGGGCCTCGACACGCCGAGGCGCTCCAGGGCTGGCACAGGGACGGAGGCAGTGACGCGCCCCGAGTACAGGGGGTCACGCTGGCAGGTCACCAGCAGGACTGGCGGCCACGCAGCATAGGCAGAGACCCAGGCCCTGGCTACGGGCGGGTCACGGTGCCCACACTACCGCTAAGCGGCTGCGCTCCGTCCTCTGAAAGCAGGAGCAAGGCCGGACGGTTTCGCCACCCGTGCGTTTCTGGGGACCTCCCAGTGGCTGCACAGAGCTCCTCTTTCCCTCCTGGGAAGCCTAAGCCACGCTGCTCTGTGTCTAAAGGGGGCCAAAGCACAAGCACACTTGCTCACTCACACCAACTAAGGGGAGACAGGGGAGGGGAAGACAGTCCCAGAAGAGGGAGCAAGTTCTGTGCAGCCAACCTGCTGGGGAGCCATCCCTACCGCTGAGCGGGAGAGGAAAGCATCAGACCTGCCCCTGCACTGTGGGGAGGGTACAGGGGCCTCGACACGCTGAGGCGCCTCGGGGGTGGCACAGGGACCAAGGCTGTGACGCGCCCCGAGTACAGGGGGTCACGCGGGCCGCGGGCCAGCGGCAGGCAGACAGCTGCTGGGCCTGGGGAAAAGGCCCTGCCCTGCATAGAGGGTGGGCTGGGGGCCGGGAGAGCTCTGTTTCCCCCCTCAGGTGCGGAGACAGGGGCTCTCACCCTCCTTACAGGGTGGCCCCTCTCTCCGGGCAGCCAAAGGAGCACAACGGCAAAAGGCCAACGTCAGCAAAGACCAGCCCTGCTCCCAGGGAGGTCGCCCAGCGCAAGCCACCGGCGGCACCCAGAAAGTGCCCTGGCCATGCCAGGAAGGCCCTTTGCCCAGAGGGCCTCTCGTGCCCCCTCTTCAGATCCAAGCTCCCTCTTGCCTCGCCGTTCCACTCTTGAGCTCGAAGCCACTGCTCCTCTTGCTCCATCTTGCCGCTCCGTTCTACTCTTGAGCTCGAAGCCACTGCTCCTCTTGCTCCCTCTTGCCTCTCCGTTCTACTCTTGAGCTCGAAGCCACTGCTCCTCTTGCTCCATCTTGCCTCGTCGTCCCACGGTTTCTGCCAATTGACAACACACTCAGGCCTGAGAAGCTCCAGCTCCTGAAGGGAACCGCCGGCCAACAGCCCCGCAGGGAGATCCTCAAGCCACCACCCCCAGACCGCCCCCAGCCCAGCTGCCCAAAGCCCTCCAGCTTCAGCTTGACTCACCATCGCGACGTCCGGCGCAGTCCCACGCGGCGCTGGGAGCCAGGCCCTCTGGGCAAATGAAGCTGGGCGTGCAAAGCAGCGGCCATAGAGGCTGTACCCCTGCTTATAGGGGGCTCAAGCCGCTGCCTGGACTGCAAAGTGCCTGGGACTCCAGAGCACTGGCCCCGACTTACAGGGCGGCCCTGGTCCCCAAGCCCTACGGAGGCTCCTTCTCTCCACTTCGGGGGCACTCCCCACTAAGGGGACGCTCGCCCCACGCAGGCTGCCAGCTGAAGGGGGCACAAAGGCTCCCAGACCCACAGCCCGCTTACAGGCCGGTCGACACCCAGGGGGCCACAGAGCTCGGCCTTCCCCCACGGTGACAGGAACGAGACTCTACAGTCAGGCAGTCGCGCTGACGGCCTAAAGCCGAGGGGCCGGGACCCCAGCCCCGAGTACAGGGAGGGCACACGCCCAGCCCCGTGACTCCTGGCCCCACGCCTCTGAAAGGCCGGGGCCAGGGATACCCGCCTGATTACAGGGGGTCCCTCCAACCGCCCGCCGAGGGCGGGGGACGCACACAACCCCACATACAGGGCGCCCCCCGCAGCCCGGCACCCCCAACAAGCACCACAGAGCACAGGCTCCGGCCTGCGCCCCGCTTAGGGGCCGGCCGGAGCCTGGCCGCGGTGTGGCAACACAGGCCTCTGCAGGAGCCCCGGGAGCCTCCTCAACAAGGGAAGCAGGGAGGCCACACCAGCCCAAAACAGCGCCAAAGGCGGGACTGCGCCCTGCGGCACAGCACTTCTTAAACCCCGCAGCCTCGCAAGGGCCAGGGAGTGCTCGTTCCTGTCACCTGGCTAAAGCCAGCCTCCCTAGGCCTGCTCACAGGGACCTGGGGCTGCTCCTGGGGACAAAGGGCTCCACAAAGTCGTGACACGCACCCCGAGTACAGGGCCGGTCACGCTGGCAGGTCACCAGCAGGACTGGCGGCCACGCAGCATAGGCAGAGACCCAGGCCCTGGCTACGGGCGGGTCACGGCGCCCACGCTACCGCTAAGCGGCTGCGCTGCGTCCTCAGAAAGCAGGGGCAAGGCCGGACGCTTTCTCCACCCGTGCCTTTTTGGGGACCTCCCTGTGGCTGCACAGAGCTCCTCTTTCCCTCCTGGGAAGTCTCAGCTACGCTGCTCTGTGTCTAAAGGGGGCCAAAGCACAAGCACACTTGCTCACTCACACCAACTAAGGGGAGACAGGGGAGGCGAAGACAGTCCCAGAAGAGGGAGCAAGTTCTGTGCAGCCAACCTGCTGGGGAGCCATCCCTACCGCTGAGCGGGAGAGGAAAGCATCAGACCTGCCCCTGCACTGTGGGGAGGGTACAGGGGCCTCGACACGCTGAGGCGCCTCGGGGGTGGCACAGGGACCAAGGCTGTGACGCGCCCCGAGTTACAGGGGGTCACGCGGGCCGCAGGCCAGCGGCAGGCAGACAGCTGCTGGGCCTGGGGAAAAGGCCCTGCCCTGCATAGAGGGTGGGCTGGGGGCCGGGAGAGCTCTGTTTCCCCCCTCAGGTGCGGAGACAGGGGCTCTCACCCTCCTTACAGGGTGGCCCCTCTCTCCGGGCAGCCAAAGGAGCACAACAGGCAAAAGGCCTACGACAGCAAAGACCAGCCCTGCTCCAGGGAGGTCGCCAGCGCAAAGCCACCGGCGGCACCCAGAAAGTGCCCTGGCCATGCCAGGAAGGCCCTTTGCCCAGAGGGCCTCTCGTGCCCCCTCTTCAGATCCAAGCTCCCTCTTGCCTCGCCGTTCCACTCTTGAGCTCGAAGCCACTGCTCCTCTTGCTCCATCTTGCCGCTCCGTTCTACTCTTGAGCTCGAAGCCACTGCTCCTCTTGCTCCCTCTTGCCTCTCCGTTCTACTCTTGAGCTCGAAGCCACTGGCTCCTCTTGCTCCATCTTGCCTCGTCGTCCCACGGTTTCTGCCAATTGACAACACATTCAGGCCTGAGAAGCTCCAGCTCCTGAAGGGAACCGCCGCCAACAGGGAGATCCTCAAGCCCACCACCCCCAGACCGCCCCCAGCCCAGCTGCCCAAAGCCCTCCAGCTTCAGCTTGACTCACCATCGCGACGTCCGGCGCAGTCCCACGCGGCGCTGGGAGCCAGGCCCTCTGGGCAAATGAAGCTGGGCATGCAAAGCAGCGGCCATAGAGGCTGTACCCCTGCTTATAGGGGGCTCAGGCCGCTGCCTGGACTCCAAAGTGCCCGGGACTCCAGAGCACTGGCCCCGACTTACAGGGCGGCCCTGGTCCCCAAGCCCTACGGAGGCTCCTTCTCTCCACTTCGGGGGCACTCCCCACTAAGGGGACGCTCGCCCCACGCAGGCTGCCAGCTGAAGGGGGCACAAAGGCTCCCAGACCCACAGCCCGCTTACAGGCCGGTCGACACCCAGGGGGCCACAGAGCTCGGCCTTCCCCCACGGTGACAGGAACGAGACTCTACAGTCAGGCAGTCGCGCTGACGGCCTAAAGCCGAGGGGCCGGGACCCCAGCCCCGAGTACAGGGAGGGCACACGCCAGCCCCGTGACTCCTGGCCCCACGCCTCTGAAAGGCCGGGGGCCAGGGATACCCGCCTGATTACAGGGGTCCCTCCACCGCCCGCCGAGGGCGGGGGACGCACACAACCCCACATACAGGGCCGCCCCCCGCAGCCCGGCACCCCCAACAAGCACCACAGAGCACAGGCTCCGGCCTGCGGCCCCGCTTAGGGGCCGGCCGGAGCCTGGCCGCGGTGTGGCAACACAGGCCTCTGCAGGAGCCCCGGGAGCCTCCTCAACAAGGGAAGCAGGGAGGCCACGCCAGCCCAAAACAGCGCCAAAGGCGGGACTGCGCCCTGCGGCACAGCACTTCTTAAACCCGCACCCTCGCAAGGGCCAGGGAGCGCTCGTTCCTGTCACCTGCCTAAAGCAGCCTCCCTAGGCCTGCTCACAGGGACCTGGGGCTGCTCCTGGGACAAAGGGCTCCACAAAGTCGTGACACGCACCCCGAGTACAGGGCCGGCACGCTTGGCAGGTCACCAGCAGGACTGGCGGCCCACGCCAGCATAGGCAGAGACCCAGGCCCTGGCTACGGGCGGGTCACGGTGCCCACACTACCGCTAAGCGGCTGCGCTCCGTCCTCTGAAAGCAGGGGCAAGGCCGGACGCTTTCTCCACCCGTGCCTTTTTGGGGACCTCCCTGTGGCTGCACAGAGCTCCTCTTTCCCTCCTGGGAAGCCTCACGCTGCTCTGTGTCTAAAGGGGGCCAAAGCACAAGCACACTTGCTCACTCACACCAACTAAAGGGAGACAGGGGAGGGGAAGACAGGGGAGGGGAAGACAGTCCCAGAAGAGGGAGCAAGTTCTGCGCAGCCAACCTGCTGGGGAGCCATCCCTACCGCTGAGCGGGAGAGGAAAGCATCAGACCTGCCCCTGCACTGTGGGGAGGGTACAGGGGCCTCTGAGGCGCCTCGGGGGTGGCACAGGGACCAAGGCTGTGACGCCCGAGTACAGGGGGTCACGCGGGCCGCGGGCCAGCGGCAGGCAGACAGCTGCGGGCCTGGGGAAAAGGCCCTGCCCTGCACAGAGGGCGGGCTGGGGGCCGGGAGAGCTCTGTTTCCCCCCTCAGGTGCGGAGGCAGGGGCTCTCACCCTTCTTACAGGGTTGCCCCTCTCTCCGGGCAGCCAAAGGAGCACAACGGCAAAAGGCCAACGTCAGCAAAGACCAGCCCTGCTCCCAGGGAGGTCGCCCAGCGCAAAGCCAGCCGCGGCACCCACAAAGTGCCCTGGCCCTGCCAGGAGGGCCCTTTGCCCAGAGGGCCTCTGGTGCCCCCTCTCCAGCTCCAAGCTCGCTCTTGCCTCGCCGTTCCACTCTTGAGCTCGAAGCCGCTGCTCTTGCTCCCTCTTGCCTCGTCGTCCCACGCCTTCTGCCAAGGGACGACACGCTCAGGCCTGAGAAGCTCCAGCTCCTGAAGGGAACCGCACCCAACAGGGAGATCCTTAAGCCACCCCCCACACACCACCCCCACCCCAGCTGCCCAAAACCTCCCGCTTCAGCTTGACTCACCATCGCGATGTCCGGCGTCCCACGCGGTGCTGGGAGCCAGGCCCTCTGGGCAAATGAAGCTGGGCGTGCAAAGCAGCGGCCATAGAGGCTGTACCCCTGCTTATAGGGGCTCAAGCCGCTGCCTGGACTGCAAAGTGCCTGGGACTCCAGAGCACTGGCCCCGACTACAGGGCGGCCCTGGTCCCCAAGCCCTACGGAGGCTCCTTCTCTCCACTTCGGGGCACTCCCCACTAAGGGGACGCTCGCCCCACGCAGGCTGCCAGCTGAAGGGGGCACAAAGGCTCCCAGACCCACAGCCCGCTTACAGGCCGGTCGACACCCAGGGGCCACAGAGCTCGGCCTTCCCCCACGGTGACGGGAACGAGGCTCTACACTCAGGCAGTCGAGCTGACGGCCTAAAGCCGAGGGGCCGGGACCCCAGCCCCGAGGACAGGGAGGGCACACGCCCGGCCCCACGACTCCTGGCCCCACGCCTCTGAAAGGCCGGGGCCAGGGATACCCGCCTGATTACAGGGGGTCCCTCCAACCGCCCGCCGAGGGCGGGGGACGCACACAGCCCCACTTACGGGGCCGTCCCCCGCAGCCCGGCACCCCCAACAAGCACCACGGAGCACAGGCTCCGGCCTGCGCCCCGCTTAGGGGCCGGCCGGAGCCTGGCCGCGGTGTGGCAACACAGGCCTCTGCAGGAGCCCCGGGAGCCTCCTCAACAAGGGAAGCAGGGAGGCCACACCAGCCCAAAACAGCGCCAAAGGCGGGACTGCGCCCTGCGGCACAGCACTTCTTAAACCCGCAGCCTCGCAAGGGCCAGGGAGTGCTCGTTCCTGTCACCTGGCTAAAGCAGCCTCCCTAGGCCTGCTCACAGGGACCTGGGGCTGCTCCTGGGGACAAAGGGCTCCACAAAGTCGTGACACGCACCCCGAGTACAGGGCCGGCACGCTGGCAGGTCACCAGCAGGACTGGCGGCCACGCAGCATAGGCAGAGACCCAGGCCCTGGCTACGGGCGGGTCACGGTGCCCACACTACCGCTAAGCGGCTGCGCTCCGTCCTCTGAAAGCAGGAGCAAGGCCGGACGGTTTCGCCACCCGTGCGTTTCTGGGGACTCCCAGTGGCTGCACAGAGCTCCTCTTTCCCTCCTGGGAAGCCTAAGCACGCTGCTCTGTGTCTAAAGGGGGCCAAAGCACAAGCACACTTGCTCACTCACACCAACTAAGGGGAGACAGGGGAGGGGAAGACAGTCCCAGAAGAGGGAGCAAGTTCTGTGCAGCCAACCTGCTGGGGAGCCATCCCTACCGCTGAGCGGGAGAGGAAAGCATCAGACCTGCCCCTGCACTGTGGGGAGGGTACAGGGGCCTCGACACGCTGAGGCGCCTCGGGGGTGGCACAGGGACCAAGGCTGTGACGCGCCCGAGTACAGGGGGTCACGCGGGCCGCGGGCCAGCGGCAGGCAGACAGCTGCGGGCCTGGGGAAAAGGCCCTGCCCTGCATAGAGGGTGGGCTGGGGCCGGGAGAGCTCTGTTTCCCCCTCAGGTGCGGAGACAGGGGCTCTCACCCTCCTTACAGGGTGGCCCCTCTCTCCGGGCAGCCAAAGGAGCACAACGGCAAAAGGCCTACGACAGCAAAGACCAGCCCTGCTCCCAGGGAGGTCGCCCAGCGCAAAGCCACCGGCGGCACCCAGAAAGTGCCCTGGCCATGCCAGGAAGGCCCTTTGCCCAGAGGGCCTCTCGTGCTCCCCTTGCCTCTTCCACTGAGCTCCCAGCTCCTCTTGCCTCTTGCCCTCCGTTCACTCTTGAGCTCGAAGCCACTGCTCCTCTTGCTCCCTCTTGCCTCTCCGTTCTACTCTTGAGCTCGAAGCCACTGCTCCTTGCTCCATCTTGCCTCGTCGTCCCACGTTTCTGCCAATTGACAACACATTCAGGCCTGAGAAGCTCCAGCTCCTGAAGGGAACCGCACCCAACAGGGAGATCCTCAAGCCACCGCCACACCACCCCCAGCCCAGCTGCCCAAAGCCCTCCAGCTTCAGCTTGACTCACCATCGCGACGTCCGGCGCAGTCCCACGCGGCGCTGGGAGCCAGGCCCTCTGGGCAAATGAAGCTGGGCATGCAAAGCAGCGGCCATAGAGGCTGTACCCCTGCTTATAGGGGGCTCAAGCCGCTGCCTGGACTGCAAAGTGCCTGGGACTCCAGAGCACTGGCCCCGACTTACAGGGCGGCCCTGGTCCCCAAGCCCTACGGAGGCTCCTTCTCTCCACTTCGGGGCACTCCCCACTAAGGGGACGCTCGCCCCACGCAGGCTGCCAGCTGAAGGGGGCACAAAGGCTCCAGACCCACAGCCCGCTTACAGGCCGGTCGACACCCAGGGGGCCACAGAGCTCGGCCTTCCCCACGGTGACGGAACGAGACTCTACAGTCAGGCAGTCGCGCTGACGGCCTAAAGCCGAGGGGCCGGGACCCCAGCCCCGAGTACAGGGAGGGCACACGCCCGCCCCGTGACTCCTGGCCCCACGCCTCTGAAAGGCCGGGGCCAGGGATACCCGCCTGATTACAGGGGGTCCTCCAACCGCCGCCGAGGGCGGGGGACGCACACAACCCCACATACAGGGCCGCCCCCGCAGCCGGCACCCCAACAAGCACCACAGAGCAACAGGCTCCGGCCTGCGCCCGCTTAGGGGCCGGCCGGAGCCTGGCCGCGGTGTGGCAACACAGGCCTCTGCAGGAGCCCCGGGAGCCTCCTCACAAGGGAAGCAGGGAGGCCACACCAGCCCAAACAGCGCCAAAGGCGGGACTGGCGCCCCTGCGGCACAGCACTTCTTAAACCCGCAGCCTCGCAAGGGCCAGGGAGTGCTCGTTCCTGTCACCTGGCTAAAGCAGCCTCCCTAGGCCTGCTCACAGGGACCTGGGGCTGCTCCTGGGGACAAAGGGCTTCCACAAAAGTCGTGACACGCACCCCGAGTACAGGGCCGGCACGCGCTGCAGGTCACCAGCAGGACTGGCGGCCACGCAGCATAGGCAGAGACCCAGGCCCTGGCTACGGGCGGGTCACGGTGCCCACCTACGCTAAGCGGCTGCGCTCCGTCCTCTGAAAGCAGGAGCAAGGCCGGACGGTTCGCCACCCGTGCGTTTCTGGGGACCTCCAGTGGCTGCACAGAGCTCCTCTTTCCTCCTGGAAGCCTAAGCCACGCTGCTCTGTGTCTAAAGGGGGCCAAAGCACAAGCACACTTGCTCACTCACACCAACTAAGGGGGAACAGGGGAGGGGAAGACAGTCCCAGAAGAGGGCAGGCAAGTTCTGTGCAGCCAACCTGCTGGGGAGCCATCCCTACCGCTGAGGGGAGAAGGAAAGCATCAGACCTGCCCCTGCACTGTGGGGAGGGTACAGGGGCCTCGACACGCTGAGGCGCCTCGGGGGTGGCACAGGGACCAAGGCTGTGACGCGCCCTGAGTACAGGGGGTCACGCGGGCCGCGGGCCAGCGGCAGGCAGACAGCTGCTGGGCCTGGGGAAAAGGCCCTGCCCTGCATAGAGGGTGGGCTGGGGGCCGGGAGAGCTCTGTTTCCCCCCTCAGGTGCGGAGACAGGGGCTCTCACCCTCCTTACAGGGTGGCCCCTCTCTCCGGGCAGCCAAAGGAGCACAACGGCAAAAGGCCTACGACAGCAAAGACCAGCCCTGCTCCCAGGGAGGTCGCCCAGCGCAAAGCCACCGGCGGCACCCAGAAAGTGCCCTGGCCATGCCAGGAAGGCCCTTTGCCCAGAGGGCCTCTCGTGCCCCCTCTTCAGATCCAAGCTCCCTCTTGCCTCGCCGTTCCACTCTTGAGCTCGAAGCCACTGCTCCTCTTGCTCCATCTTGCCGCTCCGTTCTACTCTTGAGCTCGAAGCCATGCTCCTCTTGCTCCCTCTTGCCTCTCCGTTCTACTCTTGAGCTCGAAGCCACTGCTCCTCTTGCTCCATCTTGCCCTCGTCGTCCCACGGTTTCTGCCAATTGACAACACCATTCAGGCCTGAGAAGCTCCAGCTCCTGAAGGGAACGCACCCAACAGGGAGATCCTCAGCCACCGCCCACAACACCCCACCCCAGCTGCCCAAAACCTCCCGCTTCAGCTTGACTCACCATCGCGATGTCCGCGGGCAGTCCCACGCGGTGCTGGGAGCCAGGCCCTCTGGGCAATGAAGCTGGGCGTGCAAAGCAGCGGCCATAGAGGCTGTACCCCTGCTTATAGG
The DNA here is from genome assembly GCF_000738735.6 of Corvus cornix cornix. Classification (NCBI taxonomy): domain Eukaryota; kingdom Metazoa; phylum Chordata; class Aves; order Passeriformes; family Corvidae; genus Corvus; species Corvus cornix. The sequence continues at coordinate 17,390,096 of NC_046339.1, read as the reverse complement.
GGGCTCAAGCCGCTGCTGGACTGCAAAGTGCCTGGGACTCCAGAGCACTGGCCCCGACTTACAGGGCGGCCCTTGGTCCCCAAGCCCTACGGAGGCTCCTTCTCTCCACTTCGGGGGCACTCCCCACTAAGGGGACGCTCGCCCCACGCAGGCTGCCAGCTGAAGGGGGCACAAAGGCTCCCAGACCCACAGCCCGCTTTACAGGCCGGTCGCACCCAGGGGCCACAGAGCTCGGCCTTCCCCCACGGTGACAGGAACGAGACCTCTACAGTCAGGCAGTCGCGCTGACGGCCTAAAGCCGAGGGGCCGGGACCCAGCCCCGAGTACAGGGAGGGCACACGCCCAGCCCCGTGACTCCTGGCCCCACGCCTCTGAAAGGCCGGGGCCAGGGATACCCGCCTGATTACAGGGGGTCCCTCCAACCGCCCGCCGAGGGCGGGGGACGCACACAACCCCACATACAGGGCCGCCCCCCGCAGCCCGGCACCCCCAACAAGCACCACAGAGCACAGGCTCCGGCCTGCGCCCCGCTTAGGGGCCGGCCGGAGCCTGGCCGCGGTGTGGCAACACAGGCCTCTGCAGGAGCCCCGGGAGCCTCCATCAACAAGGGAAGCAGGGAGGCCACACCAGCCCAAAACAGCGCCAAAGGCGGGACTGCGCCCTGCGGCACAGCACTTCTTAAACCCGCAGCCTCGCAAGGGCCAGGGAGTGCTCGTTCCTGTCACCTGGCTAAAGCAGCCTCCCTAGGCCTGCTCACAGGGACCTGGGGCTGCTCCTGGGGACAAAGGGCTCCACAAAGTCGTGACACGCACCCCGAGTACAGGGCCGGCACGCTGGCAGGTCACCAGCAGGGACTGGCGGCCACGCAGCATAGGCAGAGACCAGGCCCTGGCTACGGGCGGGTCACGGTGCCCACACTACCGCTAAGCGGCTGCGCTCCGTCCTCTGAAAGCAGGAGCAAGGCCGGACGGTTTCGCCACCCGTGCCTTTTTGGGGACCTCCCTGTGGCTGCACAGAGCTCCTCTTTCCCTCCTGGGAAGTCTCAGCTACGCTGCTCTGTGTCTAAAGGGGGCCAAAGCACAAGCACACTTGCTCACTCACACCAACTAAAGGGAGACAGGGGAGGCGAAGACAGGGGAGGGGAAGACAGTCCCAGAAGAGGGAGCAAGTTCTGCGCAGCCAACCTGCTGGGGAGCCATCCCTACCGCTGAGCGGGAGAGGAAAGCATCAGACCTGCCCCCGCACTGTGGGGAGGGCACAGGGGCCTCGACACGCCGAGGCGCTCCAGGGCTGGCACAGGGACGGAGGCAGTGACGCGCCCCGAGTACAGGGGGTCACGCTGGCCAGGGGCCAGCAGCAGGCAGACAGCTGCCGGGCCTGGGGAAAAGGCCCTGCCCTGCATAGAGGGTGGGCTGGGGGCCGGGAGAGCTCTGTTTCCCCCCTCAGGTGCGGAGACAGGGGCTCTCACCCTCCTTACAGGGTGGCCCCTCTCTCCGGCAGCCAAAGGAGCACAACGGCAAAAGGCCTATGACAGCAAAGACCAGCCCTGCTCCCAGGGAGGTCGCCCAGCGCAAAGCCACCGGCGGCACCCAGAAAGTGCCCTGGCCATGCCAGGAAGGCCCTTTGCCCAGAGGGCCTCTCGTGCCCCTCTTCAGATCCAAGCTCCCTCTTGCCTCGCCGTTCCACTCTTGAGCTCGAAGCCACTGCTCCTCTTGCTCCCTCTTGCCTCTCCGTTCTACTCTTGAGCTCGAAGCCACTGCTCCTCTTGCTCCATCTTGCCTCGTCGTCCCACGGTTTCTGCCAATTGACAACACATTCAGGCCTGAGAAGCTCCAGCTCCTGAAGGGAACCGCACCCAACAGGGAGATCCTCAAGCCACCGCCCACACACCACCCCCACCCCAGCTGCCCAAAACCTCCCGCTTCAGCTTGACTCACCATCGCGATGTCCGGCGCAGTCCCACGCGGTGCTGGGAGCCAGGCCCTCTGGGCAAATGAAGCTGGGCGTGCAAAGCAGCGGCCATAGAGGCTGTACCCCTGCTTATAGGGGGCTCAAGCCGCTGCCTGGACTGCAAAGTGCCTGGGACTCCAGAGCACTGGCCCCGACCTTACAGGGCGGCCCTGGTCCCCAAGCCCTACGGAGGCTCCTTCTCTCCACTTCGGGGGCACTCCCCACTAAGGGGACGCTCGCCCCACGCAGGCTGCCAGCTGAAGGGGGCACAAAGGCTCCCAGACCCACAGCCCGCTTACAGGGCCGGTCGACACCCAGGGGGCCACAGAGCTCGGCCTTCCCCCACGGTGACAGGAACGAGACTCTACAGTCAGGCAGTCGCGCTGACGGCCTAAAGCCGAGGGGCCGGGACCCCAGCCCCGAGTACAGGGAGGGCACACGCCCAGCCCCGTGACTCCTGGCCCCACGCCTCTGAAAGGCCGGGGCCAGGGATACCCGCCTGATTACAGGGGGTCCCTCCAACCGCCCGCCGAGGGCGGGGGACGCACACAACCCCACATACAGGGCCGCCCCCCGCAGCCCGGCACCCCCAACAAGCACCACAGAGCACAGGCTCCGGCCTGCGCCCCGCTTAGGGGCCGGCCGGAGCCTGGCCGCGGTGTGGCAACACAGGCCTCTGCAGGAGCCCCGGGAGCCTCCTCAACAAGGGAAGCAGGGAGGCCACACCAGCCCAAAACAGCGCCAAAGGCGGGACTGCGCCCTGCGGCACAGCACTTCTTAAACCCGCAGCCTCGCAAGGGCCAGGGAGTGCTCGTTCCTGTCACCTGGCTAAAGCAGCCTCCCTAGGCCTGCTCACAGGGACCTGGGGCTGCTCCTGGGGACAAAGGGCTCCACAAAGTCGTGACACGCACCCCCGAGTACAGGGCCGGCACGCTGGCAGGTCACCAGCAGGACTGGCGGCCACGCAGCATAGGCAGAGACCCAGGCCCTGGCTACGGGCGGGTCACGGCGCCCACGCTACCGCTAAGCGGCTGCGCTGCGTCCTCAGAAAGCAGGGGCAAGGCCGGACGGTTTCGCCACCCGTGCGTTTCTGGGACCTCCCAGTGGCTGCACAGAGCTCCTCTTTCCCTCCTGGGAAGCCTAAGCCACGCTGCTCTGTGTCTAAAGGGGGCCAAAGCACAAGCACACTTGCTCACTCACACCAACTAAGGGGAGACAGGGGAGGGGAAGACAGTCCCAGAAGAGGGAGCAAGTTCTGTGCAGCCAACCTGCTGGGGAGCCATCCCTACCGCTGAGCGGGAGAGGAAAGCATCAGACCTGCCCCTGCACTGTGGGGAGGGTACAGGGGCCTCGACACGCTGAGGCGCCTCGGGGGTGGCACAGGGACCAAGGCTGTGACGCGCCCTGAGTACAGGGGGTCACGCGGGCCGCAGGCCAGCGGCAGGCAGACAGCTGCTGGGCCTGGGGAAAAGGCCCTGCCCTGCATAGAGGGTGGGCTGGGGGCCGGGAGAGCTCTGTTTCCCCCCTCAGGTGCGGAGACAGGGGCTCTCACCCTCCTTACAGGGTGGCCCCTCTCTCCGGGCAGCCAAAGGAGCACAACAGCAAAAGGCCTACGACAGCAAAGACCAGCCCTGCTCCCAGGGAGGTCGCCCAGCGCAAAGCCACCGGCGGCACCCAGAAAGTGCCCTGGCCATGCCAGGAAGGCCCTTTGCCCAGAGGGCCTCTCGTGCCCCCTCTTCAGATCCAAGCTCCCTCTTGCCTCGCCGTTCCACTCTTGAGCTCGAAGCCACTGCTCCTCTTGCTCCATCTTGCCGCTCCGTTCTACTCTTGAGCTCGAAGCCACTGCTCCTCTTGCTCCCTCTTGCCTCTCCGTTCTACTCTTGAGCTCGAAGCCACTGCTCCTCTTGCTCCATCTTGCCTCGTCGTCCCACGGTTTCTGCCAATTGACAACACATTCAGGCCTGAGAAGCTCCAGCTCCTGAAGGGAACCGCACCCAACAGCGCCAACAGCCCAACAGGGAGATCCTCAAGCCACCGCCCACACACCACCCCCACCCCAGCTGCCCAAAACCTCCCGCTTCAGCTTGACTCACCATCGCGACGTCCGGCGCAGTCCCACGCGGCGCTGGGAGCCAGGCCCTCTGGGCAAATGAAGCTGGGCATGCAAAGCAGCGGCCATAGAGGCTGTACCCCTGCTTATAGGGGGCTCAGGCCGCTGCCTGGACTCCAAAGTGCCCGGGACTGCAGAGCCCTGGCCCCGACTTACAGGGCAGCCCTGGTCCCCAAGGCCTACGGAGGCTCCTTCTCTCCAATTCCGGGGCACTCCCCACTAAGGGGACGCTCGCCCCACGCAGGCTGCCAGCTGAAGGGGGCACAAAGGCTCCCAGACCCACAGCCCCCTTACAGGCCGGTCGACACCCAGGGGGCCACAGAGCTCGGCCTTCCCCCACGGTGACGGGAACGAGGCTCTACAGTCAGGCAGTCGCGCTGACGGCCTAAAGCCGAGGGGCCGGGACCCCAGCCCCGAGTACAGGGAGGGCACACGCCCAGCCCCGTGACTCCTGGCCCCACGCCTCTGAAAGGCCGGGGCCAGGGATACCCGCCTGATTACAGGGGGTCCCTCCAACCGCCCGCCGAGGGCGGGGGACGCACACAGCCCCACTTACGGGGCCGTCCCCCGCAGCCCGGCACCCCCAACAAGCACCACGGAGCACAGGCTCCGGCCTGCGCCCCGCTTAGGGGCCGGCCGGGGCCTGGCCGGGGTGTGGCAACACGGGCCTCTGCAGGAGCCCCGGGAGCCTCCTCAACGAGGGCGGCAGGGAGGCCACGCCAGCCCAAAGCAGCGCCAAAGGCGGGACTGCGCCCTGCGGCACGGCACTTCTTCAACCTGCACCCTCGCAAGGGCCAGGGAGCGCTCGTTCCTGTCACCTGGCTAAAGCAGCCTCCCTAGGCCTGCTCACAGGGACCTGGGGCTGCTCCTGGGGACAAAGGGCTCCACAAAGTCGTGACACGCACCCCGAGTACAGGGCCGGCACGCTGGCAGGTCACCAGCAGGACTGGTGGCCACGCAGCATAGGCAGAGACCCAGGCCCTGGCTACGGGCGGGTCACGGTGCCCACACTACCGCTAAGCGGCTGCGCTCCGTCCTCTGAAAGCAGGAGCAAGGCCGGACGGTTTCGCCACCCGTGCGTTTCTGGGGACCTCCCAGTGGCTGCACAGAGCTCCTCTTTCCCTCCTGGGAAGCCTAAGCCACACTGCTCTGTGTCTAAAGGGGGCCAAAGCACAAGCACACTTGCTCACTCACACCAACTAAGGGGAGACAGGGGAGGGGAAGACAGTCCCAGAAGAGGGAGCAAGTTCTGTGCAGCCAACCTGCTGGGGAGCCATCCCTACCGCTGAGCGGGAGAGGAAAGCATCAGACCTGCCCCTGCACTGTGGGGAGGGTACAGGGGCCTCGACACGCTGAGGCGCCTCGGGGGTGGCACAGGGACCAAGGCTGTGACGCACCCCGAGTACAGGGGGTCACGCGGGCCACGGGCCAGCGGCAGGCAGACAGCTGCCGGGCCTGGGGAAAAGGCCCTGCCCTGCACAGAGGGTGGGCTGGGGGCCGGGAGAGCTCTGTTTCCCCCCTCAGGTGCGGAGACAGGGGCTCTCACCCTCCTTACAGGGTGGCCCCTCTCTCCGGGCAGCCAAAGGAGCACAACGGCAAAAGGCCTACGACAGCAAAGACCAGCCCTGCTCCCAGGGAGGTCGCCCAGCGCAAAGCCACCGGCGGCACCCAGAAAGTGCCCTGGCCATGCCAGGAAGGCCCTTTGCCCAGAGGGCCTCTCGTGCCCCCTCTTCAGATCCAAGCTCCCTCTTGCCTCGCCGTTCCACTCTTGAGCTCGAAGCCACTGCTCCTCTTGCTCCCTCTTGCCTCTCCGTTCTACTCTTGAGCTCGAAGCCACTGCTCCTCTTGCTCCCTCTTGCCTCTCCGTTCTACTCTTGAGCTCGAAGCCACTGCTCCTCTTGCTCCCTCTTGCCTCTCCGTTCTACTCTTGAGCTCGAAGCCACTGCTCCTCTTGCTCCATCTTGCCTCGTCGTCCCACGGTTTCTGCCAATTGACAACACATTCAGGCCTGAGAAGCTCCAGCTCCTGAAGGGAACCGCACCCAACAGGGAGATCCTCAAGCCACCGCCCACACACCACCCCCACCCCAGCTGCCCAAAACCTCCCGCTTCAGCTTGACTCACCATCGCGATGTCCGGCGCAGTCCCACGCGGTGCTGGGAGCCAGGCCCTCTGGGCAAATGAAGCTGGGCGTGCAAAGCAGCGGCCATAGAGGCTGTACCCCTGCTTATAGGGGGCTCAAGCCGCTGCCTGGACTGCAAAGTGCCTGGGACTCCAGAGCACTGGCCCCGACTTACAGGGCGGCCCTGGTCCCCAAGCCCTACGGAGGCTCCTTCTCTCCAGTTCTGGGGCTGAGACACTTCAGCTCCTGAAGGGAACCGCATCCCAACAGGGAGATCCTCAAGCCACCACCCACACATCGCCCAGCTCCAAAATGCCTTCAATTCCATCTCAAAGCTCTGCTCTTACCTCGCTATTCCATTCACGAGGTCGAAGCCGCCGCCACTCTTGCTCACTCTTGCCTCGTTTTGCCAGAGCTTCTGCCAATGGATGACAACACAATCAGGTCTGAGACGTTTCAGTTCCTTCGCCTGACGGTATCCATTACCCTACAGCCCCACAGGTTGAACCTTGAGCCACCCAGTCCCAAATTTTAACAGTAGGTCTTCCAACATATTCCTTCTTGGAATGGTGTATGTGAAGATTCCTCCCTGCCTCTTGACACTCCTCAGTTGCTTCTCAAAGATAAGCAAAGAGCTTTGCAACCATTTTTAGTATGGCTATGCGACATTAACCTATACTGAATAATTGGGGTTTTTAGCTTTAATATAATCCCTTCAGTGTTTCTTCAGAATAGTGCATTATACTACACTAGTTTTTATAGCTCCTATAGTACGTAGTGAATAATTCTGATTAAGATATATTTGTGTGATCATTATGATAATAAATCATATAAATTTATATGAACATACTTGGTTTGCAATCCTTTATTCTGACGGACGTCATATAAAGGCTCAGTTACATCTATTTAATCTTTTAGGCATAAACTGTTGACAAAGACTAGGGCTAAGATTGGATTCAGCCACACAGGTTCCTCTATGAGAAGTTTAGAAAGCCAGGTGCTCCTTTTTGCACCTCATGACCCAACAGGAGGGCTTTTCTAACACGTTTTGTCTGCAGCTCCCACTCTGTCTACAACAGTACCCTTCTAAATTATCCCAGGTTTTCAGCTAAAAAGGTCACCTACGTCCCTTCTAAGTTATCCCAGATTTTCTGTCAAACATGCTTCCTCTCACTTCTATGTTACAGCAGACACTCCCTCAAAAATGCTCATTTTTCCCTCTCTAAATTACCCCAAATTCACCTAGGAAAAAAAATGCTAATTTGTTTCATTTAAATTGCCTCAGGTTTTCTGTAAAAAAAAAGTGACTCCTGACCCCCCTATAGACTACCTCAGATTTTCCCTCCAAAATGTCCCCCAGTTGTGTCCTAAAGGTCACCTAAGGTTTAATCCCAAAAATGTTTTCTGACTCCTATAGATTACCTCAAGATTTCCCTCCAAATATCCCCTACAGGTTACCTCAGATCCTGCACCCAAAATATCCATTTTGTTCCCCACAGACTTCTTCAGATTTTCCCTCCAAAATAGATTACGTCAGATTTTGCTTGCAAAATATTCTATTGCACAGAGATTACTTCAGATTTTACCTTCATTCATTCTCTTGTAGAATACCTGGGATTTTACCCCAAAAATGTTCCTTCTGGCCCCTAAAAATTACCTCAGGCTTTATCACAAATTTTTCTCTGCCTGTCCTTCACAAATTACCTCGGACTTTTCCCCAAAAACAATTTTTCTCCCCTAGACGTCACCTCAGATTTTCCCGCCCAAAATATCCACTACATGTCCTCCAGAGACTACCGCAGTTTTTGCTGTCACACGGTTCAATTTTATCCCCAAATGCTCATTCCGTGCCTCACAGATGACGCCAGGGAATTCCAGCATTCCTCCCCTCTAAAGGTCTTGCTGTCCCCTCTGAGTAACTCAGCTTTTCCCCTCACAGACCGAGACACCGCGCAGTCCTGTGACAGCCACCGTCTGCTTCTCCTCCGTGTCCCAGTCCGGGGGCTGCCCTAGGCCGACTCCCAGACCGCTTAAAGAAGCACGCCCGGCGCCTCGCCGAGCGGGACGGACACCGCTGCTTTGAGTTCCCGCCGACGCGGCTGAGGGGAGTGGCGGGGCGGGAAGCGCCCCCCTGCGGCGGCCAGCAGGGGGCGGCGGCCGCGCGGCGGGAACCCGCCCGAGCCTCCCGCGTCCCTCAGGGCGCACCCGCATCCCCCTCAGCGACCCTCGCGTGCCCTCAGAGACGCACGGCAAACCCGCGCTCCCCGCAGCGATCGTCGTGTCCCCTCAGTGGCACGCAGGGCAGCTGCCACCGCCTCAGTTACATGCAGGGTACCCGTATGCCTCTCATGGTTCCTCAGCGACACTCGGAGCACCTGCCCCCGGCCCCTCAAATGACCTTCATGTCCCCTCAACAACATGCAGGGCACCCACCATTCGTTCAGTGACCCTCATGCCCTCTCAGCAACACACAGGGCATTTGCCACCCCTTCAGTGACCCTCATGTCCCCTCAGAGGAGCACGGGGCACCTGCTCCCCTCAAATGACCCTCATGTCCCTCTCACAGGACCACAACTGGCATCTACCTCCCCTCAGGGACGCTCATGGCCCCTCAGCGGCACACAGGGAATCGGTGTTCCTTCAGTGACCTATTATGCCCTCAGGGACACGTGGGGCACCTGCCACTCACTGAGGGACACATGTCCACTCAGTGACACTCATTCCTTCAGTGACCATCACATCCTCTCAGGATCACTTGGGGCACCCACCTCTCGCTCAGACTTGGAAGGGCTTAACTCAATTCCTAAGTGGAGAGATTGTTGGTGGGAAGCACTTTGCAGTGTGTTTGTTTTAAGAGGTGCAATAAAGCACTATAATGGTGTGCCAATCCTCCATACTGTTCCAAGGGATACTGCAGAGGACAGATACTGCATCTGTGATCTGGGCTCTAATCTTTCTGACAGCATCTTACCCAGACATGCTTACCACAACTAAGACTTACGGTTTTTTAATAGGCATTATTCACAATTTAAAGATGTAGCTTAAAGACATCACAGACAACTCTGCTGCCAGAGTTGTGATGTATGATCTGCAGAGGTTTACCCCCATTAGATATTACTGCATAAGTGACTTAAATCTCCTTCCTCAGTTAAACAATTCTCTAAATGTCATCACTGTTTGCAGTATTAGCAAAGCACTCAGTAGTGATGATCTGTGCTCTGGCAGCCTGGGAGCCCCTACAAGCAGCCAGCAGATTTACACTTTGCTGAAAACTGGCTCATTATCTCCAGCAACAAAATTCCTCTCATAAATAGTCTGGTGTGCTCAAGCTGCAAATGGAGCTTGTATAGACTGTAATAAAATCTGTTTCCTGAACACTCTCCTAGGTGTTTTAGCACTGATTTGTTCTCCTTCCCAAAGGTGAGTGCACCAGAGCACAGGTGGCAGCCAGAGGCACTGGTGTGTGGTGCAGGCTGGAGATCTGCAGTAGGATGGGCTCATGGCCACTGGTGTGCTCATGGGTATAACAGGAGTGTTGCAGAGAAAAGGGCACAGGGTTGTCACAGCAAAGCAGGGCCACTGTCTATCTGAGTGGTTCTGCAGCAAATGGGGTGCTCTAGGCGCCTCCCAGCAGCCTTGCTTTCATCTGTTATGACCAGCCTGCATTTCTAACAGGGTTTCTCCTAATCCTGACTGGGTTCAGCTGGGAAATATGCCACGCTGCATCATCTCCACACACACAAGGTTGTTAACTGCTAAAACTGTTATTCTCATTACACAAGTAATTGTTCAAATTTCTCTGTGTCCTTCCCTGGATGTCCATTCACAGCACTGAGTTCTTTGGTTTAATTATGTGCTGGTTGAAACAGTTCTTCCTTCCATCATTTCTGTGTTTGTTGCTTTTCATGTCATCGATTGCTTGTGTGCTCTGAGATGGGAAGGACAGGAGCTCCTGATTTGCCTTCTCTCTGTTCTTCCTGACCTGATGTGCTTCAGGTTTATTCTTTCTCTGCTGTTGTCTTCTTTTTCTTTTTTTATTTTTTCCTCAAGTTCCTGAGCTGGAAAAAAAACCCAGGCAGCAGAAAATGTAAGGGGGGAAGATCCTTGCTGTTTACAAGAAGAGCTAAAGCCTGTCTAGCATCAGCCACAGAGTGGTTTTCTGTATAATTGAGGTACATGATTCAGTCAGGAGGGTTTTTTTCCTGTGAGATCCATTGCTCCTGGTTAGGCCTGGCCTCTTGCAGTCCCCAGATGCCGAAACACCCTCCACTCCCTTCTGTCACAGAGCCTGGGTATCTGGTGCTGTGCCTTCTCCTGCTGGGACAATAAGGTGGCAAAAAGCACTGTGGCAGTGAGGCTGGCTGGGTACAGCAGGAGCAGCCCATGAGACACGCTGGAGAGGCAGGCATGTGTGGGGCAGTAGGGGTGTGATAAGCCCTTTTTCCTGCCCTTCTTCCAAATGGGTGCTAGACATGGCACAGCCTCTACCCAGCCTAGAGTTGTGTTGGTGTTTCTCCAGCTCTGGTGGCAGGGGAAATGCTTGGTTCCTGCTAGGTTGGTCAGTGCTCCTGCTAAGGGGATTTTGTGTGTGGAGAAGACACAGGTCCCAGCAGTCGTGCCTGGCTGAGTACCACAGGCAGACCCAAAAGCCCTCAGAGAGTCCCATGGTGGGAAACCTATCACCCAAGCAATTCAGAGAGTGGCATGAGTAGCTCTTGGAAAACAGCTCTATAAGTCTGAGGGCAGCTAGAAATACCTCTAGGGACATATGTGCTCTGTCTTTCCATTAAGACCATGAAACTGATGGTTGCACAGCTTGGGTGCATTACAAATTAAGCGCCTTTTGGCTGGTGTGCTGTGCTGGGGAGAGCCATGCCCTGCGCCCCCCTTCCCAAAACAAAGCAGTGCTGCTCTGTGAATGATTGGAAATTTTTCCATGTCCTTTTTTTCTGTGTGCATGTGAGTGTATAGCACCAGAACCTTAGAGAAGCTATCATCCATTTACCAGCAGGCAGCTGCTGATAAGGCTAGAATAGATGGAGCAATGTTGGATCCTTACAGAAAAGGGCTGGCCCTTGGTTCCATTGTTTGTAGCACAATACTTTTCATTCAACAAGGAGGGCACAAACCAGTTATATTTCAGCTAATCTTACTAATCTTCTTTTAATTAATCTATTTCAATGGAATTTCACTTCTACTTGCACAGTCAGCCTGGCAAAGGCAGATACTCCTGCAGAAAGAAATCACCCCAGCAGAAAAATCACTCTTGAGATCAAGCCTGAGAGACATGAAACAAACAAGCAAACCAGATGTACAGAGATAACAAAATAGGAAATTGAAGAACAGTTTATGCTGCTGTCTCTCCTAAGTCTGTTGAGTTGTTTGGCATGTGTGACTAATGTTGCAGAGGCAGCTGCAAGAGCCAACATCTCATCAGGACTGGTGCAGCACCAAGCTGACTCTGCACATGCTGGAAAACAGCAGGAGATGGAGATGGCTGCTGGGAGTCTCTGGAGGTGGCCACAGAGGCCGGGTGCTTTCAGTTCTGTTGCTTTCCAGCGAGCCTCCTTTAGGCTGTACCTCCCTAGCTGCATGCGGAGCCAGTCCTGGGACTGTCTGTGTCATCTGATCAACTCCCACTGGGTAGCTGTAAGTGTCCGGCAACAGCTACATTGTTTTTAGTAAAAACTTGAGCAATGTTTCTATTTTAAATGTAGGAACATAACAAAATCCTTTCTAGGTTTGTGGAGAGGGTTTGGAACATAATGCCCAGTTAGGGCAGATTTTAATGCAAGATTTAAAATCTTAGAAACAGGATCAGAAAAAGGAAGGAGCTTTAGAGCTTTGCCTTAAGGGACGGGATATATTTCACAGACATGGTCTCTAAAGACCAGTACAAAGTCTGGGAGATACTGATGGTGGGCTCCCACTGAGCTCAGTGCAATCGGATTTTTGCCATTAATTTCTCTGTAGGCATTTACAGAGCACAGCTAGGAATGTGATCATGGACTCTTCTACAGCTCTGCAAAGGGTGAGGCCAGAGTGTAGCAAAGTTAAATATCTCTCAGTAACAGCAAATACTTTGAATTGTAAATGTGCCATAGATATTGCAGAAACATTTGGTAACTAATTGGCTGGAGTACTTGTGGATACTTACAGCATTTCCTCTCCTAGAAATTGAACTGAAAAGGCCAAGGCTGGTGCAGTTAAAATCCCATTTCTGTATTTACTGTGCTATATGACCTCAGGCAAGAGCTGATCAGCCAATTCCTGACCGTGTGTGCATTGCAGAGCATCATCTCTCGCTCAGCCTGTGCCTCTTAGACATTTCCTGGGGTCAGTGTGGACTGCAGCACTGCGTTCAGGCAGACCAGTAACAGGCCTGTGTACCTCCCAGACTGCTGTGTACCCTTTGCAGTAGCCCCTGGAGTCCCAGATGCCATTTCCTAATTGCCACCCTGGCAGACGGTGTGTGGCTGGTGTGGGTGGGATGCAGGGAGCCATTGCTGAAATGGAAAGCAGCACTGGGAGTCCCAAGGCGGGGGTGAGAAGAGCTTTTACTCCTGGGAGACATGGGGGAGCATGGCTGGGAAAGCTGGCTTGGTAGTGCAGAAAGCTCACCCTGTGGGTTTGGTTTCATCTTGGGTGTCGCAAAGAAATCAGCAGTGGAAAAACCTCCAGATTTTTCTGGATAGCCTCCAGCTATCTGTCTTTAAAGATAACACAGCCTGTTTCCTCTTTGCTGGCTCATGTTTGCTACATTGCAAACTTGGCTTTCTAAAGGCAGGTGAGGAACATGGGGACCAGTAACTGGACTGGTCTGACAGAGCAGGACCAGATGCAAAACTTCACAAGTCAGGGTCCCTCTGGTAGCACTGGCACACTCACCACCAAACTGCTGTGTGCCCTGCTCCAGTGAGATGGAATTCAGCTTTGGGCTTGGAGGAGCTGATGAAGTGCCTGGGAAAGGGTGAACTCACCTAAAGGAGTGAATTCACCTAAAGGGTCCTTGGACAAGAGTGGAGAAGGGGAGAGATGCGTTCCCCTTTGGTGGTTGCTCCTCTGACCCTGTGAGCATGTGGGAGATGTTTCACCAGAAAGTCCCTTGGGAATTGCTTCATCTGACAGATACCTGAACACACACACAGGTATCCTGCAAGTGCTGTAGCATGGGGTTAGACTGAAGAACATTCTTTGCAGATGCAGTAACCTGACTCTGTGATTCATTTATCTCATGACTCAGTGTTAGCATCAGAGCTGCAGCAGTTTCAGGTTTAAGGAAGAACTGCCCTATAAGTAAAAGAATAATTTGCATTGAAGTAGCAAATTGGCATCTCAACACTGTAATATATCCACTTACAATTGCATTTTGTGTTAGAGAATTATGTGGGGTCACCAAGGATGTCTTCCTTCCCCTCTGAGCTTTCTGCAATGGGCAGAAAATCATGCTGCAATCACAGGGCTGGTCTCTGCAAATTACTTGCTAAATTGAACTGTATTCTTGAAATTAACTTTTAAAGTCCATTGAACTGCTCTTCGAGCACTGCAAAGTTTAAAAGTATATCACGTTTTAAATTACATGTGAAGAAAGCAAACTGGCTATGTAGATACAAAAATGCTGCTAGCAAGGATTTTCTTGCTATTTTCTAAGTCCGTGAGAGACTTTTCTCTCTCACAGAAGAGGTAGCAGAGTTATGTAAACAACCAAGCACCTGCAGCCTTGAGAAGTCTTATTTATGGTACAGTAGAAAAATATTTTGACAATGGATGTTTTAGGATTTTAGCCAATCACCCCCAAGGGGTGGCTGATCCTTTTCCAATTAGACTATGAAGAAAAATGTCTATAAAAGAGTTTGTAAAATAATTAAATAAATCAATGTTGCTGCACAATTCCTGCCTGCTGGATCTTCTCTCCTCCTCCTCCCTACGGCTGCGGGACACGGTGATATACCCTAGGGCTGCAGTAACATGGCTAGTTCTGGGGAACAGAACTGGCTTTTATATGATATTGTCAGTAATGGTCCCTGACAGACTTTTCTGCAATAACAATACTTCCCTGGATGGGAGGATACTCTATTCTTGATGCAGAATATTTTGCATTAGGCTGTAGTTGTGTCTCAACACATTTATAGGATATTTAATTCTCCACTAATTCTCTTACCAAAAGGAATGCAGAAAGCCTCTTACAGATGCTATCAGCCACAGAAATGCTGGAAAGAAGATCATATTTTCTGCTTTCTAGCTTAAAAGAGGAGAATGATAGCTTCTTTTCTTCAAACAAGATTTTTTTTTCCTGAAAAATTAAAGTCCCCTTTGAGTAAAGTAGTCTGCAGATTTCTGAACATGTAAAAAACCCTTAGAAGCTAAACAGAAAGGGAATTTTCAGAAGAGAATATAGTTCATTTTATGTTCAGATGATTCTTACCTTCAGTTTGTACTTCATTTTTATAGAAGAGCTGTAAAAACAGCTTCAAGAGCTGTATAAAAATTTGTGTTGTGTGAAATGAAGTGTTAGGAGTTTGATAATATTCGGACTCATATAAGTGTTGGAAAAAAATGTAGTATGGATAGACTACAAGCGTGTGTGTCCTTATGTGGCCCTAGCCACCACCCCCTCTGCTCCCCAGGCTTGAGGATCAGGCTGATGAAGAAAAAAACCTTTCAGAGCCTGCCCAAAGACAGTGTCCTGTGGCAGGGAGGGCAGGGGAGCACTGCCCAGCACAGCTTGGAGCAGCTCTGTCCCCTGGGAGGACTTCCTGTTGCACCGCACCCAGGGAAGGCTCCCCAGCCTAGGTCCAGGCTTGTCCCGAGGTAGCCCAGCTCCTGGGGGGCTGCAGGAATGGCACAGAACCTGCAGGACACCGCAGAGTTGTGCCCTGCCCACTTACAGAAGGTTATAAATGCTCAGTGGTTGGGTTTCCAGGAGGCACATGAGCATGTTCCTGTGGGGCCCCTGTGAAACAGTGCTTCATCTGCATCTTCACAGAGACCTTGGACATTTCCTCCTTTGGCTCTGCTCTTCTTTGGGTTGGGGAAGGCAGTCCTTTCACGGCTGTGTTCCCATATCCTGTCAGTCTTCTACTGCCTGCTGCTCTCTGGGGCACAGGGCAGAGGAGAGGCTGTGCTGGGCAAGGACTGGTGCTCTCCAGAGATGCTGGATGCATATGGAATTGTCACACACTCAAAACAGGACACAGACATGGGAGATCATTTGTCTCCATGTAATTGCTGGAGGTGGCCAAACCCTTGTAAATGAAGTCAGCAATGCTACAGTAAGTTATCCTAGTACACAATGGGGCTATTTATAAAGAAAAGCCAACCCCAATGTTTTCTTAGCTTTGCCAAGGAACAGCAGCTTGGAAAGATGAGCTGTTTTAACATAGATGCCCAGTTTTAGGCAGCCAAATTGTTTCACAGTTCCAAAGGTCATAATATTTTTAGGAGAACAGCATCCCTGGCTTTAGTTGCTTTTGCCAGAAACATGGATAAGTAGCAGAAGCACTGATTAGCCAAGGCTGGTGCCTTCCTTGTGAGAGAGTCAAGCTGAAGACCTGTCTCCTGCTGCCCAAGTCAGACCTGGTGGCAGAAATGGTCCCCCACACCTCATTCCTAATCCATGAATATTGAGCAGGGGCTTGCTTGCTCCCCTTCCATATTTTTTTCCTGTCTGTAGCAATAGCTGCACTAAAGCACCTGCTGCTTTGTGCATCTCAATAGTCTTTGTCATAAGGGGGGTATACCACTGCAATGGCTGTGCTCATCCATAAAGGCTTTATAAAGTAGTGCACTCCCTGTTCTTTGGCTTTTGAAAGATGTAAAGTAAAAAGGTCAAGCTATAAATCCAACCTTGTACTCATAGGATATGTAAGAGGACAAATAAGCATATCTTGTAAGGTAAATGACTCTTTAAATTATTTCCATCTCCACACATAGAAAGTCACAGCTACTGAAACGTACAGCTCAATAGGTAAAATGTGCATCTAGCCTAGAATTGCAGTACATCTATTTTCAGGTGCCAGACGACACATGTTCATCAAGAAGACTATTAAAAAATTCATTTCCTAAGGACATCAGCACTAGGCTATTGAGAAGATCAAGTACTGGGTAATGAATTTCACAGGCAGAAAAGTGTGCACTATAAAAAGGTGAGCTACGAGGCAAAGTCATTTCCTTAGGAAAAAGGCAAATGTCTCAATGGTCTTGGCATAGGATAACTATATTCTACTTATCTTTGCAGCTTGATATGTAAAGTATGTCTTTTTAAAAGGTCACTTCCTTTTTATATTTATAGAACAGTCTGCTGCTGCTTTTGGCTGCTTCTTTGGAGAGGTGCTATAGGGCAGGAGTTAATTTTAAAAACACCCAAGCCAAAGGTGAAGCCCCACTTTTTTTCCATTCTGGATATTTAAGTGGTAGGAGCTGGTCAGCAAGAACTTTATCCACAATGAAACAGAATTTATAAAGAAGATTAAGCCAGGCTTACTGACTCATGCACTGAGCTAAGTCAGGAGGCTGGTAAATGGAAGAAAAGGAAATTACACAACCTGACTAACAAATGAGTTAGCCAAGGAAGTAACCACTGAGGTGTCAGCTTGAAGATAGAAAGCTCCCAAAGCCTGAGGTTGCCCAGGGGAATGCTGATCTTCAGTCAGTCTCCAGTCCCATTTTCCCCAGACAATGCCATTATTCTGCAGCATGACCAGGCTCCCAATTATCATTTATCTTCTCCGTGGCATATGGTGGTAGCGAGTGACAGGGATGGGAGGCCTCCCCAGCCTCATTCATCACCTGGCTTTGGAGAGCACTTCAGTGAGCATCCAGTATTAGGTTAAAAATGTAAATGTTGCCTTTAGCAGGGTTAACAAAATAAAGCTAATGAGATTTTCTGGCTGCCTACTTGTGGATCAGATGGATGGGAAAAGGTGTTTGAGCAAGTATTGATTTAACTGATTGCACTTCAAACTTTTCTTGGAAGGTTGTTGTCAAAATATTGTTCCTCAGAAACTTGACATGCCTGCCACAATTTGTCTTAGCACATTTTAAAATATCCAAATTATTTAACATCCCCTTTGTTCTCATGTCTGTGCCTGAACAGAGTTTTCTTATTTTCAGAGTTGATACTTCAGCCTGTTGGGAAGGCTGGTTGGGGGGAGCTGAGGGGGATCTATAAATAGCGTCCTAGTTTGGAGCCAAGAGATTTGGAGTCTGATGTGGCTACCTATGCATGAAGCAGTGATCAGCTCCACAGAGGGCATATTGCTCTAACTTCATGGCCATGGCAGCACTGAAGAAAACCAGAGTTGCTCTGTGGCTTCCCCTGAAAAGTGGTTTAACTACACAGTAAACTATGTGTTCGAGCTAAATGTTTGTCACTGTGTGTCCAAGCGTTTGCAGTGGTGTGCCTGACTGTCCCCACACTGGGGAGGGGGACATGGGGCTGGCTAAGGCACTGTCAAACACTGCTCTGTCCACAGTGGGGAATGATGGTTCCTGCTCCACATCTTCTCTGGGCTGGGAATGAGCTGCAGCTTAAAAACAGCCTCGTTACGTGGGATATCACAAAGTTTCCTGGCATGGAAACAAATAGCACCATGCAGCACAGAGCTGTGTGAAGTTGTTAGATCCACCTGCATTGGGTCAGATATAAATAAGACTGATGCAAAAGGAGTTGCCAAAAGGGGAAGCAGGCAGTAGCTTTGAATTCTTGTACAGCACCAGAGAAGTGCAGTGTTCAGGAGCAAAGGAGAAGCAGCATAAAATAAAGCAAAATCAGTGGTTTTGTAATAAGTAAAAAGTAACAAGTAATAAAGTTTGAGGATTTTGCAACTTGCCTCTTTTTTAAAAATTTTTTACAGTTGTGTCATTCTCAACAGTAATTTTTCTTCCAGAATAAAAATAGCCACAAACTTTTCCCAGCAGATAAAGATCCTTTAGATGAAATAGCTCCTTTGTCACAAGGAGGAGGCTCAGGAATGCAGAAGACAGAAACTCTTGGCATTAGAGCAGCCACTGTGCCCCAGCCATTCCTAAAAGTTCTTGCTACTGCAGTTGCACCAGCTTCAGACCATACAGTGAGGAGAGGGCTAGGGGGCTGCCATTTTTTAAATAGAAATTAGAAAGTCAAAAATACATTTAAACAAAGTTCAGCCTGACAATTGCTTCTAGGAAAGAAAAGTCTGAGACCACGGGTGAGACTAAAAGCTCATGGGTTTTCACAGTAATATTTCTCTTGTCTAAATTACCCAGTAGAATACAGTGGTAGTTACAGACTTACATACAGAATAAAATTTTCCAATCTATTTTTTTCTTAGCCTCTTTCAGTGCGCTAGTTACTATCAAAAACTTTCTACTTTCCTGCATTCATGTTTGTAAGAAAAAAATCAATTGATAGTGTGTTGGATCTGAGTAAATTTAACCTTGCGGAAAACAGTTTTCCTGTCAGATTATATTTACATCCCAAATTTACTTGCAGGGATTTAACACATCTCCTGTTGTTATGACACATGGATAACAAGCCAGGAATTTTTGAGTTTTCCCCATTTAAGGATTTATCTTCGTTTTGACCTTTTTCTGTGTCTGTACATGCTGTACCTGGCCTGGCTCTTACATATTTAAAAGGGGAGTACGAGTGCTGGTAGATCTAAGTGGTTTGTTGTGCTGCTATGACATTTATTAGCAGGTGGCAAAACATGTAGCCATGGTAAAAATGTGTTTCTTTGCAGAAATTATACGTTGCATCTCATCCAAGAAGTCTCACACCATCTCTTAGGTCAAAGAGGAGAGAGAAAAGTGGGGATGGGAGGTTTCTTCTTGCTGTCAGGGTCAAGATATTTACAATGTGAAACTAAATAGTATCTAAAATTTGAGCTAGGAAAAAAGGAAGTATGATTTTGGAAAGGGTTTTCAGAGACAATAAAGAATGACCTTATGTTTCACCTGGAGATCTCAAAAGACAGATGCAGTGCCCCTCCTTTCTGTGCATTGGCATGAGCTTAGGACAAGAGGAAAATAACCCAAAAAGGCTTTCCCAAGGTGACCCTGAGCAAAGTTCTGTCAGGGAAGGATCCCACTGTCTCCAGTAGATGAGGTGTCCCAGTGGTGGTGACTGCAGTAAGCAGAGTAGTAGGAAAACTCCCTGATGTGGGTGACCCCCTTGAAAAACATGTGCTCAAATTTGCATAAACACTTAGTTCTCATTAAACATTTAAATGGAGTGGCAAAAAATGCACCCTACAGCTACGCCAGAAGAGATTTACTCTAACTTAAGCAAGAAGCTCAACAAACCCAGATTTGCTGACATAATCAGGGACACACAAAGGTGGTATAAAGCTCATTATTTCTTTTAGCTCCTGTCTTGGATCCTGCTCATCCAGCAGAGGACCTGAAGGCCTTGTGGCACTCCCACCAAGGCATTCCATGAGAGCCTGGCTTCTGTGCCAGGATAAAGCATGGGGCTCTACTTTCAGGCTGATGCCAGGAAGAATTTTGGGAAGCATATCACCGACCACCAATTGTGGGAGCTGGAAAGTTGCCAAACAACCTTTTTTTAAGATCTCCTTCACCAGGTGTGTAGGACCTGCCTTGCTCACAGTCTGCAGGTTTTTGTCTTGGCAGAGGAAGGCAGAGCTCTGCATGTTGGACCATGTCATTACACAGCAAATCTGCTGAGTGGCTGTGGGGAACTTTTAAAATCATTGTGCCATAGTTATTCACCAGGGCACATTACATTCGGAATCAGAGGTCACTTTTCTTTCTTTACAAGGGAAAACACTGTGAGTGAACCCGTAATTTTGAGTACACTAGTTCCAAGACATTTGCAGATACCAAGTGGTTTCCTGGAATAACAGCCTCTCTCAAGAGAAACGTCAAATGCATTTAATCAGCCACATTTAGAGCTCTGCTACATCTGCAAATGAATTATTAACGATCTCAAATGTTTTTGAATAATCCAAAAGTCAGGAATAACGTGGCTCTTCAGCTAATCAGCTCTGATTCAGGGCTTCTCCTTTCCACTTTATGCACTAGAGGCTCTGCACCTGCCTGCTGCTGCTAACTGGAGTTGCTGTAGCTCACATTAACCTCTCTGGAGGCGCTTGGGTAGCTGAACAAATGCAAAGTGCAGCTGGCATCCAGCTGTGTCTGTATGGATTTATGCATCACGTAGTAAATAGCCACTGGTCAGTGCTGTGCATCCTGGAAAGAAGGTACGGGATGCTCCAGGGAATGCTGCTCCCACACAGCAGTCCCCACTGCACATCCCTTGGCCACAGAACTCCTCTGTTCCCATGATGTCATGTTTAACCTAAGTAATGGAAGATGGGGTTGGGTCAGGTGTGTCTGGAGATGCAGGTTTGAATTGTGAGTGTTCTCGTCAGTAACAGCAAGAATGGCAGAATGACACAAAGCACAGCTCCGGGTGCCTGTGCTCCAGCCTTGGCTTCCCTTTGTCATGTTAAGAAAATCATGGCTTATGTCGCTTCTCCTGCAAAATGAGTGTCTTGTAAAGTGCTTTGGGAAACAGTTACAACTGTCATATTACATGCAACTCAACCCCCTTCCACTGCACTGTGGAAATACCCTTTTAGAAGGAAATAATTGCTACAATCTCATTTCTCCCGTCAAGGTAATTTGGTTACATTAATTTTTAAATCAACAAGTGTTCTCATTTAAGAGCTCCAGCTGACAAAATAATGGAACCATCAAGAAGCAGATGTAAACAAAGCACTTGCAGTAGCATATGAATTCATGAAAAAAAATAAACAAAAAAGCATTAACTCTTATGGGTACTAATAAGTGAATTCTAGTGTATGTACAAAAAAGAACTACCTCAGGTCCTGAGGAAAGTGTTCAGTAGCTTGTTATATTTGACCAGATGCAGAATTTCTGTTCAACCTGTGTGTTGGGGAGGACCTTATAAATGTGAGGACACAGTGAAGCAAGTTTTAAGAGGAAGATCTGAGCAGAAACATTTTCTCTGCTGGACAAAAGCCACTGATACAGAGTATAAACCAGCTGCATCTGGGATGCTGTCAAATCATAGTACAAAAGAGGAATTAAAAATCTGCTCCTCACTGCCTGAGCAAAAATTGCAGGGTGGTCACTTTATTTTGTATATAATTATAATAATAAGCTTGGTAGTGTATCTGTTATGGGTTATGCATTCTGTGTGCATTATTAACAACATGACTGTTTGTCCCACTGCACCCATAAAGAAAACACAAACCACAGACAAATGAAAGCAGAAGCAGCCATGGCTGTTAAAAACAATTAAGCACTACACAGCCTCTCTGCAGGGGGAGGCTCTGGAGTGGTTTAATGGAGCAGATCTCATGATGGGATGTACATTGGGATAATGCTGTCTTGCATATTCAGGTATAAATATCTGCTCTTCTGCGTGAGCTTTGGTTGCATAGCAAGAGGCAGCTATAGCTACCAAGAGAGTGCTGTCTATTTAATATTTTCTCATTTCATTTAATTTCAGTATAGAGTTGGATATGAGTTTGTTAGAAATAAAGCACTTCATAGGGAAATTAGTTGTCTACTTTCTGTGGCTTGAAGAGGAAAAAGTGCTGATGTTACTTTTTAGCTCGAAATCAGCTTGAAGCTTCCATAGAGTTCTGTTAGATGAAGTGCAATTCTGTTATTTCAAGCACGACACCCCTTTTCTTTTTTGTGAAGATGAACCACAAAGTCCCTAATGGCTTGCACACACTGTGAATGAGGTGGTCTTCTAAAAAAGTGATGTAGTTACTCATGCCAAGATTTGGATTTTCCAAAGCTATTTCCTCTTCTATACAGTGTCTGACAGCACCTGTCCTTTTATGCATAGGTTTGCACTACTGGTTTCTTAGATCCAAAACCATTCTGGTCTCCCAAATTTTTAATGAGCTCTCCCTAAGAGCCTGGAGGCAGCCAAACAGTTCCCCAGGGCTTTGGTCAGCTCAGGAGCCAGGGTAGCAAGGGATTGCTACAGGCTATGGCAGGAGGGGAATGGTGCTAAGGAACTCCCACCTGTCATCACCACGTGTGACATCTCTTCCAGGTCCTCCACACCCCTGGAAAACCAGATACTTTATTGTCTGGTGTATGTTCAAGGAATAATGGCTGGAACAGGGTCTGAGCTCCTGTCAGCTGCGCTTGCTCAGGGTAATGGTGACAGTGAAGATGAAGTTTTATTTCTGCAGCCTTTGTACTTCGTTAGACATTGCCTTGCCAAAAAATCATCCCCACCCCACTTAGCCCAGATGAGATGCTGGAGAATACCACAGGGAATACCACTTTTAAACTATAATCCTGGAAATGATTTCACTGTCCCAGTGAAAACCACATCTGACTCACAGAGTTATGCAAGCACATTTCCTTCTGTAAAAGAGCCAGAACCTTTCCAGACCATCTACTGCCGGTCATAACAGGAGCTCAAGAGACATTTCAAGTGTCCAGATAATGTGCTGAATAATAAAGGTTTTCTGTGTATTTATGTGACATGTAATGGTCAATTCATAAAAAAGGAAATAATATTTTTATCAGACAAAGCAGTGCTGTTCCCCACAGGGGAGCTGTCTGCCTGCCTTGCCTTGGAGCCTGGCTTTTTCTTTGTGGTTGCCATTGTGAGAGATGGAGGGGGACTCATCTGCAGAGCTTCCCAGCTACTCCAGCAGAGCTTTCCAGAGCTCACAAATGAAGGTTCCATTTTGTATTTTTTTCAGAGCTTCATCATAGAGCCTGTCTGGACAGAGCATTTATGTTCCTCATGCTGCCAAGAGACACTGATACATCTCTTAATCATGTAAGGCCCAATTTTCAGTTGTAGGTAATGCAATTATTACACTGATTGACTTCAGCAAGCTCTTTAGGTACCCCCTGCCCTTAAGGGTAATACCAGCTGATGTTCTTATGGCCCAGAAAACCACAAGTTTATGCTAACAACTTAATCTGTAGGAAAAACAATATATTTCAGAAGAGTCATATGTAGAAGTAAAAAAATGTTTCCAGTTAGTATGACTTTATCAACTCTCACAAAGAAACACAGTCGATTGTCCAGAAATAATTTATTCATCAACAATAAAACACTGAATAGAAAAAGCCTTGTAAATTAAACTATATATATATAATGCTTTATTTTTTTATTTGGTACTGCACAAAAACCACTACAGACAGTAACAAAATAATCCAATTAATCTTAAAAATTTCAAATTATAATTGTCACTCTTCATTTATCATGTTTTATTAACAATGCAAAGGTCATTTGTTTACATACTATACTTTTACTTGATATCATTAAATTGTTTCTTAAAACACTTGAAGCAATTTGTTGTTTGCCCCATAATTTATAACATGTAAGTATATCAATAAACAATATAACAGCTCTGAGAAAGATATGCGGATTGTTCAATGGTAAATAGTCTACCATAGGTTGTTTAGTGGGAGAGCAGGAATAAATCACAACTGAATTGGGATAGAAGTCAACACATTGAAGAGAAATAGTACTTGGGGAACAATTACATGTTTTCCATTGCTCGCTTGGTAATGTGATCTCTTTCAAGTTCTGATTTCTCCTCTTTTAGATACTCCAGCACCTTGGCCAGCATATCCTCATCCAGGTACTGCTTGGCTTGTGTGTCATCAGCTTCCCCGGCCATGGAGAGCCTTTTGCTGAGGGAAGCCAGCTTGGCAGCTTCCTGTGGTCCCAGCTGGTTTAGGTGCTCTCGGATGGTCTGCTCCAGGTGCTCCTCTTCCTGCAGATTGCTCTCAGAAGCTGGAGCTGGGACTCGTTTCATCTGGTTTGTATTGATCACTTCAGGGTATTTTGCCAGCACCTTTGCCAAGTAATCAGCCAGTTCTTCGTCCTTCTCATCCAGTTTCTCATACTCCATTTGTCGCCTTTCCAAATCGTTCATCCAGGAAGCTTTAGGGAACAGGTGTCCTTTCAATCTTCTAGGAATGTAAGACAGTCTTGGCAAATCATTCTCTTGATTAAGACGACTTAGTAAGTGGGAAGGATTCTGATTAGCTAAATTGTCATTTCCCAGAAGGCTGACAATATCTTCAATATTGAGGTCTTCGGGTAGATTTTCTGGAATAAGAGGCTGCTTCACGTACCCGTTTTTAGAGTTTATATTATTTTTAAATATATCACTCTGTCCTAGATTGGTTTCAGTTATCTCGTCGAGGTCTTCTGGGAATTCCATTTCCTGCTCAGCTTCCAACCTTTCACTCTGAAGCTGCTTTTTTTCTCCAGCTTTCAACATGTCTATCAAATCCTCAGGAGGAATTTGCAAATTCCTTGAGATTTCTATCAGCTGAGCTATAGACTGAGGATCAAACTGTTTATCCAAAAACATGGATGCTCTTTTTTCCTCTAGTTCTCCTCCAGTCCTTAATTTCCTGTTCCCAGCACTACTACCCATCAGCCTCTTCAGGTAATAATTCATTAGCTTTGAAACATCCTCTGACATTTGATCTTTATTTTCTCTTCTTATTTCATCCTCAAGGAAGCTGAGTTTTCCTGATCTTTTCATTTCCTCATCAATCTCCTCTTCATGTTTATCAATTTCCTCTTTGCTATCTTTTATCTCTTCCTGGGTTTGGCTTTCCACTTTTTCCTCTATGGGATTCCAATCTTCTCCTCCAACCACATCTTCATATGCAATGTTATTCACTTTATACACATCATCTTCATCATCTGTATACAGTTTCTGGTCCTCATCCAGCCTTTCTTTCTTGTGGTTACTGGGTCCTGCCATCTTCCCCAGCTCCTGGAACACCGACTCCAGCGTGGCAAGGCTCTGGGGGGTGTATTGCTCTTCCACGATTTCGTTGGTACGCTTGAAGGGACTGTCTCTTGAACCATCTTCATAGTGCCCAAGTGGCATTTTGAGGTACTTTTGCCACCTCTCAGGCCACTTGTAAGCCTCGTAATCATCAGTTAATCCAGCTGGAAAATTGTTATCTGAACTCAGACCGTAAGGTTTATTCTCCTTTGGGCCAGCCTTTGACTCCTTCTCAGCTTGCCGCAAGGCTTCTAGCATTACCTTAACCCATTGGGACTCCTCTTCAGTCAAAGAATCCCGTACGTTATCTGGGAGGTGAAGCTGATCCTTGCTTTCTTTCTGTGGCAGGAGGTATGGGACACTTTGATAAGAGTTGTAATCAGGGCTGCTTTCTCCCTTGTTGGTTTGCTTGCGAAGGTCTTCTATGTATTCCAGTGCTTTGATCATATCGGGATTTGGGAGCCTTTGTAAGTTTTTCATTGCATAGTCTGGTTCTTTCTGAAGCAGCTGGTGCTGCTGGAAGGAGGCTGCATCAACCCAACAGATTAGGACAAAGAAAAAGGTGAGAGCACAGGTTGCTCCAGGCTGGAAGATTTTAGTTTCTGCCATATTTAAAATATTTCCTTTAAATAAAGAAGAAGAAGAAAAAAGAAGCTGTTAACACATGGAGACAGGCTTAGGAAACAGAACTATGCAAGAAATTTCTTATCTCTATGCTCCAACATTAATTTTCCAATGGCAGCACCAAAGTACAAAATACCAATCCTATACAACTTGTGAAATGCCCCTAGACATATCTAGATGTCGCTTTGATCTTGAGAACAAAGCACCTAAATGACAAAATCAGTGTATCCATACATTTAAATGCTGTTCGAAATAGTAACATTAAAACTACAGACAGAATTATTTTGTGAGATTGCTCCATAAGGCATCTAATTTCATGCCAGGACAATGCTGCTGAATGGTGCTAAACTGCAATAAAATTAATGTGATGAAGTGGAGAACATGGCATATAAAATTACTTGCAAGTTTATTTCTGTCAGTACTGATAGTACTGAAGCTACTACTTCCTTTATTTTGCTATTTCATTAAAAAAAAAAATTGTATTACAAGTGAATATCAGTTAATGACTCTATGAGTCATCTTCCTAGGGCAATGATCCTTTATATGAGAGGAAAACTAAAATTTATCCTAAAGGTACAAAATAATTTTACCAAATACTTTAAAGGCCATTTTGGAAAGGAGCTCGAGTAGGTAGGTTGTGAGTGGTGATTTCATTCATTTGGTTATTCATTCACTTCAGCAGAAACTGAGTCAGGTCCCAGGACAGGCAGAAACATGACCATTGGCAAATTTGATTAGAACAGATCAGTAGAAACCCATGTCTGCCCAGCTTACACCAGAGAAAAATAAACTCTGGAACAGAACTGGGAAAAATATGCCTCTGACAGAATTAAGATGATTACAGCATCACTGTGCATGAGGATGCAGCTGCAAAAGCCCAGCCTTGCAGGGAGCTGGGCACCCTCCACACAGCACAGGGGAAAATTGCCATCAGTTGTTTCCTAGGACATGCTCAGGCACTGGTACACTGGGGCCACGGGACAGATTAGACTCTTTTCTGATCCAGTTACATTAACAAATAAAGTACAATAATGAGAAAGGAATGATAAAGATAGAAACTGCTTTGATTAATTGACCTATTTTGGTTCCTTTGGTTTTTGGCTTGGTAAAAGCATCCTGGTGGTTCATGACAGCCTGAAAGAGCTGTGTACACCAGTGTTTACCCACGGCTGGAACTACAAAGTGAGCATGAATATGCTCATTTCAGCTCACTTGTAGATTTTTCCGCTCAGTTTTTGTCCTTAACATAATGTGACTTCACTAAATAATTAAAGCACTATCAGTTCAGACAGCTGCTTATTTTCCCCCCCTCAGTATGCATGAGCAGGCTAATAGGCATAATAGCAAACAATTTCCCCAAACATTTCTGACTTCAAGCCTGGATACATTTGAGCATTGATTTCACAAAGGATTAGTTCAACAGCTGATTAGAAGGTCCCACCCTCCATGTCTGAGTTTGCCCTGAGACAAAGCCAAGACATTGCTTCATTTTCTGTCACAGAAATGGCACTAGCCCTGTACATAAATGTATATCTCCATAAAATAAAGCAAAACAAAAACACCTAGTTTGCTATTTCTGTAGCATATGTGAAATTAATACTTTTCTTTTTCAGCAGAGACTAACAGAATTAGTTTGATTAGCACATGAGAAACTGTCCTTTCCAAGCAATGGGGGAAGGGAGAGTCATTCTGTAATCATCTGCCAAGCACCTCCCACTCACGAAGACCAGGAACTCACCCTCCTTCGCTGCACACAGTTTGGATTGTTACAGGCTTTGCAAGAGCATCCCACTAAAATCAAAATGTGTGCAGCCAGGCAAAGTTACTTTAGTGTTCCACAAGGATGTTGCTCAACTGGGTAATTCCTTTACCGGAATAACAGATCACTGGTTCCTCTCTACATATTTTATATACATTTGCCTCTAGGTCAATTTTTACTTCTAATTTACTGGTAGATGATATTTGAAAGCCTTGCCAAACAGATTTGGGAATGATTTCTTTTAAAACTTTGAGTTCAGGTCGTAAATCTTGTCATTAAATATATTGCGCCACCCAAAGTAAGAGGACCCCTCCCCAGTCTTTCAGAATTTGATTCCACATTTGATTTTTAAAAAGGACATTTTAGCCTATCTTTAGGAAATATTGTAAACATTCTCTCCTGTGCCTCTCAAAGGACAATATGCTAAAACAGCTCTTTTGTCTCCAGATCAATAACTGTGAAGCCAGTCTAGATGGAGAGCATATTTTCTCCTCTATTAGCACCTAACAAACAGGAAAATCACCTTTTAGCCAACAAATGAAGATGAAGAAGTTCCTCTTTACAAAATGAGGCAATCATGATCCAAATTTAACACATACAAAGACAATACAGACTGAAAAAAGTTCCCTAAAAAACGGACACAGAAAATATCTCCTTTCTGGGATGTTTCCATGGTAGCAGTAATTTGCTTTCTCGTTCTCTTAGCAGTTGTTTCTGATGTGACTCTACTGTTTCCAGTGAAATTTTGCTATGAAAACTCATAGGTTTTTCCTATAGATGTGTCCCTGCCCTGAAAGTCTTAGGTGAAACGTAACAGCAGTTTTCCATAAGGAAAATAAATATATCGTGCACTCTTCCTCCCTTATTTTATTTTTTTTTCTGCAATAAAGAACACAACTGCAGTGAATTCATCTTGTTTAAAAGCATCTCTAACCCTTTACCCTGTGGAAGGGACTGAAAACACAAACAAAACAGCAACGAAGGGAAAAAGCCCAAACCCACAGCAGTTCTGGTGAGTATAATGACTGTTTGCGTACGGATACATGTGGGAAGTAACTCGGAGGGTGTTTGCATCCGAGGGAACCCCCCGCCCATCCGCTGAAACGCCTTGTCGCCGACCCGGCATGACTGAGTGCCATCGCTCCCGGGAGCGCTCTGCTTCCCGTCTGAGCCACGGGCGGTACTGACAGCACATACATGGAATATCTATAGTGATAGAGCTACATTTTATAGAGATGTGCTCCCTTGCGAGCGCCAGCCCCGGCAACGCCGGCTCTCGGTGCGACTTCACCGCTCGCTCGGTGCCGGATCCCCCACGCACATCCCTACATCCCAACATCCCTACAGCCCTGCAGCCCTACCTGCGCTGCCGCCGCTCCGCCGCTCCGCCGGCTTCAGCACCCGGACAGCGCCCGCTTATACCGCCCTCGCCGCGCGTCACGGCTGCGCCCCGCCCCGCCCCGCCCGGCCGA
The DNA here is from genome assembly GCF_000738735.6 of Corvus cornix cornix. Lineage (NCBI taxonomy): Eukaryota > Metazoa > Chordata > Aves > Passeriformes > Corvidae > Corvus > Corvus cornix. The sequence continues at coordinate 17,361,290 of NC_046339.1, read as the reverse complement.
GCCTCCGCGGGACCCTCCGCGGGCGGAGCGACCCCCGAGCCCGCAGAGGGCGGGCAGACACCCGGGCGGGTAAAACCGGCAGCGGAGAAAAGGGGGAAGAAGAAAAATCGGGGAGAAAAGTGAAAAAGAGGAAAAAAGACACGAGGAAAACCAAGAAGATAAAAGGGAGGCAAGGAAGAAAGAAAAGGGAAAGGGAAAAAACGTTTAAAAAGAAAAAAAAAAAAAAAAGGGAGACGTCATACAGCCAGTGCCTTCTGCTTCTTGGCTCCCACAGGCTAAGAGGGACTTGAACACGACGTACACCTCGGGGGTGGGTGAAGCTGACCCTCACCCCGAGTGGGTTCATGAAGCTGATCCACAGCTTGGGTGTGTGGATGAAGCTGACCCACACCTCGGAGGGTGCGTGCCGGCCAAACCGGCAGCAGGGACACATGCTCTGACACGGCTGTGGGGCAGGAACAAAGCTGAGGACACGCAGGGCCTGGAGGTGGGTGTGAGCCCAGCTATGAGGAAGACCCTGCAGCCCAGGGTCAGTGTGAGTGTGTGTGCCTGGCCGTGCCCGTGCCTTGGCAGGAGACGGCCTTTCAACAGCTATGGCCAGCAGGGGGTTTAATTTAGTTTCTCTAGTTCATTGACTGAGCTATTGTGGCACATTTCTGGCTTTGTCACAGGGCAGGGATAATTCATGGCATCTGTGGCCTTGTCATCAAGTGTAGGAGGCCCTGGAGCTCTGGACCAACTGGAGATGGGTGCTCCTGAGGGAGGGAGCTGAGGAGGGAATGATACCCCTCCACGGTTTGCCCAAGATAGTTGGAAATACTGAAGCATGTTGGGGAAAGACAAGGCAGAGTGTTCCTCCTGCCCCAGCCTGTGTGCTCTGCCTCTGCCAGTGGCTGTGGCATGGGAGAGGGGCCAGGCTGGCGCTCCTCTGGATGGGGATGGAGCCAGAGAGGGACTCCCCATCCCTGGCACCACTGCCAGGCACTGCTGAAAAGGCCCTTGCAGTTTTACCTCCATTCTCAGCACTCAAAAAGGGCAGTGCTTGCATGCCTGGAGCAGTGGGGTGAGTAAATACCACTGTGCCATAAATCACAAAGCACAAGATGTAACACACGGCTTCAGCTGATGCTCAGAGTTTTAGCTTGTTCCTTCTGCTTCCTTTCTATTACAGAAAGGATGTTTTACTTTGGCTTTTAAATAAGGATTCCTTTTCCCCAAAAATAAATCTTTCCTGACAATTTTGACCTTTTACAGCACAAAATGGGAAAAAAACCTAGGACGAATGTACCTTCCAAGCCAATAAACATTACAAAATTAAATTGTTGTAAGAACAGTAAGCTAGAAATAATTGTAGCCATGAACACAGACAAGATGACAATCCTGGCTACATTTGCTGTAGTTGACATGGAGATCTGGAAACAGAGATCTTGTTTAAACTCATGTAGTTTTATGAGTAAAATACAGTATCAGTTTTTGTGCTGAAACTCTTCAGCAGCAGCTTTATTCTGGTCCCAGATTCCATCCAACACACTCACTTTCATTACCAGACCCAGGAAGAAAAGAGCCAAACAAAATATTGCATTAGGGCCTGTGACAGCAACCCCGAAGAAGGGAAACAGAAAGGCATTGCTGCAGTAAGCAGAGGGCAAGGTCCAAGTGCCCTCTGAGCAGCTGGGAACTGTATGCTGAACACCACATCCCCCTCAGCAAGGCTCTGGATGCCCACAAAACACAGCTCTGCAGACATTGCTATCACTAATACGCCTCAGTCCATTGAGAGAGTTCTCAATGTAATCAAAACCAAAAAACAAAATAATAACAAAAAACACCCAGGAGAAAATTACTCAATTCACACTTTCAGGAATTTTCTTGTGCCTCTGCAGGTATTTCCAACAGGGGCTCTTGTTCATTCTGTCACCAAATGACTAATACTTATGGAGCAAATTCTTTCCCATGAAATCATCCTGCTGAACCCCATCTATCTATCCCTGATCTTCTGCATCAGAGAGTGTTTCAGACCACCCAAATTATTTGGCACATGAGCAAGATTCCAGCCTCCTTAACCACTCACCCGAGGTTTACAGCATATAAAGTCAGGCAGACACTTGGCTTAGGTCTCTGCTGTGGTTATTCTGTGTTCAGTGGATAAAATTTTCCAAAGGCTCTCTACAATCCATCTGTCAATTTTACTCCATATCAAAAAGTGTTGCCTAGGCTTTGTGCTTACGATTGATTGCATCCACACAGCCCTATAAGGAGGGCCTTACTGAATGTACTTTTTTTGGTCATATTGAATGTACAGCATTCTTTTCCTCAAAATGACTCATGCAACAGAAAATTGGATCTGTTCTGTCATCAGAAGTTCCGTGGTATTTTATACAAGAGTAAGATCACATCACAGCATCTCTGATTTTTAGGAAATTGCATTAGAATTAGCTCAATATCAACTGCTTAAGCAAAGGAGCTTGGTAATCTTGTTTTTCCGAGTGAATTTTAACGATGTTGCATCCTTTTGTGGATCCTGGGAACAGCCCAGCTCTATCTGCAGTGATTTCTCTGAACAGCTTGCCTTGTCACATGCTCTACCTTACCTACTCATGCACCATGAGAAGATAAAAGTTAATCAATCAACCCTGCACCCTGCCCAAAAGGCTCTTATTTCATTTTATGCAAGAAAAAGGGCATGGGGGTTGGGAGGGGAACTTCACTGCAGCAAACAGAGACAAGAGGGTTCCAGCCTGCTCTGTTTTGTCATACCCCAGCTGGAATATCATCATCCCTAAAGTCAGTAGGAAAAGTCAGGAAATTTGTCTTGAGGAGGAAGGATGGTCTGGCAAGGGCCAGGGGCCAAGGGGTCACTGTCCTTCTGCCCAGGCCCCAGGACACACCAGTACCTGTGGGGTGACGGTGGCCAGAACCACCATTGTTCACAAACCATGGCCTCCCACCACACCTGCCCAGCTCCCAGGGGAGGATGGAATGATGATCTTGCTGGAATGACCATCCCAGCAGCAACAGGGAGGCTGCACATTTGTCTGCCTGCTGCGGCCCTTTTCTAAGCACCAGAAGGTTTTCAGTTTGTGCGCTTCAGCTCTAGCTCTCTCCTCCTCTAACTGGTGCCACCAAAGATTAGCACTGCTGAAAAATAAAGCAGGGTTGTGTCAATATTGATTATTTTCCCCCTTCTTCTGTTTCTAGTAGCAACTAAAAATAATTTACAATTCATTATAGACATGACATCTCCTGCAGAATAAATGCCATTGTCACATTTAAAATTCAGTCCATATCTGACTTGAATATCTTCATTTATTCTGTATATAATGAGAAAGAGGAGGTTTTCTTCCCTCAGAAAAAGCTCATCTGCCATCATAGATACAGATTCTTTTAAATTATTTTAATTTAAAAATACTTGAGCTCTGCTTGTGTCCAACATCAGACTCATCATTTTCTGCTCATTTTGCATGCTTGAAAGATCAATCATATTTGTATGCAAATATTTTTGGCCTCCCTAAATTTAGTGCATAATAAATGGCTCAAATTTCATTTCCAAAGCCATAAGAGGAGGGATAAATACAGCACTGAAAGGAAAAATGAGGGCTTTGCAGTCTGTAACCACAGTCCTTTAAAAGCAGAGAAGTCAAGGCAAGCGTTCACTGGCTGTAGATCACTGGGCTTTATTCAACACTGCAACGAGATTAAGCAGGTTTAGCACCGGCCTGCCCTACACACCTCCCTGAGGGAACATTACAAGAACAGGTTTTGCTGGGGAAAATTAAAAACGAAAAACCAAACCCAGACTTCTATTCATCTGCATTTACAAGTTCAGGATTTCAGGCTGCCTGCTTATAAAAAAAAAAAAACAACCAAAAAACTCTGAAGAGAAGCCTTAGGCAAGGTGTGGCTGCCACCCCTGAGACATGAGACGCCCCAGTGCTCAGCCCTGGGAACCACCACTCAACAGCCCAGCACTCTGCACCAGAGGCTCTGTGCAACGCCTGCTTAGGGACCTTCCCCAGGGCTTTGTCACCCCTCAAGTGCCTCTTGTTTTCTCCAGTGACTGCTGGAGAAGCCCAGCCCCACTGCCTCACTGCTGCTACCTGCCCAGTGACCTACACTTGCTGTAGGATGCCTCAAGCTTGGGATAATCAGGCTCTACCCCATAGGAGAGACCCCCTGCTCAGGGCAGGGAAATGGGATCTATCAGCTCAGCCAGGGCCAGAGGGGCAGAGAAGGCTGTGCTGGAAGGAGCAGCAAAAGCAGCAGATGAATCAACAGGGAAAGAGTTTACTGCTATACTTGTTCCAGTATAGCAGTCTCCAGTTTGAGTACCCTGCACAGGAATAGCAAAACACCAACGGATTAAGGAGTAGAATATATGCCTTCTCATAGAACCACCAAAGTATTTTTATCTCCAGGCCTCCCACACACATACTCACATATTTTCTCCCATGGAGTTTCAAGGCTTTTCACAAGCCTGTGACATCTGCTTACCAACATTTGGTGTAAAAATATCGATATCTGTTCTGCATAGCTGTTCTGAGTGCTACATTTACCAGCCAGTAAAGATCAAGAGTCTCCTGGGAGCTGGCTGGATCAAACTGTCATGATTTCAGCACTGCTTTGCGTCAGACAGCAGAATTTAAAGTCAAAACACAGATAGTTCAGGGAGGAAGACAATGTGAAGCCCTGAGTCATACCCTGCTGAGGGTGAGGAGAACAGATTAATAGACAGCAAACATGAATGAAACCGAAGGGCTCATTTAGTCATGCGGCTGCTTCTGAAACCCAAAATAAGATTTATTTTTAGTCGTTGGGGATGAAAAGAGGATTTCTTTGCACTTTTCCAAGGAGAAGTTGAGAGAAGAGTTTTAATTAGCACACGGCAGGCTCCCCTTTGCCTTGACACCCCAAGGGGCTCAGCTGCAGGGCTGGCTGTGCTCAGGCAGGGCTTGCTGCTCACAGGCTGCTCTAACAATTTGTCATCCATGGGATGCTGCACGACCCGGCAACTTTCAGCATCATTCAGATATGGAAGAGGCAGCCTTTACTCCAGCCCCAGCCCACTCTCCTTTGCTAAAGTTGAGTCAAAATAGTCTGCTTGTAGCCAGGTGGGGGTTTTTTTTGAGGAGCTGTGCCATTTCCTGCTGCTGGCTCATGGGGGAAGGAGACAAAGGAACCGTGTCTTGGCAGCTGGAGAAAGTGCACAGGTTCACCCCAAATCATTGGAGATTACATAACTGAAACCTCTGAGCCTTTCAGAGCAGCTGTGGCAGCAACCAGCAGCAGCCAGCAAAACGGTTTGCCTCTGCCTTCCCTGTGCGTGCCACCTGCTTGTGGCGAGATCCTCAGCTGGTGTGAGGGTCCAGCCTGGGGTATGGGCCACCTTGGGGTATCTGAGTCAGTCAGGATTGCCCGTCAGTGATATTTTTGTGAGAGAACACAAAAGTTTTACATGGGAGAGAAAAAAGTTTGCACAACAATGATCTGTACACACATTTATGTGAGTTTTCATTTTAAGTAAACAGAGAGAAGTGCTTTCACAGCTGTGCACAAGATTAGTTCCATTATTTAGTCCTCTGCTAAATCATTTAGCAATTCTGCTCTGCAGAAACTTCCTGATCTTGGGGCTAAGTCATTTCTATCCCTTACTTACATTAAAGCCTCATTAATTTTCACATTAATCACTCATAAACATGAAGAAGCTCAGTGATTTTGGATCTCCGTGCCTCCGGCAGAAAAGTGTCCATTTTGTTATCTGCTGCCTCGTCTGAGTCTGACAACACGGGATAGGGTTTAGAATAGCAAAACTGCCACTCAAAATTAACACTTCTGTGCTTCCTCTTTTTGTTTTTTCTGGGAGTCCAACCATTCCCAAAGCATGAGCCAGCATGCTGGCATTACTACACGTGGGCAAAGGATCTTCCATCCCCACACCATTAGGGCAACAGGTGCTTTAGCAATGGAGCATGTGAGAATTTATATGTTAAAGCTAGGAGGGCAAAAAGCCATGCTCTGCTCCGTGCCGTAAAACATTATCACAATTTTCTTGTGCATTGTCCTTGTCAGGGTCATTCATTTCACTGGTTTCATTACAGCCCTTTCTGTGGCCATAGGTTTGTCCTTTGCTCAGTACATATATGCGTGAATTCCAACTCTATTGCTACAATAATTTATACAGATCTGGGTCAAAATCAAATGTAGTATTTGGTCAATAACGTGACAAAAATAGACAAAAGAGACTCAGTGCAAGGCACAGCACAGAGACAGTGTTATAGAATTTCCTCCTCCTACAAGAAGAGGGCAAACAATTTGATTTGTTAGCTTGTGTGGACAAGGCACAATCATGTCATGCCATGCCCTTTTCAAAAACTGTATACTAAATTAAAAGTTTAGTCAACATAATAATCAGTGATTGCATCAAAAAGAGAGCACAAGTTCATGTCCTCCCATGTGGTTTTGGCTATTAGCATTTGCCACATCAACATCAAAGCAGAAATCCTGTAATTTTAGGGTTCGTCTGTGCTGACTTTGAATTTCAGGGTATAGACCCAGGGAGAACTGGCTGGTTTCAATGGCAGCTTCCCTACTTCAGTGCGCTGTGGGATGAAGGCAAGTCCAGTGCAAAAAGCAGAACAAATGCAGGTTAATCATTTACCCCCCAGTCGCTGCAGGCTGTGTTCAGGAGTGAGCACAGAACCAGCACAGCCCACTGACCTACTGACACCCACTCCTGGGTGGTAAGGATTTAATACCATCACACAGATGTGCAGGAGGCAGATTCTGAACAGCAGGAGGCAGAGAAATCAAACAGTGTGATCTGGGAGCTGCACACTTCCACAATGGGCAAGTGTACATGGAAAGCCACCGCACTCCATCCAACATGGGATGGAGTGGGAGCCAGAGTACAGCCGGGTGCATGGCACAACATGGCATCCATTCACTGCAAAGATTAAAAGCTCTGGTAACATCTATAATTTGCTTTTTCTTATCACTCAGTCATGGAAAGGTCTCTTGGGGCAGGACAAAAGTGATAGGCAGGCTGCTCCCTTCCCTGGCAAAGGTCAAAATACAAGCAGTGACATTGTTTCTCCAAACAGGACAACTGCTAACCTTCTTCAGGCTGGGAAGAACGTTTGTTTGGATGTCCAGACTGTTTTAGATAGCAGTCTCACATCTCTCTCAGCTATCAGAGCCTTGACTGGCAAGTTAAATCCATATATTTAGGAGAAAATGCTGTGATTTTCCCCTAAGGCAAATACTTTCTCTTACATACCTTACTGGTAAGTCCCTGAGATGGGCTGAGTGCCCTTCTCAGCCCTGAGGCTCCTGCCTGGGAGGATATATTTTTCACCGAATTTGTAGCTAGTTCCTTTAATTTGAAGCACTTCTGCCACTGCCACTGTGCTGCAAAACATCACCCCGGGTCCATCGCTCCAGCAGCAGGGCTGCACACCCTGTAAAGCACAGCCCAGGAGCTGCTCACAGATGCAACCTGCATCCCCAAGGACTCAGTGGCCATCTTCCAAAAAAATGCCAGGTATCCTGTCATCTGTTCCTACTGCATTCAGCATGATGCTGCATCTCATACAAGTGTTCTGCTCTCCCAAAATAAATGGTTTGAGATTCAAGGCAAAAGCAATTCAGTGCAGCTGTTTAAAATCAGGTCACAAAGCCCTCAATGAATTGCTGTCAGCATCACCCTGAGCATGGCTCGTGGGTGCTTCCGCGTGGACATGGGTCACAGGGAGCTCTTTGGCTGGCTGTGTGTTTCCACTACCGTACCTCAAAGATGGACCAAAAGGCCAGATGCTATGCCTGGCACTGGAGATCTTGTCTGAAGAACTAAACGGATTACTTGTCCATGCCGGGAGGTCTTCACCATCTGTTGCAGATGTAATATTGATGAGGTTCTCAATTGTAAATAACAATTTCATGATGCTATTATATGAAAAACAAACAAACAAAACCAAACCCAGCCCTTCCAGGTTGCTGATGCTTGCTTTTGAGCAGGGAGCCATGACCAATCTGTTTGCTTAGGTGGATTCTCCTCGGTTTCCCCTGATGTACTGGTGCTTGTTGTGGCAGGTGTGTGTCCCTGTGGTGTCGTGCTGTGGCTCGGTGCCTCTCTGACCATGGCTGCAGAAACTGCTGGCTGCTTCTCACCCTGATGCATGAAGGTCCTTTTCTCACTCCTCATCCTCCCTTCTGCAAGGACCTGGCAGTGCATGGCAGGTACAGACTTGGTCCTGTGCAGAATCAGAGCTCCCTGAGCTCCTGGGAAGGACATCAATCCTGTTTCATTATATTTTTTGAAGAATGGAGGTCCTTTGTACAGGACAGGAAAAAATAGGAAGGAAGAACTGTAATGTGAGGAGACACAGCAGGAGCTGGTAAGTGAAGAAAGCAGCCAGCTGCCAGGGATGCAGCTGCAGTGCGTGAGCCAGCAGAGCACAAGGATGAATGCTCCTCTGGAAACCACGGACACAGGCTCCAAACTGGAAAGACCAGATGGTGCAGGAGCTGAGGCAGGAATACTGAGTCTCTCTTTGAGGGCCTATGCCAAGGAGGTGGCACCAAAGGGTAATTAGGCTGATGAACAGCAATATTAAATGTATGAAATGAGGCTTACAATGTAAGAGAAGTATTAGGAAAAAGTAGTTGAAGGGAGAAGCGTAACAGAGCAAATCCCAGCATAATTAATCTGCAGAGAAGCAGAAATACAGAACCTGCTCCCAAAAGTAAATCCATATAAAAACCCCAGTTATGTTTCCTGATTTTTACCCACCAAGCACATATGTGAATTCCAGCCATTTATTTGCTTTTAAAAAGCAGTAAACCCATAGGATTCAAAGTATATGCTTCAGTTGTAATGAGACCAAGTATATTTGGAATACTCACAAAATTAAAAACATATCTAAGTGCTTTGAGCAGCAGTCAGTGTTTGCTAAATGAGAGCCCTTAACCATGATTTTTAATTAGTATTGGCAAAAACCTTAATACAAAGTTTATGTTGTTACTTCTCACAGCTGCATAGACAGCTAGGGCTCAGAGGCCATCTATTGACAGCAACACCCAGACAGCATAAACTTGGAAACCAAACACAACTGCAGCTGCTTCTTTGTGCCAGTGGCATCAGACAAAACCAAACCAAACCAAGCTGCTTTTTGTAATTATTATAACCAAGTACAACCAGTCCTCTTACCAAACAATGACACTTCAGGAGAAGAGATCCAAAAAAAACCCAAACAAGCAAGCAAGAAATTTTCAGGCAGACAGATTATAAAAGAAGCCTGCAAATTTGATTGCTCTGTTGATCATCGAAAGTAACATCTACAAAGCTGCCTACAATCCCCTGATAAATGTGATATCCTCCCATGGCTATATTGTCTGTTAGCTGAAGACTACTCTGACCTACAGAGTAGCTGTTGAATTCATACTTTGCATTGTGCTGAAGTCTTAAATTCATAATGCAACATGAATTTTAACAATGCTGAGCAAGTCTTGCCTACCATATCAGCTGCACTAGCTTAAAAAAGATGGACCACTAAATACTATAGTATATAACCACATGTGCAGAAAATTATACACACCCCAAAGGGGTGGATGGATCAGGGTTTTAAGGCAGAAAAGCAAAGCAAAGCAATTCAGACTATGTAGTTTTCTAAGTCCCTGAATCCTTACACAGCACAGACAAAAGTTCTGAGATGACCCTGTGCCTTAATAAGGTCTCTAAGTACTTCAGGTACTGTAAATCATTGCCCTCCAAAACCTATTGTCAATTGTCTTGTGAGTGTAGAGGCCTTGCAAAGTAGTTGCCGTTCCCACATATTTCTTTCTGCTTCATTTAGAGGCTACAAAGATACTTTAAAATAATTTGGAACAGCTGTGATATACAAAAAAAATCCAGCTGCAAAATAGCATCTTAGAAAGAACCAGGAGTCCTTGTTTTGCTTGGTGACAGCAAGTATATCCACTCTTTTGCACAGACAGAGAAGGCAGACATGACTGTAATTAAGAGCAAGTGAAGCGCTTGCAGGGGACAGGAGTGGAGGATGGTTAAATTAACCTTTCACAGACCACTTCAATGCTGACACATTCTAACATATGTTTTTTTCTGCAATCTTGCCTGTCCTTCATCACTTCTCTGAGTATTTTCTACTGTGTCTAACCCAATGAAACTCTGGCTGTGACCAGCAGAATCTGCTGTGAATAGTTTATATTCCAGTACAGCTGTTTGAGCAAGGATTAAGTCATCATACCAGTCTGGGGAACATACAGCATTTTATTCTGGTCTAACTTAGTTCAGGTTAAAGAACCTTTATATGTAAGTAGGAATCTGTCCCTCTGTTTCTTTCATCCTGATTTGCAGTATTTAACAGCATCCTACGTAGGGTGTAACTCCTCCTACAGAACAACTGGCAGAGCAGAAAAAAGAGCAGTTTCCATTGCACTTTTCTTACCAAGCTTTCCATAATCTTCCTGTAGACTTCCTTGTAGCAGTCCAGGGCAGTTAAAGCCTTGGTGGCCTCACTGCTGAATAACAGTAACTCTGTGACCATTCCATTAATGTTGTAAGAACAACAGTTCTGTAAGATATTTGGCAATATTTGTTATCTAGAGGCTTTTTGAACAGCCACCTTCACAGAAAAGTCCTATCACAGAGACAAGAATGGTTTTTTTGACCAATTGTTTGCTATTCTCTGGTGCAACCCTGAAATATTTTGAAGTGGTTTGCTTATGATTCAAGAAAGGAAAAAATACGTAAATAAAGAAGGAAAGATCAGAATCAAAGATTTTGCAGTTGATGCAGCCAGCTGACATTCATGACCTCTTGTACTATTTTAAACCTAGATTAAAGGTGCACAAGGCAAAGGCAGAGTGGCAGATAACTTGCAAGACTGATGAGAGAAACAGAAGTGCACACTTTTGCACTGACATACTGGCAGTAGAACATTAGCCAGGCAGCCAGAGAGCTTTCATCTAAAGCAGCAATATTAGCATGCAGTGCCTGACTACATTTTCATTTGAGGCTGAGCAAGACAGGCTCATTCTCCCCAGCAAGTCAGACTGATGCATTCTCCCAAGAATCATGCCTTACAGAAAAATAATCATGAAATATTAATCATTTCCTATTTAGAGCTACAACTGTCACAAGTGATGTAGTTCTCCCATGTAAAACCTCTCGCTGAAAAACTGCATAAGGAACACAGCAAACATCACCTGCTTCCCAGGCGGAGGAAAGGCCTGGACTGTGCGAGCAGGGGCAGGGACAGTGCCCAGCCCCACTGCTGAACTGGCTCCTGTGGCCAAACCCAAACCAGATCATCCCCTGCCCACTGCCAGTTCACCCCTGCCTCCCTGCAAGGGTGCCGCGTGTGTATAACCAAGGAAATGCTGCCAAAAGGTGCTCACAAAGCTCTGTACAAAGTCAGGGATTGCCCCACACACCCGGCAACACTCCCATCCCTTGCCAGCAATAAACACGGCACAAGAACACGAGGAAAGCACAGCAAATCTGTTTGCATGAGGGTTTATGCTCGGAGCATGCATATGGCCCTACTGCAAGATCATCCTGGAAGCGCCACGTGAGCTTGGAAGCTGTTCATTCAGGCTCAGCCTCAGTGCCCCGTGACTTGCAAGGACTGTCATTCAGCCGAAACAGCAAATAATGAGAAATAATGCCTCTGAATAGCTGATAGGCAATCCAGAGCATGGGACCATTTGCATAAAACCATCATTGTCATTTCACACACGCACATCTCTGGCAGTCAAAACCTCACAGTAGATCATTCAGGGACCGAGGGAAAGAAATTAAATCAGTTGTTTGCTACAAATAACTCATCCAGTTGTATCTGACATGACAGTGCCTCATTACTAGACACTGTCAATGCTCCAAGCTATGACCTGTGACCAGGATCTCAGGGCATCAGACCCTGTGTTGACATGTGAAGACACAAGCTTGGCTGTTACATGATGCTGCAAATGGGCCAGGAAGAGCAAATTTTTCACGTGTGTCAGGGGGGAAACGCACTCCCACAAAAAAGGTGATGCTTATCAGACAGAATTAGGTGATCCAGACCACAAGAAATGAATGTCTGTAACTGAGTGCTTGTAACTGGGACACTTTTGGGTTTGATGATAATTTTTGTCTACTATCAAGTACACTCTCAGTCACATATTTCATGGGTGTCTTCTGATCTTTCTCAATAACAATTATATATTTTATCTGAAATAGAGCCTCCTTCTCACAATATAGCATTTGTTCTGTATGCAATTCTTGGAACTATGTGATTCTGTAGCAATTTTTTCCCTCTTGATACAATGGAAATGAGTTTTTAGACAGAATCAAAACATCCAACTCTTACCTCTTTTACCAGGAACTTCTTGGAGACATAGAGGGAAGCCATTTTAATCGAGCTGGCTTCAGTAGCCATAAAAAGTTACTTAACTTTCAGTTCCAGTAATGGCTGCAAAACACTTTCTTCAGCCATTGCAGTGTGATGCCATCCAAGTTTATCGGGCTAGAAAGTCTTGAAACACTTGCTAGGACAATTAGCAGTTGCTCTCTAATGCTTGAAGGCAAATCAGTGTTGTTTTGTATAAACACTCACCCACACCCCAGCCAAGGGATTGGGACTGGATGGAGGTGATTAGCGCCTTTCTGCCTGTACACAGTGTCCCTGAGGGTAGGGTTTGTCTCAAATACTCACAGCCATTCTCCATCTATCTCCATCTCGGTGAAAGCTGCTACGAGTTGGTTTTCTCTGTCTCCAGTAACAATGGGCAGCCTGCAAGAGGAAGAGCTGAGAGAGAAAGCAGGTTCCCCTTTGTAACAGGAACTACGACAATGTGTTTTCCCAATCACTAAAAATAAAACAGCTGATGAAGTTCTCCAGCCACAGTGATGGATTGCTGTCTCCAGAGTGAGGCTGTGGTGGGGCTTCAGGTTGTGGTCTCCCTTCTGCTGGCTGCGTGTACCAGGCTGGCTGCAGAGCCATGTCTTTACTGCTGGGACTCCCTCAGCCTCCCTGTTCCCAGTTTCTCTCCCTGCAGGTTTCCCTGCCCATCACAGCTTGAACATTAAGCGTTCAAGACTGAGAGGCCACTTTACTACAGAAAAAAAAGTCATAAAATTTTTAGTAGGTTTTGAGGGGGGTAAGAAGGCAACTCACAGGATGGAAAACTGCTCAAAATAAACCACAAGGAAAGAGAAATGTGACATAACAGCCCCTTGTATTGTGACTGAAATCAGCTCTCTATGGCTTTGTACAGAAGTTACTTACAAAAATTTCTGTGTTCTATAGCATTGTGGCATTAGGGTGGGCTCTAGCTCTGAAGCACAATGAATTTAATACAATTTAAAACAAAGAACTTTTAATAATCTCGTATCACAGGCTTTACATTTTAAGCTATACCACTAAAATCCAGTGGTGAGAGCAAAAAGGCCAGGTTCAGCTATTCAGAGTGGTGAATCTTTTTCTCCTGATGTGCCATGCAGTGAAAGGCATCAACACTGTAACAAATATTAAGAAATCTGTCACTTGCTATCATCCAGCTGGAAAGAACAAACTCTCCAGGGCTCACTGTTGACAGTGCTGAAAGAAAGAGCCTCACCTGGAATCACACATTATTTCATCACAGGGAACGCTTCAGTGTGCAGCCCTTCCACTTCAGATATGGGCGACAGGCTATATTCTGCACTAATTAAAGGACGTTAAATTGAAATCAGCCACTTCTTACTGCCTCTCTCACATTTTGTGTTCAAAAGCATATTCAGGCACAGGGATGGGTGGCTAAATATTAACTGGAAACTGAACAACTGGAAAAAGAAAATCAATAATTTCTAGATTAGTTGCCTTTTATTTCCCCATTCTAGTGATTAGAATTTCATATGCCATTTTCTTATTTACAATTCACATGGCTGAAGCACCCCTGGAACTAATGAATAACCACATATCCAGATTTTCCCCCTAAACTAAAGCATTTATGGGAAATGGAGCACTGGATCCCTGTGGGCAGGTACATGTGTATTTGCTGACGGCAAATCCATCCTGGAACTAACACAGCTCTGGGGATGCTGGAGCAGGGCTGACCTGGGTTCACCCCACCAGGGTGAACAGGGAGGCAGGGCAGGTCCCAGCATGTGCTCAGGTGTGAATGTCCCCCTCACTCTCTACAGGGTGTTTGGGCTTTCTCTCTGCCACAGTTCTCCGTTCCTGGTGCAGCAGGGAAGGGAGGGAGGGGAGAGACAGGCTTTTACAAACAGCCATGGCTTCACTGCAAGCCTAAGCCCCAGGTACCCAGTGTGCTCACACACTGTGGGGGACCCAGAGTCGATTCAAGACTGCCCGAGCCCACAGAAATATCTCAGCCTCTGCACCACCCTCACCCTGAAACCCACACAGCCCCAGGACACTCCATGTGCAGTTCCAGCATCAAAGTATGTCTCAGCCTTTCCACAGACCAGGTTCTCCTACAGAGACAAAACCACACAGCGCCCCAAAACCACACCAAATCTGAATCAGAACAGCTACAAGAAGTGCCAAGGATTTCCCCAATGGCAACCAGATTCATCCACATATATTGCTTTGCTGTAGCCCTACTGCCCACACAAATCCCAGCTTAAGTTTCTTCTTCCCAGAAGCATATTATGAAATACCAGTGCCTCAGATCTGTGAATACCCCCAGAAACAGAGATGAGAGCACAGAGATGTTCAGGGTGCAGCCAGGGCAGAGCCTGTGGTGTGAGCACTCGATGCCTCCTGCTGTGCCCATCAACACTGAGCAATGCCAGGGAGCAGGCGTGGGGACAGGAGCAGAGAGCGCAATATTGCCTCTCTCAGGGCTCAGCAGAGAGCTCAGGGCTCTGCTGCTTCAGCCCTGTCTCTCCCCAGCGCCAGGAGAGCACTGATGTGCTTGTTCCTCCTCTGGAGCACGCAGTGAACTGCTGGACTCCTCTGTACACAAGCACTGATGTTAAGGTTTCCCAGGCTGGTCTCTGCCCAGGAGCAACTGGAAGATCCAGTGCAGGATCACTTGCTCAGAACCAAACCACCACAGCTGGCATGATTAAGGCCTGCCAGGAGAGGGACAGAGCAGCGTAATAATACATGCTGTCCCGACTGCGTGACACACCAGCCAGCACAGTGCAAGACAAATGGCTGCTGCTTCTGACAGGCACCAGCAGAAATCGTATTTCAGACAAGTTGAATCCATCCATTCTAGTGAAACGCTGAAACATCCCTGTTTGGAAGCTGCATCCTCTTACTGACAACACCAAGAGAAAACAGCTCAGATGTCAGTCACACGAGTTTCTTTTTGCTGTTGGCAAGTTAAGAAAGCATGTTCAAAACAACAGTAAATAATCTGCCTAACAATTCAGAAATATCTGCATTGTTTTGTGCCTCTGTTACAGCATTAATCTCCCTGGAGATCTCCCAGTGGCATGGACTCACTCAAAAAGGAGTAGTGCAAAACCCCACATGGCACACAGTCAGCTTGTTTTGTCACACGGGCTGGCTGCTCTCTGGAGCCGAAAGTCTGAAATGCATGAGGATAAGACATTTGGGAAACAAGATCACCGGCAGTCTCTGTATCTGCCTGATAGCACACAGAATAAGGACAAATTAAGAAACACAGGGCCTGCATTTGAATATGTCATAGAAAGGTTATCTTCGTGCCAAATTGTCACCTGGATTGATTCTAATGGCTTGTAAGTCTCTGCTAAGGTCACAGTTACCCATCTGCAAACAAGAGAGAACACTACCAAGTAGAAAATGTTTCTAGCTCAGGTGGTTTTCCCTGTTGATGAAGCAGAGTCACACAGGTGCTGCGAGTGCACACAGGCCCATGTCCATGGCAGCTGCTCTCAGCCCCCACCTTCTCTCAAGCTACCAGAACTGAGGGTCAATAGTTACAGAAACTTATTGCTGCTGCTGGAACTCCTCGAGGGGGAGAGGTGAAACCAAGAGTGTTTCTTGCTCCAAGGGAATTCTTGCCTTTATTACCAACTAAAATCACAGAGAGTCACCATTGCAATTTAAAATCCTCTATCTATGCTTTTACCTCTGTTCCCATGGGGCATTTTTCCACTGCTGCAGTGGAACACCATGTTGCTCTGGCGCTGTTGTTCAGCAGCACATTGAACACTGTGAAGCAAGCCATCCTTGTGAAGATAACACATCTCAGGACACCCGTCCAGCCGGAGGACCGGGCTCCTCTCACCCAGCACTGTCCGTGGGCTGGAGTCCAATGGTCTTTCCAGGCTGCTTCAGAAGAGGGCAAGCCCGGGCAGCCCAGCCCAGCCAAGGGGCTGCTTGAGAGGTGAGAATTGCTCGTCTTGCTCTGGCTGTCCACAGCTAGACTGACTCCACATCTCACATTAAGTGAGCTCAAGCTGCAGTGAGGTGAACACCCTCCAAAGTGATCACGTTTTGAAAAAATCAACCCAAGTGCTGGAACACATTAGTGACACTGTGTGGAAAATTTCTGCTCTGTGTTATCTGCAAAAGGCCACCAGGTAAAACCAAACCCTCCCACCACACCCACACATTCCTGCTTATCAGCTCATGCTGAATTTCAGGCACCTTTCAAACAAGAGAACAGAACTTTTTCAGTTCACCAACATCAAAGATTAATTATATTTTTAATTAAAATGACTGTTTTCAGACTGAAATGGACTTCATAATGTCTCTGTTGCAGTGGAAAGGGATGAGAGGTGAGGAACTTCCCTAACTCCTGTTAGTACTGAACTCTGCTTCAAGGTACCCCATGGAAGAGAAATGTCAACTCATGGGCTGAGCCTTTAAATTAAGCTGAAATTTTAGAAATACCTGAGTTCATATGAAGAAATAGCAGCAGTGGCATTAACCACCATCAGTCCCAAAATAGTTTTAATCACTTCTTACTCCACCTTTACTGTGATGATATGAGCCTTTCTTTGCAAAAATTACACGTCATGCTATGGACAAATGACTTGATTTAGTGATCTCCTTCAGTAACTAATGGTAAGATTAAGACAGTCCTTCATTAAACATTAATGATTAATAAATCAATACATCTAGTGGCTAAAGATAATTCGAGTAGTTTCTTCACATTCAATTATTGTCCACAATGATGGCTCAGGAGGGTTTCCATAGGAATATTGGGAGTTCTGGGAAAGGGTTAATCATCCGTCACGAGTCGCTAAGCAACGGTGTTCTGCTCTTAGGGCATGTTTTGCCAGCCAGAGCCTTGCAATGATGTAACCTTTCTGCATCTTATCCAGAGAGTCGGCTGAGAACTTGCCTGCCCAAATAACCCCTGGGCTGCTGACAGACTTAAATTTAGCTTCTGGTAGCTATTAGTTTTCAGATTGACTTATAGCATTTAATTTTCTGTTCCAAAACATACACTGTATTTCAATACAACTTATATGATGGAAAAGAGGACTAATCAAAGTGCAGCTGTAGAACTAAGAACAAAGATGCCCTAATATTCATCAATATTCAATACCCCACTAATAAGTCACTTAATGAGACATGTCAAATATAACAAATAAAAGCAAACTTGAAAGACTACAGAAATTCAGAAGCCAGGTTCAGGCTTCAGGAATGGTCTCTTCCCCCTCCCAGAAGGGAAAGAGAGCCACAAGGAGGGTACAGACACCTTCAAGCAGCTGCATTGGAGGTGCAACCCAAACCATACTAAGACTGCATCAATCACCAATAATTACTGAGGGCTGGTAACTCATAAATCAGTCTCATTTATTTGTGTTTATCTGGCAATACATAGTTCATAAACACCTTAATCAGAGGGAAGGATGCATCCTATAATGAGCAAAGCCAAAAACTAGGGATTTAAATATCCATGGGCCCTGGGAAATACATTTCCCGCTTTTGAAAGTTAATATTCAGGCAGTCACTTCTGCACAGGCTTGGGGAAGATTTAAACTCACACATGAACATCAAGACTGTTTTGGACACAGCACATGTAAATACAGCACTCCTTACTCAGCTTCAGTCATTTACTATCAGCCAACCTCTGTGAAACAACACAAATAAAATCTTCGTGCTGCCAGCACTTTCTAACAAAAACTACTAATCAGATTTAATGGAGCCAGGTTTTGCTTTGTTTCCTGCTAATTTCTTAGCTGCCTTATATAATAGACCTACTTACAGTAATATTCTGGTCTGTGTTTGTTACAGGGGATGTATCAACTTACTGGGGCAAGGAAGGTCTCAGCCCAAGCTCCTGGTTGCTGCCACTGGATCTGTGCAGGAGTCAGACACAACCACCAGGAGCACAGGGCTGGGAAGGCAGCCAGCAGCTCTGCAGCTACTCTGACCCTCCTTTGGTCACTTTGACTCATCGTTAGATCTTAACAAAGTAAAAAATCCCAAAGTTGTTCTGGACTAGCAGTTGGGTCGATAAAGGAGAGAGTCAACAACTCTCCTGACCAATAACAGCTTTACTTGGGAGCAGAAAGGATTTCTATATAAAGCAGGTCTCTGAACTGCCTTCTGGAAGGTTGCTCCAAGCAGGCTGGGAGGTCTCCTTTGGAAATACTGAAACTAAAGACAAGGTCTGTGTGAAGGAATGCTTCCTGCCTACGCAATTATTACCTTATGCAACCAAATCACAAGAAAAAGGATGAAAACCTGTGGATTTCAGGAGCTGAGTAGCCTAAATTTATTGAGAAATAAATGATTCCTCTAACTTCACTTCAGTCTCAATGCTGATGCTGGTATTTATTCCCTGGGATTTGTAAAGACGTTTAAACAAGTGAGCATTTTTTATAAGAATACTGGGGTATACTGTGTTAAGTTAGTTTTAATCTAAATTTCTTAAAACAGGATGTCTTCAATACTGATGAAGAACAAAAAAACCTTTGAGTGAAGAAAGACAAAAAATCCTTTAAATACACACAATTGTTTGTTTCAGAAAATTCTCTATTTTGTAAAGAACTGGGTTTGCTTTTAAAATACCTTGATTTCTTGCCATGTGTGGACGGATTATATGAGGAGAGGCTGAGAAGGCTCACACCTAAGACAACATCAGCTTCTGGACTTGCGGCTGGACCAGGGAGACTTGTGGGATGCAGTCACCACAGGCACTGGGAAACCTGACAGGAAAAACAACTGTATGGGGAACTCATGGCATTTCTGGAAACAGAACCAGAAGATGGAAAAAAGAGAACAAAGAGCCAGAATGAAAGCCAGGAAGAGGAAAGCTGAGGGTCTCCCAAAGGGGCAGGGTGGAGGTGTTCCTGATGGTTACTCCCCTCCCGCTCAGACACAGGAGCTCAAAGGCACATAACTGGGGCTGGGCACTCAGTCAAGGTCCCTCCTTCTCTGTACACTTGAACCTGGTGCTTGATTTGCAAGGCTGATGATATTTAAAATCCGTATCTGATTTTCTTTCTGCTCTGGAAACTTGCCCAAGCTGCGAAAGAAATTCAGCTCTGGTTCAGATGTGAACTCCTTTGAAGTCCTTCTGGCTGTTGCAGTCCTTTTTCAGCAATGACCTACCAGCCAAAGGAAACCTGTACATTTTTAAGCCAGGCTTTCAAACACACTTGCTAAATCTCTATAGTTCATGGTGTTTTGGAGGAGACAACAAGCTCCCATGTCTTTAAGTGAACTCCCTCCATATCTGAAGTTAGGTAAGACTCCAAGTGCCCAGGAATGCAGTCGGACTCTTTCAGCTAGTTCTAGTAGCAGGGATGGACAGTGACTCAGTGAAGACAAGTGGAAGTGAGTCATGAAGCAGCATTTCCTCTTACTGAGCCAGAGTGTCCTACCCTGAGCCAGGGCCTCTGAAAGCCAAAGTGATTACATTAGATTTCTGCTGCCTTTTCTGAAAAGAGCTAATGAGATAAAGCTGGAGGGGAGAGATGTGAATGTTCCTCTTGGAAAGGCAGGGCTCCCTACACACCACCAAGGCCACTCTCTCACACAGGAGTAAAACACCCTGCAGCAGGGACCTTCACTGCTGGGGCTGCCTGCTTTTTTAGCAATATGCGAATAGAGCTGGAATGGACCTTTGAAGGTTCCCTCCTGCACGAGAGTATTAGAAATAATTAATTAATATTATCTAAATTACTTCTATAGGACCAGGAAAAGCATACAGACATCCTGAAAAAACCAGGAAATCTCAAGTAATGCTCGAATGCATGAATAACACATGTAGGTCACTCCTCTTACCCCCCCACAGGCATGCTGTAATACAGTCAGACAAGAATCTGGGGCACAATCATTCCCCATATTTTGAAAAAAACAAGCAAAACTGACAGCAGCATGCATTTACTTGGGAATAGCAAGGTAAGTCTTCTGTGTGCTGTTAATTCACCTGCACTTTTTCTAGCGTCATAATCCATGTTTTCCCATCAATCTCCTGGTTCAGTATCAAGATCAGATCTGGTTTAGCTCACATTTCCACAGAACTCAACAAACCCTCACTCTGCTGGGGCAGACGGCTCAGAATATCAAACTCTTCCCATGCAGTTGCTCCCAGCCATCTTTCACTGAAAACCTTCCCCAGGAGGGACTGGGCTAACCTGTCACCTGTCAGCCTAGCTTATGTTAAAGGATGACTATTGAAGATGAAGAAAACTAGGTACTTGTAGTGCTGACTGATTTTTTGGGAAAAAAATAGTCATTTCTTCAGCAGCTCTAAATTCTCCTAACCCTACAATTCATTGCTATACTTACAGATCCACATATAGCTACATTTGATATTTATGTCTAGTCAGGCTCCATTTAGCCAGGGAAATGCCACTACATGGAAGGAAGCCATCTGTTCCAAAACAGTTTGACCTTGCTTTCCAGTAGGCTGAGATCTAAAAGAAGGGCACGTCTTTGTCTCTCTGAGGAGACAAGGTGCCACACTCTCAAAATGCAGAACAGCTTCACAGGGAGACTCAGAATCCTGCCACGATGTCTGGAAGGATGTGATGGGCAAGATCAGTCTGCCAGAGCAGGGGCTGCAACAGGTATTTTCATCTTCATGAGCATGGACTGAAGGCATGACAGATCCTGAGGATTCTGCTGGGCTCTCCTGAGAAACAGGGAGCAGTTAATCACTGCCCCAATGTCAGAACTACTCGTCTGCCTTGGTACCTGTGAGAACAGCTTGCAGCTGATGCACTGGAGCCATCTGATGAGCTGGCTTACATGGAACACAGAGCCCTCTGGAAGTCCCACAGTGCCTGATCAAGGGTGGAAGATGGAAGAGAAACTTATTTCTGACCTTAGAAGAAAAGAAACACATCCCCTTGGGCACGGGAGAATAGGCACCTCTTTAAAGTTTTAAACTTTTAAAATTTAACTTCAGAAGCTATTCTTTTTCTTATAAAAGAAACAAAGAACAGAACTATCACAATCCCATCTCTGAGTGCTCTGTCAATAATTAATGATGACACACCTAACATAACCAGCTCTGGCATTACAAGAACTCTCTAATGCTTTGCTGTGTGAGTAAGGCATTGACTGCAGCCCTGGGGAGCTGGCAGGTCCGAGGAGCCTTGATGAGCTCTCTCGAGCACAGATTGAGAAGTGAGCAAAGAAATCTGATGATTTGACCAGCAAATAGTTGTGCTTTTTCCTACACAACACTGTGATCACTAATGAGCACCAAGGCAGGCAGCAGCCAGGCCTGTGCTCAGATGAGAGTGCCTGAGGGAGGGAACACCCATCCTCCAATGCCACTGGGCTCAGACTTACCCCAGGACACTGGCCCAAGACCACATTTATGCCAAAACCTACTGGACAATTTCTGGGTACTGCTGACCTGGGCTGGGGAGAGATTCCTGAACCCATCCTTTAATCCCAGTTTTGGTCCTTTGTGTTAATCTTTCTCCAATTATTATTTTTCCAGACAAACTCACATTTTTGCTGAGTACAGAGAGCAAAAGATTAAATGGCTGGCTGAATCAGTCATTAAAAAAAAAACCAAAGCCTACACTTGCTTTGCAATTAAGAGAAAAAAAATGTGTCTGGAGAATAGGGGAAATTTTCAAACTTGTTTTTAAACCTTCCGCCCTTCCCACAGAGAATGCTTCCAGTAATAGAAATGTCAGAGCAAAGGCCATCAGCTGTCCTCATCCACAAGGCAAGGACTCCAGGGCAGGGAGCTCAGAGGCTCCCAGGTGCTCAGGATTACGTGCAGACCCAGGTTTTGGTGTCCCAGAGGATTTCTTGTTGCTGACGGCTTCTCAGTGGTGTAATACATCTCACATGGCCAGTTTCTCTGGGTGGCTTTTAACAACCTCTTCAGAATTTATTGCTTTCTTGCATCCATATCTTTCCAGAAATCCTTCTCTATTTTTCTACATACTTCTCTATTTGACTACACAATGCATCTGATTTCTCAGGGAACAATAGCTTTTCAGTAGGACCCTTTTTAATTAGCAACTAAAAAAAAGCATCTTCTGTAGAATCAACATTTGAGACGAGGCCTCAGAAACAGTATTCAGTCTAGATTTTAACTGGTTTCCTCCTTTTGATTTTGTTTTATTCTCACAGTTCTTAAGTCCCTGTTTGATTTCCCCTCTTTTCAATATTCCTCAAATTTTGATGGCAGCTCTGCTCTGAGACCTTCATCACTATTGCATGCCATACAACGTATGCTCCATCTGCAAGCAACACGATTTGCTTTGCTGATACCTTTTCCCCTGCTGTATCAAATAGCCACCCTAAGCTCTGACATCCAAACTGGGCTCTCTCCCACCTCCCAGGCTCAGTGGCTCATGATGCCGAAGAATCCAAATCTCACAATATTAGGAGTTATTAGTAAAGCCAGGTATACTTACAATGTCATTTATTTATTAGAATCACATCTTTCAATATTTATCTATCATCTTTCAATATTTAAGTCTCTCCAGGCCTTGAAATTAATAGGAACTTGAACATAGGAATCTCAAAGGCTCAGAAGGCAAACATGACAAGTTCCAGAAGGGATGTGCCACAGGACCAAAGTTACAAACCATCCATCTTTGGACACCCTTTTTCTCAGGCTGTGATTCCGTGGAGAACACAGTCACTCGGTGCATGATCTCCGATTGCTTGTGACAGGGTACGTACAGAACCTCTTGCTGCAGATATCTGTAAATTGAGCTCTACCACTGCCAAAATCAATGCAAACCTCATTTCCTCCTGATCACACCTTCCATGGGTTTGATAACGCTACCCACTCACTACAGCATGGCAAAGCTCTGGGAAGTTACAGCCCTCATAACTATAACTGCTCTCCCCATCCTTCTGGCTCTGGTTTCCCAGCCCAGGACAGTCAGCCTGTTGCTGGCATCCCATCCCAGATTTCACCATTCCAATGAACCCCCCTGCTTTCCTGTATAAGATTTCATGTATCATCTCTGCTGGGCCTTTGCTGTTACCCCTAAACATCTAAATAGCCACCCCACTCTCCCACCCCACCAGGAGGCCTGGCCCTGCCCAAGGAGCGAGGGTGGCTCTTCTGAAAGGGTCCAGACTGGCCATGGTATCTGCAGACTGAGAAGTGGGCTCTGGAAATCATCTCATTACAGAAATGGCACATCATCAGCTACTGCAGTTCCAGGACAACTCTCTCTTCTACAGTAATGTTATCTGGTTTCATCTGCCAGGATTATTTTCATCTATCAAGAATAACTCAGCCTGTTGAATAAGCACCTCTACTGTGACAGAAAGCTGTAGAATCTGGGGCTAATGTGCGTATGGAGGAGCTGATATGATCAGTTAAACTTTGTATGAATCAATTCAAGAAAGCAAACCCACAGTAAATTGGCTACAGTGCTGAAAGATGAAAAACATAGTCAGTTTTCAACAAATTATTTCAAACTTTCTCTTTCAACAGCTGTGGTTAATTAGGTGCTGCCTACACTTCCATGGGCTTTCACAAGTCTATGAAAACAATGCCCAAAGACAGAAAGGTTCATCAGACTCAAATGGTTTAATTGTGTGGGCTTTCTTTCTCATTATTTGTCTGACAGACAGAACAACAACTTTCTACTCACATTGTATAGGTAATTAAAGTCAATGTTTGTAAGCAATCCTAGGCTCCCCATGGTCCCAGCACTCCAACCGTGTAGGCAAGGCTAAACCTAATATTTTGTCAAGACCAAGCATCATCCTTCTGTTCTAAGGCAGCTTCAACTGACCACTTAGGGGATGGGATAGCTTTGGGAGTAAAACTGCCCTTATTCTACCTCTGAGTAAAAGGCAGCAGGTCTTGCCTAAGACACTTAAAACTAGAGAGGAAGAGTTCAGCAGTGAATAATTCACCATTTAGAAATTTATCCAGTTCTGACCTTGTCTGAAATGAAAGTCCTACTCACCCAAAACAGAATCTAATGAACGCTTTGATCACGGCATGGGTAGCTGAAGTTTAAAGCTCATCATGAGTGCAACATCTCTTGTTGTGATACCGATTCAGCAGCAGCTCTAAATCATCCAGTCACCCCCAGAAGATGTTTATGAACAGGAGAGCCATTAGTGAACAAACCTGGACAACTCTGCTTTCTTTGAGAATACACAACTTCAGGCAATGATATACACCAGAAACCCAGCTTTCCAGTAAAATCCGTGTCTTGCCCTATCAAGGGCATTTGCTTCCCCAAGAACTCTCTTCTAGAAATCAAATATGGTTGAAGAGGTTGTGGCAAGTGAGATGTAGATGATGGTCAGAGCTATATTACATAAGCTTTACATGAAATTGTTAAATCATATCTATGCTTGACTGACACCAATGCCTATCCAAAAGCTATTTACAGTGGTATCAACACATCAGTGAGATCATTGTCCTCTTCCCTCACTTCCCAATACCTGGATTCTAGCAGATCCAGGTAAATCAACTGTGTCTTCATAATGAAAACAGAAATTTAATTATTCACAAGCATTCCCCTTGAGCTTTCTCGGGGCTTTTTGTGAATGATTAACAGAGCAGCTGCTCCAGACAGCACTCTGAATCCCTGCTTGCTGGCCTGTTAACAGCAGTGACTCATCAGCACATGACGTCAAAGCCTCCTCTCCTCTGAAATGGCAGGAAGGAGGTTTCATTAAAAAGATAAAAAAAGGTATCAACATAACAGCCTGAACTTCCTCCCAAACACAGGGGTTTGGTCAGGGGTCATCTCTGCTGCTGCCTGAGGAGCTACACCCTGCATATGCACCCACAGCACCTTTGAAGAGTAAACTTTTCTGTTGAGTACCAAAACCATAAACATACTTCTTCAGGTATGCTGATTTATCAGATACTGACTGGAAAATGAAAACAAACCCCCCAGCCTTAGGCCTTCTGGTAAGCCCTGCTTGTGCACCCCACAGGAACCTCCCTGCTCAGCAGAGCTCGGCAGGGCAGTGAGTATACGCCCTGCCCTGGCTCTCCCCATGCTCACATCAAGGTGGGAGGGCTTCTACAAGATGCTGACACAACCCAAAGTAGCCCTTCATCAGTCCTTGAAGCTCCCAAATGATGCTGCCCAGTAACACCTGATAAGGGTGCCCAAACAGACAGCAGAGGAGCATCAACAAGTCCAGTGCTACCAAACTCCAGACCCCCTCTCCTCTGTGCCTTGCTAAGGTCACGCGAAACATGAAGACATTCACAAAAAAATCATATATGAACACAGCCCTGAATTTGTGAAACAAACCAGTGCTGAGAGCCATAAAAGCTAAAAGCAGAAGAAGTAACCTAGAAAGGGGCTATTTCTGTGTAGTTAAAACTCAGATTTTTACCTGAGACTGCAAGTCCTGTTAGAGGGACCATAGCATTTTACCCAGAAAACCTGCAAAGTGCTGGAGAGGGGAACAAGCTGGGTCACTTGAGATTTAGCTCTAACATGGGATTAATTACTAACATCTGTGATACATATTTTCTCTGCTAGCTTTAGGCAGCACAACCAAGCCCCAGCCTCCTCTGAGCCCAGGCAGCAGCTCCCACTCCTCAGCTGGGAATGGCAGTGGCAGGGGCAGGGGATATATTTAGCTCCAATCCCAGCTGACTGGAGGGCAGCATCACTTACAGCTCCTGAATCCCGACCTCCCCAGCACAGCTTTGGAAGCAGAAATACTGCTGTTAGCTCCATCTCTTCACCAAAGTCAGTCAGTTAGGGAGCAAAGCTGAGGTTTGCAAAGTGCATGTGGCAACATGGGGCCAGCCACACACACAGAGTTTGTGCCAGACATGGAAAATGCTGCCAGAGTATGGCTGTGCTCCCACCTGAGCTCCTTTCCCCCGGGCCTGCTCAGGCTACAGCCACAGTATGAAAGGCAAGAATGACTGAAATGATAGACCAAACATATAAAACAGAAAAGGTGCAGAAAAAACTTATACACAGGCCAGGGGTTGCCATGACACCGGCCTCTGCCCAACACACTTTTCTATTTAAAAATAATCAACAAAATCAACACCATCTTTCTGTCATTTTGGTGTGAAATGGGTTTCCTGCCTGACCTTTTGGTTCTGTTAACATTCTTAGCCTTGGCTCGGTTTAACTGCTTGCTTTTCTGTGGGGTCTCTGCATCCCAAATCAGTTTTCTCAAACAGATCTGCAGCAGAGATGGAAAGTTCAGAGCAAAATGCCCTCTGGGTGTCCCGAGTTAACTCTGGACAACAAACATGCCAAAATGTGAGTGAAAATACTCTTCTTGCTTATCTTTCTAGAACTGATTAGCAATGAAGTCCTAACAGACTTGAGTTTTCCCTATGCCTCTTAATCTCACATTTGGACCCTAAGTAACATTCCAGTTTGGAAAAGCACCAAGCTGCCATCTGATCTAGTAGCAGAAACACCCTATGCAAAGCATCACATACTGCAAAATTCACCTGAGCTAGACCGAGCTCTGCAGTTACTCAGGGAGGAGAAATGGGAAGTACAACACCAGAAATGTGGTCATTCGTCAAACAAGGCCTTTCAACAGACTTTGCATTATTGGCAGAAACACACACAGAAAGGAGACAAGAGAGAAAGGTGGTGAAAGTGCCACCAGCAGGAGCTGAGGGCTGAGCAGTACATAGCTCCCAGGCTCCACCGCTCTGCTGTCCCTGGAGAGACAGAGCCTTGCCTTCCTTTCTCTACTCGTTTTAAACTGACTTTGCACAGAGGGAAGTGACAGGAGGTGAAGGGGAGTTTATGGAAGACTAGATGTCAGGAAGAGGAAAGGAAGGAAAACAAGGCTGGAGAAAACAGGGAAAGTTTACAAAAAAGCAGCAAAGGGTATGGGGGCAGCAGCCATGCAGAAATAGAGAGCAGAATGAGTGAAAGCTGTGGATAACACCACTGAAAGTATTCCCCTCCAAATGGTGTGGAGACTGCATCTGAAGGCCTCCTTCTCAATCTTCCCTCTTATAGAAGTCTCTTCTTCCTGTGGGGTGGCTCACCCTCTTTGCCCTGCTCCTGCAGGGATGCTGGAAGCAGGGGAGTCTGCCTCCTCTCCCTCCAGCTGGTACCAGGGACTTCTCTAATGCTTTTGGCTGCCATCCCTGACCAAGAGATTTCTGCTTCCCCAAGCTGTGCCAAGGGGAAGCTGTGTGCCAGAGACCTGGAGGTCCTCCCTCCTGCCCCTGGCCAGGATCACCTTGGAGCAGAAGGGGAGCAGTAAGCACTTCCACTCCTGCCACACTGTCACTGCTTGGCCTCACACACGGCCTTCTGCAGCTACACAAAGTCATTACTTTAAAAAATAGCAGAAACCCTTCAACAACCATCAGTACCTTCTTATAAACAAATTTTGTATTTTCATTATGGAACAGAATGAAAATGGACATTCTCTCTCTCTAAGAATCCATTTGCTTTTCTGCTAGTTTTTCCTTTTACTGGAGTAATCTGCAAGTATTTAGGGTCTCATTTTTCCCCTTTAGGAGAGAACTGGATGCACCAACATGGTTATTATGACAACCTCCACTGCACATGACACAGGCTTCTCTGCCTGTTAACGCATGGCAGGACAAACCAACCAACAGCAAACCCTTGTGTCTTGCTGCCAGCCCCTCAATTCCTTCTACTGTCCCAAAGGATTTCATTTCCCATCTCTCCTGCAAGCCAACATATCCTGGGACACTGCTTGGGCACTTACCTGCTGAACAGGACGGACTAACCTGGCCACCACATTGTCAAGAGACCAGCTGTCCACAGGTGCTCATAGCCCTCCCTTCCACAGGCATTGGGGTGCAGCTGTGCCCAGCTGTGCTCTAGCACCCCACAGGAGAAGCCAGACAGCCAGAAATCATCCCTTTTGTAATTCCTTCCTTCACTGTCTGCCTTCATACCATACCTGATTTCATATTTCAAGTTTCCCGTCCTCCAGAAAAGCCCTACCTGTTAGGGGTGAGCTCTTCCACTGCTTCCCAGCTGGAAAATTACGTGTGAGAACCCCACACTCACAGCCAGAACCTGTTAGAATTTAAACAAGCTTTATTTCCATTAATTTTATCTTAAAGCATGACTCCAGAGTTGTAACAGTGAAAAAAACCTCCCCTTTTCCTACATCTGGAAAGAAATAGCTGTTTCCTCAGTGCTGAGCCAGCCAGGCAGGGGGTAATTTAAACTCAAAAATGCATGTACCCCATTAAAGCAATCTGAGCTTTCTTCCATGTTTGTAACAGGGGACACCCCAAAGTATTTGCTGAATCCACAGCTGTTTCGAGCAGTTAGTGTAAGAACACAGGAGAAAGGAATTGTGCTTCTGCTTTTCATCAGCTTAGCTGCTATTTACATTTTCTGACCGGCTGCTCATCACCACAACTGAATATGGTTCACACAAGAGAATCAAGGTTAAAACCCCTCTATAGCCCATACTGAAGGCACAGCCAGCCTTGTACTTCACTGCTCCTGAGCATCACCTGGGAGCTGGACAGCAAAACAGAGAACCCCGCAAAGGGCTGCTGCAGGGAAAAGTAATAGAGGTTTTTCTTTATCTGTGCTTGATATCACAACTAGTACTGGGCTTATGCTACAATAAAGGAGCTGGCATTGGGAAAAGCATTTCATCTCAGAGGGGGAGTTTAGTTTCAGAGCAGACTCTTCAGGAATCCTTAGAAATGTCCACCATAGGCTGATTTGAAGAAGTTACAAAAACATCACTTCAAGTGCAGCTGACCCTGCCTGGGACTGAAGGATGAACAAGTTTTCTTGAGGTCTTAGGCTTTCTACTTTTGTTCCAGACTTAAACATAAATGCTGGAATATATATTACAACATAACCTTTATGGCAATTAATTACATTCATCATCATTCAGACAGAACTGTCAAGCTAAATGTTGATGTTTCCTCGTATTAACCCAACCAGAATGAATCAATGTTTTACTACTGTATTTTAAAATAACTTACGATATTTCATTGCTCTCTGCGGTACCTTTTTGCCAGCAGAACATTCTTGTCGTTGCCAACATAATGCTCTGTGTCAAGCAAGAACTCATTATCCAAGCCAGTTTTTCTTCTCAGAACAAATAAGGACCACCTTGTCCTTGACAACAGACACCAGAAAAAACCTTTCCTTGCCCCAGTGTCACTGTCAGCTTACAAACCCAGCCAGCTCTTTCTCCATTTTCCCAGAATATTTCCTTCTTGTTACATAGTCAGACTGTGCCTTCAGAGCTATTAGCCAGCATAATACTCACCTAGAACCATGTCCTAAGCCCTCTCAAGAAATAAAAAGAGAAGATTCTTTCACCTGAAACTTCTATGAAGAAGTTCCCTTGTGACTTATCATTGTCAGCTCAGCCCAGCTAAGGCTGACTCCTCACTGTCAGCTTGGAGGAGGGCCCTGAAGTGTGATCTCCACAAGGCAGGAAGACTTAGAGCTGCTGGTAATTTATTCATGCAAGATCCTGGTCCAAGGGCAGCTGAAATTCACAGCATGCTATAATGAATTTGTCACCCTGTGTAACTAGGGATTCTACATTCAGCATTGTTTTTAACAACAGACACACAAAATTCACCTCTTCAGGAGAGAAACATTCTATTCCCCATTGCAGAATCTGGTGTGTAATGATACATATTGGGTTTGGAGCAGGAACTCCAGAAGAGAGGAGAATTCTCAGTGGGAATTCTAAAAGGAGATGGCACCTTTTGTATGTTCCCCTCCCCAAGTTTCCTTTCAGCATTAGAGAAAAGCAATCTTACCACACCAATACACAGGAGTAATCAGATTTTTCCATATGGATAAGTCCACAGAAATGTTCCCTACCTCATATTCCTGGACTCTCTGAAACCTACAGCTACAGTCAAAAGGCAAAATCCTCAGCTAAACTGCTACTGTCCCCTGGCCTATAAGGGCATTCCAGACCAGCCACAAGTTTGTCTTCAATGTGTGCTTTCCACAAAAGTTGAACAAATTTTGTAGTGTATTGGGAGTGCATGTAACATGCTATTTATTTCTAGTCAGCCAAAGGATTAGCTTTCAACTATTTTCTTTGCACAAAAACCTGTGGTTACAAGATCTGTTGAATAAGTAAATAAAAAGACAAGGTTAAGTGAACTAGACAACAGAATTTGAAATAACTAAAATTCATGGTATTCTATACTGCTAGTCTTGCTTAGGGTTTGCTGAACACTGATTTCAAGAATAGCTCCTTCCTTTCCCTTAGCCTGTCTCATTAATCATGTTCCAAGGCAACAGGTTTCCATGACAGCAAACATTAACTCTCTTGCAGCACAGCCTGTTATTTCTGCTACATACACTAAGCTTCCTCTACTATACTGTAACCCAGCCCAGCTATCTTCATGAAAAAAGATCCCTGAAATATCCTAACAGACACTTAAATCAACAGCTATATTTCATTTGTACTGTGATCTTGCCAAGGAACACGCACACTACTGAATTCAGCAGGAATGTCGTCAGCTCCTCCAGAAGGACGCTGTTACCTGGTCTGAGCTCACGAGTTCTGGCAGCCCTCTAAATCAGAAACAAAATGATGCAGGATGATGATGATGCAGACTACATGCTCAGAAAGACACTGGATAAAGTTAGTGAAAACCCCACCATAGGGAGCAGCCGCAGAAATGAGACCTTTGGGTTTCGTCATCTCAGGCAGGGTGAGAGCAACATCCCCCTCATGCAGGAGCTGACAGAAATACTTTCAAACGCATTTTTAGTGGAATAGAACGTCATGGACAGGCAGGAATGGGAGTTCTGTCTCTCTGTGAACTGTGCATTGAGCTCTGTGCATTGAGCCTTGTTATTTCGAGGGGCTGTGGACTGAACATCTCTGGGTATCTCTGAAAGCCCCACTCACACTGTTACACTCTGATCTTCCCTTATAAGCCAGCCCCTCCTGACACCTCATGTTTTGGTTCTGCATGCTCCATTACTCCAATGCAGGGCTAAGCAGAGAATAAAAAAGGTGTTCTCTATTGAAAAGACTGTGGAATAAAGGAAAAGATAGTAGTTCATTCTTTTATAAGTACAACATTATTCTGTCCAAGGAAAATTCAGACACAGAATCACACCTAAACTTTACCATGAGTTTCCCACTGGGGTTTCTGAAAGCACGGGTGAGCTGCAGGAGCAGCTGGGGAAGGTGTCGAAGACTTTCAGTGGCTCTTGGTTAAACAAAAGCTGATAGGAGGCAACCTAAATGTCAGTTTTCTTAAGTTATTTGTAAGAATTGACACCTTTTAATGAACACTCAGAAATTCACAATGAAGAAAGAAACAAAAATTATAAAAAATCATGAATCCTGTAAGATCCTGCTGCTCTTGCCTCTCAGTCACGATGATTTGTCACATTTTTAATATACTTTTTACATTATTACACTTATTTTTATCCCAGTCTAATGTCTGTCTCTTCTGCCATGGTATGTTCAGAGATGTCTCAACTCATGTGTTGCAAATAGTTGCACGAGAGAGAAGCAGTTCTGTCCGAACCACTGAGCAGCAAGATCACACCAAGAATCTTCCAGGTAGAGATGCTTACATGAAAATCAAGCAGCTTTTTGTTACATACAGCTGGTGAAAGCAAGGAATGGAATCCAGGCTAGTAACAGGACCATGATTAATGGTTATTTTAGTAAATGCAATTTTGCAAACGAGGATGTGTGCTGGAAGCTTGTCAGCAAGGTGAGAGTTTAGATAACTGCAAAAGGTGAGACGAGGAAAACTTAAGGAGCCTGCTAATACTTTTTTGGATAATAATTTCATGAAGTTATTTCAGAAAACTTTACACTGAGCATTGCCTAGAATAATCAGGCAAGCTGGAAAGAGAAACATCATCAGCAAATATAAATGGCAATGCTTCAGAGATTAGTGAATATGTACAAAGATATATGCACCTCCTGCTCTAGGAAAAATCAAGGAACTAAGACATCAGGAGACATAAATCTCCTGACAAGCTGTGATTATGTGCACTAAGCCATGTAGGGTCCTGTTAGTGGCAATGAAGTTCACAAAGACAGGAACTAGTGCAGTCTGAAAGTGACCTAAAGGTAACCCGACAAGAGCTGGGTTTCATTTGGGCTTCTTCCCTTTGGAGAAAGACCTAGGTTGAACTGAATTCCATTACACCACCACTTAGCTGAGTGATCCCTTATTGAAGGTTGTAAAAAGTTTAAATACAAGTTTTTATGTTTCAAACCCACCCGTTTTTAGGTATGCAGGCTGACACTTGCAAAAATCACATTAACTAAGGCTCACCTGCCTGCTTTGTGGAGCTCTTCTACACGCAGAAGCAACAGGAGTCTGTAGATGTTTCTTAAAGCATGAACATAATTCAGCAGTTCTTTTTGAGTACTTAATATTCTTCCCATTCATCTTTTTAGCACAGAGGCAGGTGGCACAACAGGCACACCATATTCCAATGAATTTTTGCACAGGGGTAAGGAAACCAGACTAACTCCTTCACACTTACCAGACTAATTCCTTCACACTTCTCAAGCTGACATTGGATACATCAGTTTGGCAATGCTATTTATTTCAGATGCCACACTGATATGGCTGGTATAAGTACCTCTACCCAGTCCACTACTTTTTTCCATCAGGAATTCTCTTCAACTTGAAATGGTATAGAAAGAAGCTTCTAGCTCTTCTCAAAATGACTGAAAAGACAGGCTTATGATACCCTTATTCGTACCAAGAAATCTTTTTGGTACTCCTATTTTGATATAATTCAGAATTCAACCAACATGGCAGTTCTAAGAGTCAGAGAATCACAGCATGGCTCCAAAAGGGAGTAAAACCAACCTACTGATGATTTCACTTAGCAGAAGTCACTTACAAAGGCAAAGAGCGGAAGGAGCCTCTTTGCACATTCTGAAGTGATTTGTTAATGATTTCTTAACCAATTAAACACTGTACTTTAAAAAACTTCATTTCAACCCATGAGAAAATAAAACACAAATCATACAATTTCATTAATTTACTATTAAATTGGATGTCTTCAGAGCTATTAAAAGCCCTTCGGCAATTTCACTGTCTTTCCCAGGCTGAAAGTATGCCTTCGACATCAATACAGAGAAAACAGATGGATAAAGTAATTATAAAAAAGAGCAACATGATGCTCTGAACCAGTTTGTCACAGTTTTACTAACAGACTGGAAAGCACAGGCAGAAGAGTGGGCTGACAATCAGCAAAGTTGTGTTGTGTCAAGGTGCCCCCACCCTCCAACCAACCCCTCAGTGCCCCTCCTGTAGGAAGATACAAACAGACAAGGAAGGAAAGAACAATGACAAGAGTAAGCATGCAGGACATTTAAAGATTAGAAAGACCCCTGAACGAAAATACTGACTGTACATGCCAGAAATCAAGGGAAA
This sequence comes from Corvus cornix cornix, assembly GCF_000738735.6. Classification (NCBI taxonomy): domain Eukaryota; kingdom Metazoa; phylum Chordata; class Aves; order Passeriformes; family Corvidae; genus Corvus; species Corvus cornix. The sequence goes on along the minus strand of NC_046339.1, from coordinate 17,327,570 downwards.
TACATCTTGACAGGAATGCAAATCAATGGTTGGATCATTCTGGCATATTTGTCTGATAACTTTCCTAATTTTTGTATAGAGTAATTTCATGATTTGACAGAGACAAAACATCTAGCTGAGAGTTATGGGCTCAGATAAACAGAATTTCTCTGAGCTTTGGGTTCTGTTAAAGGAGGACAATCTCTGTAAGGAAGCCAGTTCCATCAGTGTATAGAGTCTAAACTGCACTGAAAGGTGAGTTAACACACCTGGCTCCACACACATTTGGCTACAGAGGTTCACAACACACACGAGGGCACACAGCCCAGCTGACTCCTCTCTACTGTTTTATCCTTTTTGCAGCTTGCAAAGTTATAAAAAGCTGATTAAATTGTCCAGCCTTGACAAAAACAGGCCATCTTCAACTACAAGAAAGCTGATCATCCCAACAGGTGTGTGAATTTGAGACTGAAAAACTCTACTGGGAAATAGGGGTTTGGGATACCAAAAGATATACGAGATTATCTTCCAAAGGCTGATTTTTTCTCTTCAGGTTTTCTCCTGCACTCATGCTGCACAATTCCAAAGTTTGGAGCCATTGCAGAGGTCCAGGGGAACTAGGAAGGGGATAGGAAAATGAGGAGAAAGACAGAAATAGACCATGTGCATGCAGCAGCAAAAAACGGATTCATTAAACCTAAGAGAAGCCTACCTTCAGTCAAACAGTCTTCCAAATTACATGGAGGCATGGAGTGCACTCTAGGAGCAGTTGGAGCAGTCTTACTAGCAGACCAGAGCAGAAAAGAGAAGGAAGACAGTGGAAGAAAGAGGCTGTCCCAAAGAGATGCATATTTCCTCACATACTTCAAGGGTTAATGTTGTCACAACAAGTTTGCGAAATCAGGGCCCACAACAGTTTGGCTTTTAGAAAAAAAATTATTATTACAGCAGAATAACCATTGCATCAAAATAACAGACATTTGTACAAAAGTAGAGTCATACAGTCAGCAGTGAACAAAACTAGTAAAAATACCTCTGCAAAGTACTGTCAAAGGAGCATTTTGTGATGACAAAACCCATAGCTATAAGATCTGGTGCAAAACAAAAGTTCAGTCCAGCCAGAAGAGAAACTAGACTGGGGTAATAACAACTCTGAGAAACTCATATGCAGAGTAATGCAATGCACAGAATTGTTAAACCCTTTGCTACATTAGCTGACCTTCATCTTCACCATCATACAAACACACCCCTTCAGTTATTGGTTTTCGGTATTTCTCTGAGGATCTGGCACATTGGGAAGCAATTTCAGGAAGTGCACTTAGAGGTGCATACAGCAATTTCAGGAAGTGCACTTTAGAGGTGCATACAGCAGTTTTCTCTCCAGGTAGTTTAACGTTAAAATGCAGGCTTGTTCATGTATTCTTCCACTGTCTAGGAAACAAAACAAATAAACAACCGATGTATTGCCTTATGGAGTGGTACAGTAATATTCATAGAAACCTTCTTGTCCTCTTTGAGGACAGTTGCAGTTTTGCATGAAATTAGATCACATTGATTAAAATGCAGAAATAATTCTGCTTTAAAAACATGTAATAGAGTGGTTTAAAATCTGCTGCTCCCTTCAGGACTGTGATGGATACTTCACTATTGAGATAAAAACGAATTAAACCCATCATATTCAACTGCTTTTGCAATTCCTGGCTCAACAGTACCAGTTACATTCCAAGTTACAACAAGAGAATTCCTGCAGGGTTCTGAATAAGGGTTTTGTATCTGTGCCCTGCAGAAAAACTACACAGGTGCTTCTGAATGAAAGCAGAATTTTCCAGCACATACTCTTTCCAATTTTAAATGCTAATAGTAGGTCACGTTTCCAATGTATTAGTGAAACAGAAGAGATTTTTCTGTATTTACATATACATAAAATATAACCTTAGATTATGTTCATATATTACAGAAATATCTTAGATACATCTTAAACTATTTCTTAATAAACTCTAGCAGTTAAACTGTGAGAGAGCAACAGCTTTATATAAAAAGCCTCCAGGTAATTCCAGAGGGTTGAATTTAAAGCTTATTTGTAACTGCACTGTTGTACCTGTTGAAACTGAATGTAAGACACACTTGGATAATTAAGCACCAGAAGTGCCTAGCTGTGTTTTCATCTCCTGTCAAACAAGAAAGATGTAGGAAGATGAGGTGTTTGCCTTTTGTCCTCCTCTGCCTTACCTCCTGCAACATGTCAGAGTCTTCTATGGCTTTCACTGCAGTCTTCTTTGAAGTCTCTTGTACTTCTCCACCAATTATAAACTCATCAAGAATAAAGTAAGCTTTTTCAAAATTAAAGATAATATCCAGCTCGCACACCTGCCAGAACAAAAGGCAACAACCTCATTTAAATCACTTTTACAGTATTTTACAGTATCATAAGCACTACTGGGCCAAAGGCTGTTGCGATGATCAAATATACTCAGCATATGAACCCCTGTGGCAGGTAGCAGGCTGAAGAAACAAACTGCATGTTATGTAATATTGAAGCTTCTGCACATATTCTCTCCACATATACAGACCTACAGCAAAGATATTCCACTTATTATTAAGTTCATGCCGGTTTTCAGAGACCAAAGCTGACCTCCTGGCCCACTAACCTTATCACAGGTCCTATATAGCCCTTGTAACATGGGTTACATACATTCACAGTTTCACGGAGAAAGACAATTCCCTGCCCACCAACAGCCACCAACTGCTTTTCAGTTTTGAGGCTGTACAGATGTGAGTCACGGCACACTGATTTAAGTAAAATATGAATTAAGGTAGGCAGGATAATTTCAAAAATATTCATAGAAAAGATGGGTCTCTTGTAGTCTCTAAAGACTTACTGAAAGACTTATTTGGACCTCCTTAAAGTCTTTTCTTTAAAAACACACTGACTTTATCTTTTGCCTCTATGTCCTTCATTGTTACACAGTATTAGGAAACAAACAAAAACAGTGTATCTGAAGATGTCAGGAGAGAGAATTAAAGTACTTTAGCCTGTTTTGGATTTTTAAAAATAATTTTTCCTGAAGCTTTGCCTTCAAATTCTATCCCAAGACAGATATACAAAGCATCAAGATTAATTCCAGGTGAGTGGAAAAAGGATGGAAAAACAATTTGATCATTTCAGCACTATTTTATAAAATACTTTAATCATTAATTTCATTCTGGATTGTGAGCACCTGCAGGGCAAGTATGGAGCACAAAGCAAATCAGCTGCACATAATTTTGTTTATCAGACAGACAGGAACGAGTTCATGGGAGGAAGTGAAACCTACGTTTCCAAAGTATCTGTCCAGGAGCTCCACGTATCGATGTACGACCTCTAGTGTCAGGAGCTCATTATCCTGGTCTTCTATTGCACAGCAGAAATACAAACTAGCATACCTGGGGAAACAAAGGCAAAAACATGGGGGTGAACAGCTGGGACCTCACTGCTCTGCTCATCTCTTAGAGGTCATTCATATGACATTTAATTCCTATCTAGTCTCTAAAACAACCATTTGCTTTCATTCTTATTGTGTTCCAGAAAACACTTTAATAGACCAGGTAATTTTAAACAAATTATTATTTTAATTAGAAGAACCAACTCCACCCTTGGTAAAGTGGGACACCTGTAACACTGGACATAATAAAACAAGCACTAAATCAGTAGTAAGTAGTACTTTCAGGTCTCCTCTACCTGCTGCAATAGCACTACAGTAAGTGAGGTTAATTAAACTGGAAGACAAGCTACCCCTTCTAATTAAAAAATAAAAATAAGGCAAAAATAAAGGTGAAAGGAGTTACATCTCAACAAGCCTGCTGGCTGCCAAATGACAGTGTTTTACATAAGGCCAGAATGCATGAAACTGCTTAGACCAAACAAGCTTTGTAACTAAGTTGCATCAAAACTTTATGTTTAAACCAAGCCAAGATCCATTCAGCTTGCTGATGCTGTTGGCTGGAGGCCAATTTGTCACAGCTCCTCGTCAGATGTTTATATCCCTATCTTTGCAGCATGGAACTCAATTTCTGCTAAATGGGAGATGTTTCATTTACCCAGTGTGCTACACCTTAAGGCTACTTTTGTTTGCTACAGCTTTAGGAGACTAAACAGACAGTTGACATTAGGCATCATGTAACTGGGGACCAATGATTTCTTTGGAAAAGGAAATGGGAATTAACACCTTCCAGAGCAACAAATATCTCAAAAACAAAACCTGACAAAATTATGAAAGTGCCCTGGAAAAGTTCCTGCAACCTCCACAGCCGATAAAACCCAGCACATAAGTCTCAGCCAGGCTACCCTGGCGAATCTGAAGGAGCAGGGAAGTCTAAAGCCTTCTAAACACTAATATTTATTAGGTTACTCCTGTTTTTCTCATTTGACAGACTCTGTACAAGTATTCTGCACCCCACAATTACCCTGCTGGTTTGTCCAGAGACACTGCCTTGTTATACCCAGATTGCCAATGGCATGCTCCTGACTCAGCCCAGCACCATGAGTGTTGTTTCCTGCTTTTCTTCAAGTGAGCCTTTATCTTGACTCTTCTAGCATGTTATTCATATGAATAGTGATTATATGTTCTTGCAAAATTACTCACACCTTTTGTAAACAAGCTTGAGGTCTTTCCAGTCAACAAAACTACTTGTTTTTTGATTGCGAGACAAAATAATCTGAACAATTTCTCGAATGATCTTTTTCTTCTCTTTATCAGGTAGCGTCGTGTACCATTTCTGAAGCCTTAACTTCCCCTGCCGACTGAACAGCAGTATAAAGTGTATCTAGAGTAAACAAAGCAACATGGTTAACACCAGGGCCATGACCAGGGAAGAGCATTCCTCTGCCTAGCACCAGAAATCCAAGTCCTGGCCACACATCTCCAGCCCTGGCATGATGGTTGGACATGGTGTCAGTGAGGTCTGGGGGAGGCTCAGCATGGGAAAGATCCCTCCTCTCTCCTAGTCCTTTCCCAGGCAGCTCTCCCCTCCCTGTGGCACCTCTTCCCTAGGCAAACACTTTACATCCTCTCCTACCCACCCTCCTTACCTTGTGCAAACAGCAGCTTTGCTTCGTTTTCTGCCCCTGCCCTGGGGAACAGGAGGAGCATCACCACTTTGCAGTGGTGAGAAGAGGGCACCACCCCCTCCTCCAGCAAAATCAGATACCTCAGTGAAGGGAATAAAGACTTATCCACAACAGGAGCAGGGAAATCAAGATCAGTGTGGCAGAAGACTAGAAATACGAATACTGAGATAGCAATTATAATCACTAACAACTCTGATATTGGACTATTTCAGATCACAAAGCAGCACGTTCCCAGAAGAGGCAGTAAGGGGCAGAAGAAACCTACTTTGGAAAGGAAGCTTGACTGGTTTTACTGAAGAAATCAGGATATTATGAAACTCAGACGACTGTAATGACAAAGGATAGACTGCAGTGAGTGATACTGTATTAAATAAAGGACAATATCTACACTGTTCCAAAATTTCAAATTTAAAGGTAGTTGTAATTTTACAAGGTTTGACCTATGATTTTTTCATGCTTACATAAGCAGTATTACTGAAATACATAAGAGCCAGCTTTTAAATGCCAGTGGGGCTTTGGGAGGAAAGTATCAATTCACATTTATACAAATACTACTATTAGCAGGTTAAAATAACTGACCATAGTGTGTATTAGCAGTACAGTAACCCATTCACCCAGAGCATGGAAATGGCTTTAAGAATGCAGGACATCAGTTTGAGGACAACATCCTTCTCCAACAGGACATCTGCTAAATGGAAAAAAAAACCCTACAACCCCACCTAGGGGGGATAGAGACGTTTTTAATGGCCGAAGACATCTGAACCGCCCTGTTCATGCCAGGCCTCCTGATTGCTGTTCTCACCAGTACCAATACCAGGACCCAGGGATTTGCAGGAAGGATGTCTAAGCGTAGTCACATCCATGTGGATGATGACAGGTACACTGCCAGTTGTCCATACAGTGACTGGTAGCTTCCCCTGATCCTGGGAGGACCAGGGAGAAGCACAGGAGCTTCACTTTCCTCACTTGCTCCCAATCCTTGCAAAGCCCCAATCCAGCAGGTCTCTTACCACATCCCTCACCATTAGCCTAACTTTATCCTTCCCTAGAGTTTTTCAATCTACACTTCTGCTCCTTGTTTCCTGTTCCAGTTTATTGCTGTACCTATATTCCATCACTACATTTCCACAGTGAGGATTATAAATTAATGTTCACAATCACTATAAAGATTACAGTGCAGATTTCTGTGAAGATAAAATCATTCCACACTCCAGTAAACTCTGAGCAGAGAAGCTTCTACATAAAAGAAAAAAAAAAGGAAAAGCTACTGGATTTTAAACAATGCTTTCATTCATAATTCAGAACCATTCTCTAGCTATTGAGTTGCATAGTTGTTGAGTAGTCTGGAGATAAGAGTTCTGACTATACTGAGAAAGACTTCAAATGTGGGATCATTTTAGGGAAAGGAGGACTGTTTTAGTCATGTGTCTGTGGCAGGATCTACTGCTGGAACTAAGGCTCTTGCCATAGTTAGTCTAATGTGCTTGATAAAATTACAAGGATTTTGTAGCTGCCTTGTGTTGAGTCCTGTAATACTCTCCAGAGAAGCTTGCTAAATAAAAACTAGTATGCTGCTGGCAGGACACATGGCCTGATTACAGTGAAGAGCAAAGCACCACAGTTTTTCCTTTCTCTGTTCATATTACCAGCTGGGTTTTGACATGGGAATCTTCCAGCTGCCAGGGTTACCCCTTCCCAGGTGACGTAGGGACAGCACTCACTGTTCATACACTTGTCCGCAGAGAGGAGCTGGCTGAATCAAAGGCTATTTTGCTTGATGCACAGCACATTAACTCCACAGCCCTTGTAAAGATGAGGGTGTTTTGAAAAGCAGAGCATAGGTTCCACAGCAGATAAGAGCAGCAGGTCAGCGGGAGTCCATCTAAAAGTCATTGGATACAGGTAGCAGCTATTTGATAAACAAATTTCTAAAAATATATTGAATCATCAGATAGGAGAGGATGATCAGATTTGACTGGAAATGCAGGGAATGAGTCAACGAATCTCTATCAAAAGCTGACGGCATGTTCAGCGTAAGACTGAGCTTTGTGGCATCCTTTGCCTGCAGTGTTTCAATAGGAAAGAAAATGAAAAGGTATTCTGGTTTAGTGTCAGCTGTTGAACACAAGAGACCTTAAACCTGAGTGCCTTCAAGTAATACACATATATCTCCAGAAGTGCAACCGTATGCCCCTAAAAGGTTAAATACCAACAAACCAGGGAATCACTGTGAATATTACCACCACTTTCTGACTTAGTTACTTCAGGATGTTATGCTTCACCCATAGGAAAGTGAGTTGCTCTTCACTTGAAACTGCTTTGAGAACTCCACTGTTTCTTCTACACATGCAGTTGATGTCTCAGCACCACTTTAATGAGCCGAGGCAATGTTCTTTCCAATCAGAAAATATCCATTAATGCTCCTAAATGCATAAACATTCATACACAAGCTCCAAAAATCTCCTTGTTTGGGTCTCCTGTCCCACAGTTTCATATGTGGACTATAACTGCATACCTCACATGGCAATTTTATCATAACAGAAATATCTACAGCTAGAAAATAGGTAAAGCCTTTACTGTAGCACAATTCTAATTTTATAGTCTGCAGCAAAATAGTGCACCCTCAAGCTTAGGTACATATCACTGGCCAGCTCAGAACTACTGTAACAAAACAACATAGTAGAATGCTGCAGGTACTTAGAAGCAAAAATAGTGTGGGGAGTTTCTCCTCTTCTGGTTCTTCCTTTTACTAATTTCTGAAGCCCCTTCAATCTGGAGAACTCTGCAGGAGGTAAATGATACATTCTTAAAAGGTTAAATGGCTTTCAGCATTTTCAATTTCAACATCCAATGCTGTTCCATTCAGTTCAGCTTTGCTCTGCCCAGCCCCACTGTTGTCACAACACAACACATTCCTCACTCTCATGGCTCTGTTCATCGCATCCCACCGGAAAGACTCTGATGCATCAATAAACCTGGAAATGTTGAAGTACTGCACAAACACAAATCTAACAGCTCATCTGTTCCTTGCTCCTTGACTGTGAAAATGTATTTGCTTTCCTATACTACTGATGACAAGACAGATGTTGATTTGGAAGTTTCTGGTTGGCTTTCAATAGAATAGATTATCCTGAAATGCTTTACTCATCTTTAAAAGTTCCAATTCCAGAGGAAAACAAAGGCAAATGACTTGCTACAAGCAGAATACCTTAAAAAGCAGGGTGCTTAGTTCCCTTTCCTACCATCCCAGGGTATGCTGGCTGTGACTAACAATCACCAGACTCAGGGGCGATACCGGAGGGAATTTTTAGGTCTGAGACTGAGTGGGTCGGGATGAAGAATACAGCTCCTAGGAGAGCATTGGATTCCTTCACATGTGGAGTCTGTGGAGACAAGCTTTGGTTTGGGAGCTCAGAGTAACTTTATTAGCTTGTTTACTGAATCAGACCCAACCACCCACAACACCATGCAAAATGACCTCCATAAACGTCAGTAAGAAAATGCAGTCATTTGGTTACCATTTGCAGGCTGTTGGAAATAGTTTGATGGGGTATTTTTTAAACCAAATATTTAAACCAGATTTCTAAACTTGAACTCTATCCCCTTCTCATGCATCTCTGAATCAATTGCAGCACTAAGTTACATAACAGGTTGGAAAGTTATGGGGCTTTCTGTTCTGTCAAGATCTACAAAACTGTACCAGGATAAAAACCAACACACTTAGTTTCAGGGCTATGAAAAAATCAAATGCTAGATTTTGATATGAAATAATTTACCAGTAAATAGAACCAGATATTAAAAAAGGCAAAATACGGAAGGTTTGGATATTCATGAACAGCAAATATAAAAGAGATATGTAAAACTAACACACACTGTGATTTCTTTCCACCTTCCTTGGAAGACCTTTCCTTCTTTAACTAATGGGCTGTAATAATCTGATAAGCAGCTCACTCAAGCTTGTCTTCTGGACTGTTCCCTGCCAGGACTGCAGGTCCCCTTTGGTGCAGCCTTCCCCAGTATTTGGCCATTATACACTTCAGACAGATCAAACACATTACAACTGGCTCACTGGTTTCAAACTTGGATCATTTCTGCCTTTACAGAGGGTTTAAAATTTAACCTGATCAGCGACAATTAGTACAACTGTCTAAAGGGCTGTATTCCACTACATACACAACAAACCACCTGCAGGGGTAGCAGATAAAAACGAATACACAGGGAAGGGGCTTTCCTGGCTTTCCTTTCCCAGAGTAATTTCTCCAGTTTACTCTTCAATAACACAAACATGTAAAAGATGCCCCATTTATTCCTGCAAGGTGAACTCCAGGGGTGTGCAAGAGGCTGTAATTCACCCCACTGTGAGAAAGAAGAATGTGCACTAGAACTGCTTCTCCTCCTCCTGTAATTCAACCTGCGTAACATTTGCTGACTGGTTTCAAACCTGTTCTGTGGCATCTGGCTGCTCCATGTCCCTGGGGGAGGAGAGGAAGATAGAGAAGGAACACTACGAGGAGCCTCAGGGGAGGGAAGGCAGAAGAGGAAGACTGCAGAAAAAACCAGCAAGAATCCTTTCCTGTCTGAGCGGTTGGTTGGGCAAGGATTTGCTCGGTGAGGCAGCTCTGTCACTCCAGCAGCTCTGGGCTTACACTCTGCTTCACCTGTAACCTCTCCAAATTCGGTTAAGAGCCCTCCAAAATCAAAGCCACCTTTATAAAACAGACAGCTGAAACTCACATGTAAGTAAAATTTGCAAATTAGGAATTGCTTAAACAGACATCTTGGCAGAGAGTGGAAAATTTCATCTTTCCTTAAAAACTTCCTGTAGGGCAACAGACAATACAGGACCTGCTAACCAACGAAAATTCCCAGACAACATAAAATGGGAAGTGGGATGAAAATCCAGACCTTTAGCTGCCAGCATGAGCCTGGGGAAAACCAGACTGACTGGCTGTACCTGGTGGAGAGGAAGCGACTTGCTATGATAAAGTTCCTTTTTAACTTATTCTGATTCCCCTGAAGTCTGCTTGATCTGCTGCCACTGTTTTAGTCTAGTTAAGTTCATATTCTGCTTCTCTTTTACTATTTTTCATTCTTTCCTCTGATATGAAAGAATCTATTTCCCAACATAGGCATCCAGATTTTTTATCAGTATTTATTTTCACATCACAACTGAAAATGAACAAAACCTACTTTCAATAATTTTTTTCTTCAAAAAAATATGAACATTCACATTATTCCAGCCATTAGCTTTTTTTTTAATCCCCAAAACATTTCAAGAATAAAAAATTCCTTTTAGTTTTTGCTTTGTTTAGTGGGGTTTTTTGTTTTATTTCGGAGCAGGGAGAGGAAAGTAAATACTGAAATTAAAAAAAAAAAAAACCACCTATACTGTGAACACACAGTTGGTTTGGAATGCCAGGTGTTTAGGGTGAAATGAAAAAGATGTACTGAACAGAGAACAATTGACCTACTAACAATCTACCCACATCAGGACAAGACAGAATACTAACACACTCAAGTAAAGGTATTTTGGTATTCTGCTATTACATGAAATCCCATCTGGCTACTGACCTTTAATATACACTCTCGGGTTTCAGACACTTCTAAAGCAAATATGTAAAATTCAAAACAGACTACTTAAAAATATATTAAAAACATTAATTTCCTTACTTGTTTACTCTGTCACTAAAACATTAATTCGCAGCAGCACAGGAGCTGACAGATATTTGTTAAATACTGTTGGCTCTCAGCTTTAAAATTTAAAACATGTACTTAGTCTGCATGATGTAAGCAAGTAAGAAAAAAGAAAATAAGCACAAACGCAGCAACACAGAAATCCCGAAGCAGTGTATTGCTGCCTACCTGGCACATGATTCTTCCTCATTTAATCTCCATTAGGAATATTTCTGAGCAATTTCCCCTAAACAATACATCCAAAGTCCCTGCAATAAAAGCTGTGCCAGATCATTACAGGCACACGTGACCATAGCTACACATTGATTTTATGCTTTTCATGATGCAGAAGTCACCCTTATCTTATTACTGAAGATGTTAAATGGACGAGCACACCAGCATTTGACGGATATTTATAACATATGGTATCGATCCAGACAGCAACAACCTTCTTGATAGCCTCACTTGAATTAAATAAAACTACAATCACAACAGTATAGCTGAGCTCAAGCTTCTCACTTCCGATCCCTACCTAAGGACCAGAAAACAAGGCTCAAGGAGCTTTCTAAGTGCCCTGTAAGTGCCCCACAATCTCCCTCCGGCTCTGCTCCCGCTTATCTCTACATCCAGCAGAGTCCTCCCGACCTTGGCTCATTCCTCATAAACTGGTGGCATTCCTTCCCCAGCGTCCCCTCCACAGCACAGGCATGCCTGTGCCTCCTCCTCCTCACATGCTCGGCTATCCCACCAACATCAACGCTGCATTTCCTGCACTGCTCTGGAGAGCAGAGGCAGCACAGCTTCCCAAAACAGTTCCACAGGGGTAGATGCAGGCAATGGCACCCAGTTTTTACAGAGGACAATTACTCTCGATTTTCTTAAGTTTTTATTGCTGCAAGTGGAATTACTCCAGTTTTCAGGTAATAAGCAAGAACAGATCCTAGCTGGAGTTTGCATAAAAGCTGCCTCAGGCTCTGCCATAGGAGAGCAGGCCAGGGACTGCAGCACAGCCGTGGGAAGCAGCCACACCACTGTCCCTTCCATGCCGGCCACGGGACAGACACAGCAGGCATGCGAGCTGGCTGAGCTCACAGAAAACAGCAGTTTGAAGAGATTTGAAACAATTATTAACTAGGTAGTCACATCCCCTCTGCCTCCTAGGCTGGCCTCTTAGAGGTGTTTTTATTTGCTTACCTGTTTTTGGGAGGCAGAGGACACCTTCATTAGGTTACTACAAGGAGGAAGAGACCAGGGAGAGGCTGAACAAGCTGCCAAGAGCTACACCTAATTCACTACAACCCCAGTGTACTTCACAGTCACAGGAAGATATTTTTCCAGTCTGTTCCTTGAACTCCTAGTGAAGAAACAGAGCTAAAATCTCACCCAGTGGATTCCAGAAAAAGGTGCAGCTCTTTTAGTTTCATTTCCACTTTGCCTTATCAGTTATTTGCAAAGCCCTGCTACATGAAGGCACTGCAATGCCCTTCCCTTGCCTCTGACCTCTCTAGGAGCAAAGTTAAAAATCTTTGCTCTGGGACAGGGCAGGCACTCCCAGAAGGTGACAAGCTTCCCTGGCTCCTCAGGCAGCTGACAGACACTGCTCCAGCCTGGGGATTCCCATGTCTGGTGGAACAGGAACAGTGCAGGTTGACAGCAGCCTCACACCCATTCCTCCAGCTCCCAACAAAGATGTTCACAGAAAACCTGAGCTCCAAAAGGGCCAAAGATACACATGAGTTCAGATCATGTTTATTACTCTGAAAGAGCATGGGATAATCTTTTGGAAACACTGAAGCATTGAATTTAGGCATTTTCAATAGAGAAATTCTCAACTTTCCCTTTTAAATGGCATTTTTTCATTAAGGTAAAAAACCCATGGATTTAACCTAAGCATAAACATAAAAGAAGCAACCATTGTTTACAGAAGAAAGGGCCAGAGCAGAGGATCTCACAAAATGCTTTATATGTTGGCCCAATATTTAGCCTCTAGAATGAGAAAGGACCACAAATTCATTCTGCTATTTATCCGAGTCTTGTCATGAGACTTGAAAGTAAGGAAATGCCTGAGGTACTGCCTCTTTCCCATCCCATCTCCTGAGCCAAGAGGCTGTTGAGAGCTTCATGCAGCCCTTCCCATGGCTCCTCTAGAACTCAAGAGCACAAACCACTCACCCAACACTTCACCTGCTCTCCTTCCAGCACACAGCCTTGAATGACAAAGGCACAACATGGTACATTTCTGCATCTTATTCAACAACAGTGAGTCTGTTTCTCATTCCTTTGTGGTTTGTGCCCATCACTTACCCCAGGGGACTAAGCAGAGGATGGTGACCACAGAGCTGCTGTGCTGGTTAACAAGGCACTGAGAACTGCAAGCGTCTGAGCAAAGCCATCCCCAAGCTCCAACAGCAAGCAGCAAGGCAACAATAGACATTTACTGGTTAGTGAAGAGGGATTTTCATGCCCTTCCTAACAGACGAGAGCAGATGGACATCCTACATAAGCTCAGCAAGCTAGAGAAGGAAAAAACACTGGTGCATAGAGTACCTGGGGTTATGTCTGTAATGTTGAGAAACACACACCAGGCCATTCCAAGCCAGAAAGGCATGTCTGGCCAGAAAGGCATGCCAAGCTTGCCTTCAAACACACAAATGTAAATTGCACCTTCCCCTCCTACCCCAATGCCTCGGCATGCTGTATTCCTACTCCCAAATGAAATGCCATGCTTGCAGGACCGGATCTTGCAACTCCCTCTCTACATTGCACCATCTGCAGAAATGCAAAGGCCCAGGGGTGGCCACTCAAGAAAGCACAGAGCCAACACACACAAGAAAATGCAGATGACAGCCTGCAGGAATAGGATAGTAGGGAAATGAATGGGCAGGGATGGATGTAGCTGGATACACAAGATACAGAATTATTTTCACATGAGAATTATTGTTTTAATTTAGGCATCACTGGCAAGACCAGGACTGGCTCACAGAAATGCCTGATATGGATGCCAAAGAGTAAATGTTTCAAGTACTTCAGGGAGGGGCAGCTCTATCTGCCCTCCCTGACCCACCAGTTTCCTCAGTACTTTCATAATTTTGTCCTTTTGCTGCTTCTTGCAGGGAACTGATGGCTTCAGAAGGTCCACGGGACTGTTTATAAAGCATGGGATTTTGAAGTAACTAAAGACACAGAAAAGCAGCAAAATCTGTCATTTTCTTGCCTCATGACAGACCCAGCTGCCCATTACCACTCCAGCCTTCTTCCTGCATTTGTCTACAGCTACTATGGCCTTCTCTAAAGCCCTCCAGGCACTCTACATCCTAGTAACTCCTGGCTCTGAGACATGCCTGCAGTTTCCTTATTTGTTGAGTGAAGACATTAAAAAAACACAAACATTTCATAACATTTCTTCTGCTTTTCAGAAATGATCTTATTACCCAGAGACAGTAAAGTGTGCCTTGCAATTCCTGCATGGCCTGAGCGGGCTCCAGCATTAAACAGTGACAACCTGTAATAGTCATGAGCACTTGGAAAAGGAACATCCAAAACTGGCAAGTCAGGGTCTTCCAAAGAAGAACCCTAAAAAACGTTTTTCCTCACAAATCCCACAAAATGGTATTCTAAAATCCAGCTGAATGACAGGGAATAACAGAATGCCAGATTATGGATCATCCCCTGAGCTGTACTCTAATCTAAGCAGCTTCCAGAAGAGCACAGCATAAGGAACAGGGCATTTGTAAACTCACTCTGGTAGTCCTGTCTCCAGTAATCGCAGGTTTAAGGATTCAGGGAGAGAAACTGCATCCAGAGAACGTAACTGTGGCCCCACCCTCAATGAACTGCCTAACTACTGGGACACCCACAGCACCCTCAGCAGTGGATCAAAACCAGTTATCTACACTCTGTGAAAAAGTATTCCCATTTATTTTTTATACATTTAGTGCCCAAAAATTTCACAGGATGCACCCTGACTCTTTGTGTAGCAACCAATCTTTATAGTGTTCATGATTTCATGTGTTTCTATCACTTCCCCTACAGTGACCTCTTTCCAAGCAGAAGTCTGTCTACTCAGGATCTTCTAAACAGGATGCCATTCCATTGCCACTATGTACGACCACAGCAAAACTTCACTACAAGATAAATTAACAAAGAAATACCACATGAACTTTTTTTGTCATGTAGCATAAGAACTGCTGCCTTGAACAACAGAATAATTTATTTGTGATTTTCTCTCCTCTCCTCTGTTCTAATCTGTTGCCCTTCTTGCCTTTCAGAGGTAAATGTCTAGAGGCAAAGTTCTTAGTGTTTGTGAGGCCAATACACAGCTGTATCATGAGTGGAAAACAAGCAGTCATTCTTAGAACTGTAAATAGTAAAATCTGTGCATCATTGAAAACATCTTTTGCAGATCTGCGTCCATTTTAACAATTAAGGGCATTGAGAGTGTTGGTTAGATCAATATTCAGAAGAGCTGAGAGCTCATTTCCAAACACTAGGCAGGTGTCAGCAGCTGCAGTCACAGCAACTAATATTTCCACCCCAGCTTCAAGATCAGTGACTGGTTGTCAAATGTCTTGCTAAGTGGAAACAGTGCCTGCCAACTCCTTTTTCTATTCAGGCCAAGTACATTTTTAGAGCCACTGTGCTCAATGGGATTCTTTTGATCTTTCTCCAGGGTTTCAGATCATGCCCACAAGTACTAATTTGTCTCCCTGTAATGATGAGTAGCACAGGTAGGAGGGAATCAGACCCTTTACTATACAGGCACCAATTCTGCATTCAGAGCTATGCAAGCAGAGCCCTGTATTTATTCACAAAAGTAATACTGGTAACACTGAGGCAGCAGTAGGATCGAGGTTTTGCAACACTTACAGGCACAAGAGACTACAGAAACACGTCCTCGGGGAGACTTATCTTCTTCTCCTCTGTGCTCTCTCCTCACTCTTTGACTTTGTTGAGACAGCAATCCTAAAGACATATATCTCTGCTGCACCCATGTATGTCAGAAAGCAGAATTTAGTCTTTCTAAAAAGTCTTTTTTTTAAAAAAAACATGTCACAAAGCAGCAGTTGGGTACAAAAGCTGTGTTTCTCAGCAGGATATGAAGTCACCTTTGCTAAGCAGACTCTTCCCTGAAACTTGCCAGGAAATTTGCAGAAAAAGAGAGCAAACAACTGGAACGACCCTCTTACTAAGACATGGTACCATTTGCACAAGAACCATTAATTCCATCTCAGAACACAGAAAACGGTGGCAAGCACAACCCTGTCATTCCAAGACAGAGGAATGAGTGTATGGAGTTTCAATTACCTGTTGAAAGCTCATCACTCATGAACCTGGATAAGGCTTATTCTTCGTTTGTAACCCAGCAAACCCTTATTTCTTGACTCATAACCCAGTGTTAACAACCCCTTTCCAGAGACTGGATGACAGAGGAATTTAAAGCAAGAGTTCCCTGACAAAAGCACTGTTTCATCCGCACCAGACCCACAAGAGAAGAACAGGGTAAGGCTGACAGCACTAACATAATGCAATAACACCAGCAAGTATTTGTACTATGGCCTCAAAAAAGGAAAAATAAAATTTGTACTTGTAAGAATGCACACTCACCTTGTAAAATTCTAACCATCAAAACAGCAGCCAGTCTCCAAATCATCAATGAACAGCACTAATTGTAAGCAGTGCTCCCCTGGGACCATCATGAGTGCTTTGAAAACTGGCATTTGCAAAGTACATACGTCAAGGAGAGTTCTGAGATCAGATTCCCTGAAATCAGCTGCCCTATTTACTGACCTTCAAGGGCAAAATAGGAACTCCAGTTGTTTACATAAGCTTTACCAGAGGGAAGTCGGTATGTAGGGCTGTCTCAGGGTGTAACCAGAAAAATTACATCTCTATGGGGACTTAAGGTGTGGAGACTGCATTGCCATCTGTAAACTCATTACTGTGCACATTCTATTTGCAAATACAATGACAGGTACACCTTTCTAAATACAGGACACTAACGCATATTTAGCATTCTGGCTAAACCACTGAAGAGAAACAACACAGCTCTGCCTTTGAGGATAGAGACAAACAACAGCACTTGGCCTCCACTGAAGGAGTTGAGAGACTTCTGTTCAGCTGCACTGCTAGTAACTGGTATTACAGGTGCACACAATGGGGAAATTGTGCAAGACAGCAGCTCGGGGCATGCCCTAGAACCTGCCTCAAGCCTGAATTAACAAGCATCGAGATGGTTTCTCTATTAAGAGGCACTATTGACCATCTCACTGCTCGTGAGCCCGCAGTTCCCCCTGGGGAAAATCTAGCCAATTGTTTTCAAGATGTTGGCCATCGTGCTTAACAAAAGAGCATCCACAGCAACCTTTTCTGATCTCAGCACCACTACCAAGCGCAGCACTGGAGAGGCAAAGGGTCTCCCGTCCCGGATCCTGCCCATCAGCCCTTTAACCTGAAGGGCTGCTGTCCCTTCCAAGCTCAAACAAGCCACTGCCAGCCCTGGAGCCGGGTCGCACAGAAAGACTGGTGAACCGATACACAATGAACAGAACCAGACCCATTTGCTCTCTCGCTGATGCATTACCTGATGCAAAGATGAAGCCAAATCCCAACAACTCCCATGAGACCCGGCAGTGGCGCAGAAGTGCCCGAGCTGGAGGTGATGCTACTGTCCAAGCCCTCCACTTACCTGACACCAGGGAATATACCTGGGGAAAAGCTCTTCCCAACGATCCTGTCACAAGAAAACCCACTGCCCAACACTGACCCACTTTGTCACCACTCAGCCTAAAGACAGATCCATAAGAAACCTCATTCGATCCTTCTCCAGGCATTGGAGCCGACTTGCACCTCAGCTCCTCAAGTTACAGGAAGACTTTATAAAACCTGTCTGTAACAGCCTTGTTTTCCTGGTTGTCTATCACAGGCTTTCGGCGTGACCCGAACTCACCCCGAGGGTCGGGAAACAAAAAGCAAAAGAACAGAACTTTCTTTTTCCCCAAACAGAAGCAAACCTTGCTCGAACCCGCCTGGGAATGGCTTTCAGGGTCCCGGCGCAGCCGGTGCCGAGGGGCGCGGGGCAGCCCCGCTCCGCCCGGCCTCACTCCGTGCCCTGACAACGCGCCCGTCGAGGGGCTCGGCGGCCCGGGGCTCCGCGGCTGCGGGGGGCAGAAGCGGCTACTCCCGCCCGGCCCGGCCCCGCTCACTCACCATGGTGCGGCGCCTGGCTGGGAGCCGGCGGGGCCCGGCCGCCTCCGCTCCGCCCGCCCCGCTCAGGTGAGGCCGGGCCGCATCGCGCCTTCCCACAATGCCCCGAAAGGGAACTCCCGCCGCCTCCTCCGCCGCTCCCCCCGCCGCCCGGGGCAGGGGTAGGGCTCCACGCGCGGCACCGGAGGGGCAAGGGCAGGGGCAGGGCTCCAGGGACTGACACTCCGGCAGCGAGGGTGCTGACAGGCCGGGTGTGCCGAGCCCCCGCCCGCACGGGGTGACCCCACCTGCTGCTCTGTACGTGCGTGAACCGCTCAAAGGGCACCTTTCTCACCTCGGCATACCCGAGATTAATAAAACGCAGTCATCCACTGGCTCGAGCTACTCCCCTGTCAGGCATTCATGCCCTAAAGACACGGGTAGATCTACAGGCGTGATTGCTCTGCAGCCCATCTCCATCAAAATGGAACTCTTGATAGTTTGAATACCTTCAATGACTGGGCTTTGCTCACCAGTGCTTTGTGATGGAGCTGGATGAGAGGGCAAGACATCAGCAAATCCCTGGTAACCTGTGGCAGGGATTTGCTGATAAGCAGCTGGTGCCAAAAGAATGTGCAACATCTACAGACTCAGCACTTGAATCAAAAGATCTAAATCCAGGCCTAAGGCTTCTCAAGCTTCTACCAGGAGTCTGATTCAGATGCAAACTACCACATGAGCATAAAATGAGAAGACTTAGCATGCTAAGTCCCATGTCTGTAGTTCAAAGGAGAGACATCTCCCAGAGCACAGCATGCATCAATTCAGGGTATGGATCCCAACTGCTCAGGCAGGGAAGAGCTGCGCCCTGCTCCTGGGTGCAGCGATGCATGTGAGTCATCAGTGAGAAAGGGAAAGAAATCCAAATCCTGCTTGGGGACTTCAGGGATCACTGTGGTGTCAATGACAACCCCTCATCAGCCTCTGGCTTCAGAGAAGGGAGAGAGATCCCTTGCCAAAAGCAATTGTGCATGTACAGCTGAGAGGGTGACTGGGCTGAAATCTGCTCCCAGTCAGAAATGCAGATTTGCAAGAGCAGAGTGCAAATGCAGGTGTGTGCTCCTTATGCTCATTCAACAACGTGGAGGTAATTTCCACATTTCCCTATGTCCATGACCCTACTCCCCTCAGCCCTCCGTAAGTTTCGTTTTGGTCTATACAGACACTGTTCCTGGAGTCCTTCACTGCTGCTTGCTCAGTTCTGGTTTCTGCGTATTCCAGCCCCAGCCCGCCAAGCAGCACCTCACACACTGTGCTGTGATGCTGCCAGCGCACAACACACAAATTACAAGTCCCAGCTGCCCACAGATCTCAGTGATACTTCATCTGGTCATTTGCCCCTGGCCTCTGTCTTTCCCGAGTATACATCCCGGGCCCATAAAGCAGCACTATCTCCAGAGGGCAGGAACACCTCACCCTTTGTGCTGTGGGGTACAGCACACACCGTGCCGTGCTGCCAGACAGCACCGGCCTCACTGGTTTTACTGGGGCACCATCTTGCCTCCAGTGATACACACTGCCAAATACACACTTAGTGCAATCAGAAACTGTTAAAGCAGACTGAAACCTTTTACCAGATTCTCTGAAAGATCCACACAAAATGCCACAGACCCACACTGCCTCTCCCAGGAGATAAACATCTGCCCTCCGCACCACCGTTTTCATACCCCTGTGTGGATACAAATATGCTGCTAGCAAGAATTTCTCTTACTTCTTTCCAGTCCCGTGAGATCTTTTTCTCTCTCACGGAAGATATTAGTAGAGTTCTATAAACTATGAACACTTGCGACCTTGCAGAGCTTTGTTTATATTACAGTAGAAAAATATTTTGACAATGGAGGTTTTAGGATTTTAGCCAATCAATTTTAGCCAATTTTAGCAAGGGGTGGCTGATCCTTTGACCAATTAGACTATGAAGAAAAAAGTCTATAAAAGAGTTGTAAAATAATTAAATAAATCAATCTTGCTGCACAATTCCTGCCTGCTGGATCTCTCTTCTCCTCCCTACCACTGCGGGATACCACGACACCCCTGTCCCTTGCAGCCCCCAGCTCTACTTGCTGTGGCCTGTGCAGAACAGCAGAGGGCTGACTCTGCACTTAAACCCCAAACACACCCTTGGTGAACGGGGAGTGTTCACAGATAGCACTGCAGCTCTGGGAAAGCCAGGCCTCAGAGAACACTCAGAATTAGATGCACCTAACACACAAGAATGTGGACACCACAGTGCAGATGTACTACAGATGTGAGGCATCAATACCTTCATCTCCAAAAGGAATTTAAAATTAAGGGATGAACATACCCCTCGCTCCATACCTGTGTAATTTACTCAGGTGATGGACTAATGTTTTTTTGCTTAATAATCATTTCCCAATAATCTTACTTCTCTAAGCAAAGACCTTACCTAATTAGGCCATAAACTCAAGAGAACTAGCCTGCTGCTTGTGTGTTTTTGCAAGTAACCAGATAAAAAGCAGCAGCAGCAAACAACATGCACAGAGTGCACATTAACAGCAGTAGCCAAAGCCAACGCATTATAGCCAATCTTGGAAGTTGGCAGAGAGAAACAGAAACAAGGCTGTAGGTATAGGGTCATGCCTAAATTAGACACTTTCCAGCTCAGAAAGCCAGGTAGCACTTAACAACTGCCTAACTAGCCGTGGTAAGGACTTGGAATTCTCCCCTCCCTGCCTCTCTGCCACTAGCACTGTGTACCTGCATAATTTTCTGATAAAGATGATAACCATCAGTAATTCCTAGCTGGGAAGTTTGAGCTATTAGTGTCGTTCAGTGGTGGAGGCAGGGGAAGGCAGCTGGGGCACACAGTTGTGCCAGGTGAACCAATGGGGTGAATTTATGTCAGTAAAATGCCATAACATGAACTCCTTCCAGTGCTTCCCTTAGGCCCAGTTAGTTAACTTGAATGAGTGTTTGCAAAGTAATGCACATTTATTTCTCTAACTCAAAACTGCTGCAAAAGGCAGTTTTAATACCCTTCTTTTTTTGCTTCAATGTCTGCATGGAAGGAGTATGAACATTTTTTTTCTTAAGGGCTCTTTGAAATAGGCTTTTAAGAGAGGCAAGGAGGTTTTTACTGCTGCAGGATACTATATCCTCTTTGCTTATATTCCACTCTCGTATCAGCCTGTCACATTCAGAAGTAGAAAATGTTCACCACAAGAGTTACAGTGGATTCAGTGAGCCTTGTGTGCCTACACCTGATGTAAAAACTTCCCAAGTTCCTAAGTATCAGTTTTGGTGGGTCTGGGCATTATTTATGTGAAAAGAAGTCATTGCTACAATGCCATGCCTAAACCTGCAACAGGCTTTGTTGAGCCCTCCTAATCTCTGCAAGCTTTATGCACTTCAGAAGCTAATCCTGAACCATATAAGTAAAGCTATATACTCAGCAATGATTTACAATCGATTGGGAAGTTATATTCCTGTGTATTTCAAGAGAAACAAACAAATCCTGACAGCTTCAATTAAGAGACACAAACTACTGTCTAAAGAACAGTAGGGAGTGAACAAAATCTAACATTCTCGCTTCCTTCTAAACAAAACCGCACAACCTTTCCTTCTGAAAAAACCCCAAACCACCCTTTTATTGCAGAAAGAAGCCTTTTCACTGACACTGAGTACCACAACAAATGAGGCAGAACACTGAACACTTACTCTGATTCTAGCCAGCAGATGCTTTGGTGTTGTTTTTCAGCACCTGAACTGAGCTCACAGACTACTTCAGGTAAGTAGCCCCGTGCAAACCAAGGAGTTGAGGCTGATGAACACTTCACTTGGTAATTTTATAGGAGACCTGCTGTGCAGGTTTTTTACCAGTTGATACTAGGTCTGTGGGGGGAAAGAAAAAAACTTTAAAAGCCCAATCTAAATTCAGCTGCAGGAGGTAGCTTTTAATTGCAGATTGGATCAATAGAGAAGCAACCTAACACTTGCTCTTGGTTACTAGGCAGGGCTTGTACTTTTCCAGACTGCTTTTCCTATGTTCCCTTTTCCTTATTTGCTCACACAGCCTGGATTCTCCACAATTTAAGTGCAGAACAAAGCATTCATATCACTAGAGCACATCCTAAATTATGTATCTGTGGCACAGATGTTGGTACTTTATCAGCAGGAATGTGTTCTGTAGGTAGTCCCAACATTTAAGTAGTTTAAAGTATTAGAAAAGTGTTAAAAATAGCATTCTCAAATCCTTATAACCAGTACTGAATGATAGGTGTATACAAGCACTTAAAGGGTGTCAAGTAGAATTTTATTTCATTTCCCAGCTGTACAAAATTAAAACCAGGCCAAAAGGTAGACAGGCATTAACAAAGCTCCATCGAGAACTTTTTCAATCCGGAGAAAACGTGTTCTTGTAGCCCTCTTGTGTTCAGTTGGATTAAGAGCTATTACATTCACAGCATCCTTCCTTACCACCCCAAAATCACAGCTCTGCATGCCTTAACCACACTGCCAGTCAGTTCTTTGTCCTGTACACCTTCACTCAGTTTCTTTCATGGTTTTCCTCTTTCCATCCTGGTTGTAAAATCAAATCCCATTCAGGCCATGCTCCTGAAACAGCAGAGTGCTCAGTTGGTATATTCATACCATAAAACAGGGAACTGCTGCTTTGGAGTAGGAGGACTAAAGCACCCCTCATTGCCTGTGACCATGCTGATATTCCCAGCATTTCTTCTCCATAAAAGGACTGTAATGAACACAATTTACAGCCTTGTTTCCCTCTTTTAGTTAATGCCTAGTTCAAGTTTTAAATTGAGTGTCCCACAAGCACCATTTAGATACATGTAATTCTCACAGAAGTCACCCTGATATTCTCCAAACCATATAAGCACTATTGACAGTTCTGCTTATTCCACACCTTCCCTGCCAATCACCAAGTTATGGCTGCGCTCCTATGGGCACCTAATGGGATGGAGTCTTGTGACTGAGGATAAGGAAATGGTTTGTTTCCTAAACAACACTCACCTTCCATGTCTGCTGCCTTGGTCATCCTTCATTCAGCCACTGCAGGAGAGATCAGGAGGCTCAGGTGACGAGGGCAGTTGTGCTTCAAGAGCTGCTATCACCTGGAGCCAAAACTCCAACATGGATGTGCTGCTGTGGAGGAAACTTGGAGAAGGAGCTATAAACTATGGAAGAAAGAAAGAGAAATGAATGAGAACAGAGAAAAGACAAAAAACAGCAGTAGAAGAGAAAACATGGCTTAGCAGCAGTGCCATCAAGGAGTACTGGCAAGCAGTGCCCACTCTTGATCAGCTGCACAGGTGCACTTGAGCTCATGAAAACTTAAGAGTTTTGATGGATACACACATGTAGATTTTGAGAGCATCTGAAAACATGCTTCAGAAAGAAGACTCAATATAGATAGCGAGAGGCATGGTATCTTCTTTACTTGAAAGACAGCTAGAGTAGCAAAGCTAGGAGCAAGTTAAACCCTACTATGTCTTTCCCTATAAACAAGGTAAAGAGGAGAAAAACATGCACCTCAACAACCCATATCTTTGTGATACAAAGCAATTTAGGAATGAATGTACCAAATTTTCTGCAGACAAGCCAGTCAATCCCACCAAAATTAATATAATACATCAAGAGTAAGTCAAAGAATATGCTTCTACTTCTCTGTGTGAGCAGATTATACACTAAAACTTGTCAGAGACCCAGGGTACAAATGTGAGTCAGACAGCAGGTAGTTACAGCAACTCTGAGTTGCTAAGTTGAGGGGGAAAAGGGTCATGCATAGAAGCAGAAAGCAAAGTTTCTAATGACCCCATTATTTCAGTTTATTATTTGATATTTAATTTTATGAAAAAAATTGTACAGATTTTATTACTGATATTATTTTGATACTTCTATTGCCAGAGTAAGAAAACAAGTAACACTGTCTTTGAATCTGTTCCACAATTAGCTTTTACATATTAAGAGTTGAGCAGACTACAGAGCTACCTAGAGCCCATGCCCTTACATGCTCCAAAGGGACAAAAAGCTTTGTAGGATCACTTGATAGCAGTCACTTAAGAGATCCTTGATCCTTGCCTTTTGTGAATGAGAAGCAGAGAAAGCCTTCAAAGGCCACACTGAAACTCCCTCTAAAATGGTTAGTTCACGACAAAATAAGTTTTTAAACATTAGGCTGGCAGAAATTAATCATTTTCTGTAGAGTTTGATCATGGCATTTCAGTTAGTCAGGTCATTCAGCACTGAGGACTTGGTCAACAGAGAGAACCTTAGAGAGGTTTCCTTCTGAACTCTGTAGTAGTGAACCTGATAAACATAACAATCTGTCCCTTTCCTGCATCTAGTGTATTCTAAATCTCCTCAATGAATAAAGTCAACACTACAGGTACTAAGACCTGCCACACTACTATCTGAAATGTAAATGAAGTTTTCAACATCAGGAACTGAGAAGTCATCAACTGTGCATTCCCAACTGTGCAGTCTCAGTTAGAAAACCAATACATCTATTTTTGTGCTTTCACTACAAGGACACCATTTGCAATTCTCCAGCATCTTCAACTTTAACTAGAATTCATATGCCTTATTCAAAACACAAGATGGTCTACACAGACATCTAAATAGGCTTTTCTGACTATAGATCAGCAACAGCTTCATTTTTTCCAGTCAGTTTTTTTTGGAACTACAAAACATGGGAATTTGCCTTGGGAAAGGTGAGAAGTTTAAGCTGTTCAAAATGAGACATATCATGTAAAAAAAAAAAAAAACCCCAACAAAAAATATTATATACCACACAGGCTCTTCAGCCATCATTCAAAGGTGGCAAGTTTGTAAAACTCTTCCAGATTCCCTCTCTGGCTCCCAAATACACCAAAGAAGCAGTGAGCTACACAACATATTCATCAACCAACATTCAGACATTCCAAGTGTTACAAAGCCAGCCAGTGCTGTATTTGAGCCTGTGAAGGCTGTGAGCAACTGTAAAGGATAAGGATGCCTCCCAGTTTATCTCCATCCTTTCTCTGTGAGAAAGTATCATGAAACGAGTGCAACCACCTTATATGGCTGCAGTTTGTGTCCTCTGTATATATTATATTGTAGACTCTGCTTACCCCATCCAGCAAAATTAGCATTTCTTTGGCACTTCAGACAGGTCCAAGGCATCTCAGGAAAGGATCCTGTGGTACTCTGTAGATAAGAACCTTTGCAGAGCTCTGAAGTGGAGCCAGATGAACCAGAGAAGAGGTCTATGAGCTGGGACCACACAGCAGCTGCTCTTCTCTCAGCTCACAGGTTCATTGTGGGCCTTTGACCTGCTGCAGCTCATTCAGTTCCAATACAGCACACCTGACAAGCTCTCCCAGGAACCTACAGTTTGTCTGTGGGGCATGTAAAGGAAGAGCCAGAGCACAAAATGTGGATTGTGCTTTCACAAGATGGAAAAAAAGATGGATCATCCAAACAGACTAAGTGAATATCAAGAAATATTTTATTGTACATGTAATCAAAGTTTAAAAAACAGACAAGAAGGAGAGAAGGACAGATTTTTCTAGGTTGTCTTAACTATGCAGGGTACAGAACTACAACTAGGAAAGAATTAGCACATATTAGTACCCTTTGCTCCCCTTCCCTGCCCCAATGGAAGAGGTTACACAAGTGAGATCTGTAATGCTTTAAATCAAGGCTTCTCAGTAACTGCACACTTGAGCTGACATAGTTGAAGTATGTTCAGTTTCATGAGAGAGCATGTGCCTTCAAAATAGTTGTTTATAAACAAAACTACTCTCTCTTTAGTGGTTTGTAAGCATTACTCATTCAACAGCAAGAGTATACTTAAAAGACTAATGATTTAGTGGCCATATTTGTCATTATATCTGAACCGACACTATCTTTAAGTATATCAATTATAGAAAATAGATTCCTTAGGCAGTAGAGAATATATTATCTAGTGGCAAAAACATAATGTAAAGAAGCAGAGGAAGTATTCACAGGGAAGGGAGGGGGGAGCTGTGTGCTGAGCAGGGGTATATTGAGTAATCAGAACTAAAAATGCTGAGTTCTGGAGTGCTAATTGCAAAGGAGTTACACCTCAGCATCATGGGAATAGGATTCAGAATGTCTGGGTTGAAAAATATGGTACTCATTGCACATCTACATCAATCTCCAAGCTTAACTCACACCCTAGATCCTCCTTACCTATTACAGTGGGATATTAAACAGTTCTAGCACTGTATCGCATGTTCTGCCTTACATGCTGCAAGGAGGAAGGCTTCTGTTCTCTTTCAGAACCAGATAGGAAGAAGTCTGAAAGTGAATGAAGAGCATTATCAGAGCTTATTGACCCCTGCAACACTTTCCTTCCTAGTTTAGAACAGTGAAGGCCTTCAGAGCATAAAGCTGCAACTGCTTTTCCGGTGCAAGCTGATTTTCTCTCAATGGCTTAGAAATATGCCTTCCCAAAAAACCTAAGCTATACAGCATGTAGCCAGAGTTGAATCAAATCAGTGTGACAAGTGCTAAATCCTGGATTGAAGGCAAGACAAGTTCTGGGATCCTCACGAGAGACGGATTTGTTTATTCTTCAGTGGCCCAATAAGGCTTGCAAATTAAAAGACTTCACAAAACATCCAGAGAAGGCCCATGGAAAAGCAGACAAAGTAACACTAACTATCATATTCTGGATTCTAATGCCCTTTGGAGACTACCAGATTTTTGGCTTAAAATGCAATGAATCATGATGTATTAATGATCTTAATCTATTTCAGCCTACAGCATGGTCCAGTGCAGATTATTAGTGTCAAATTACACACCTAGGACTTGAATTCACTAACACTCATAGCACCACTTGATTGTTGCTGTAAGTAAAGACAGTCTAACCCTCAACTCTTCTGCCAGAAAGAGCGTATTACCTTTGATAATTGTGTAACACCACCTATTCCAGGCCAGCTGACCTACCCTTTTTTGTCCTCACACACATTGCATCTGTTTTCAGATAAATCTGAACAGCTCCAAGCTTAAACTCTGTGACGTATCACCTTAGCTTCCAAAGTTACAAAATAAATTCTCTTTACAGCATTCAGATGTGGGAGATTCACTCAACTGACAAACCAGTTTATTGACAGTATCTCTCACTAGTTATTTCCTTTATGTGCCAACTGCACAGTCATAAAAGCCTCCCAGCTCTTCTTCATACTTCTCAGCTTTGAAACAGGAAAGGATCAATATAGATATCTCAGGATTAACAGACCTAGGTGCAGGGAAGAAAGCAACTCTTCTGTACATCAGTAATTATTGCTCAGTATTTATCTGTTTTAAGCAACATCAAGACAGTATTTGAATTTATGCTGTACTTTAGCAGACAGGCTCCCTAACATTAAAGAACATGAGCCTTTCTACAGAAGAAAATCTCTATAATTTAACTGGCCATTTTTTCTCAACTGTTACTTGTAACAAGGCAGATTTGTTTAGGTTCCCATTCCAACAACATTATAGTTGTCAAAGTACATGGCTCATACCTGTGGCCAGTCTTTAGAGCAGGTGGGCTGCACATTTTCATAACTACAGAAGTTTATCAGCTATGCTAAAACACTACATAAAAAACCCAGGATTGTTTGCAGACTCCCCAGCTACCTACACAGAACAGCTGTTCCACAAAAGTGATTTCACTAACGACTGAACTTGAAGACAAACACTACAAGAAAGCCAACAAAGGATCTTGTGTGATCAAAGGTTCTCTTACTATCTCATTTGAAAGAAGCTACCTTCCACTTTGAACTATCTCCTCCTTTCATAGGAATAACCAACACACCTTTTTGAGGCAATTTAGACAGTGACTGCTCAAAACCATTTCAACAGAACTGCTTTTTGGAAGAGAGAATAAGTTATTTTACTATTTGCACAAATTGAATTTACTACACTCATTTTACTCTGGTAATGCTTTAGCTACAAGGTATCTGTACAAGACATATCAGCAGAGATAGCACATTGTTAACACTACATATGTAAACTGAGAGACAACAGGTCCTTCATCCAGGTGTCATATTGCAGATAAACCATTGATGTCAGTCTGAGAGGCTGCGGAACCGCACTTCAGCACCACGGAGATTCCCGGGGAGCCCAACAGAAAAGCTGTGCTCTACAAGGGTGACTGTCCATCCTGGAACAGCAGCAGGAGGAGAATCAAGCAACCAGTGTTTGCAGTAATATTCTTGAGGAGGATTCCATTCATTCGGTGCATATTGCTGTACATAAGGTGCATAAACCTGCCACGGAGGAGATCAGCGGGAAGAGAAGCCAGTGGCAAGGCTGCAACCAACTACTGGTGTCATGTCCCAGATCTGGAAGAGAATATCGTGGAGAATTGCACAGCTTTAGTGTCAGACTCACAGGTCTTTCTGCAAGAGGCATAAAAGCAAACACAAAGACATCCCTGGACACAAGGTAACAATTCCTTTTTAACTTATGCTTGAGGAAAATTTCATAAAGAGTTATACCAGCCTTACAAACC
This sequence comes from Corvus cornix cornix, assembly GCF_000738735.6. Taxonomy (NCBI): domain Eukaryota; kingdom Metazoa; phylum Chordata; class Aves; order Passeriformes; family Corvidae; genus Corvus; species Corvus cornix. Next base: position 17,299,089 of record NC_046339.1, on the reverse strand, counting down.
AAAAGCTAAATTTGGGGTTCAAGAGTCTTCTTGCACTTCTGTAGAGGTCTGTTTTAAGAAGTGCTATGCAGTTTGTCACAAACATGCTTACAGCAACACAAGGACAGGCTGGCACAGTCTCAGCTCTGGCATGCATGGTGAATGTAGAGCTCAAGCACAGCAAGATTCCGTATCAGTCTGAGCTCCGTGTCATTGTCTCACAACCAGGGCTTTCAGTGGCCATGCTCCTAGCCATGGAGCTCAGAGCAAAGGAACCTGTACATTTCCTCAGGTCTGTGTCTTTAAGGCTGATGGCAGATTCTCCTGCTGCCCATGCCTGCTGTGTTTGTTCAGAGACACAACAGTAACAGATCCAACAGCTGCACTCCATACAGTGGAGTTACAAGTCATTTCCTCACGCAGCTGCTGAAGAACAGCCTAGCAAATACAATTCCTTCTTCCCACAATAGATAGCTTGTAGCAGTAGTTGTCAGAAAGAAAAAAAATTTACAAAAATGAATTCTCTATTAAATATCTCTAAGAAATACAGAAAAATATGCAGGAATACCTTCACAATCCGGTCGCTCCCACAAGTCACCATTAGCCCTCTGGAGATGTCCATGGACATGTGTGAAATGTTGTGTTTTCCTTCATGAAAGGTTGCCAAGGAAGTACGGCTGCACAAGAACAATTGAAATGAAAGCCAGCCATGAGATGAAGCTCCATGGCATCATTACAGTAGTGCAAAATAAAAGAAAATTAAGTTGCTCAAGTACTAATAGATCAATTCCAAGAGCTGCAGTGCCGTATTAAAGGCGACAGAATTAAATTAGTAAGTCATGCTAAGGCACTGCTTGTGGAGTTACACAGGTGTGACATTTCCTGGCCTTCTGCAGCCTGACTGTTAATAATACTGGAGCAGAAGTGGGACACTGCATTAGCAAATACTTCTGCTCCTGGTTAACAAAGTCAAGCTCAGCTACATTTTTCCCCTGCTGGCTGCAGAAACCAACTAGGGCACCACATCTCACTTTTCAAGAAAACCCAACCCCAAGCAAACAAAAGGCCTCAACAATGAAAAACCCAACAACACAATAAAAAACCCCAAGCCCCCCCCACATTTTCACATCTGATTACTCTGTTCATATCCAGAGAAAAGGCGGTCCTTCATTTCTAAGACAAGTTTAATGAGACAGCAAATGATGTTTAACCCCAGTTGCTTGCATGGGGAAAAATCATGTTGAGCTCTGAAGAATATTCCCAAAGAAATAGTTTTTAGAAAGTGTACATGAACTAATGCATATACATTCTGGCAGCTGAAATGCATTGTCTGGCACCCACTTAGCAATGTTAAGTGCAATCAATAGCTTTTAACTAAACTGAAATGTTGAGACAAATATATTTCAAGTTTAGATCTGGGCTCTTGGAAAAGAACAACTAAAAAGGATAAAAAGTTGTAATTCCACATCTGATCCAAATGCACTTGCAGAGCCAGATGGGGGATCTCTGCCATCAGAGTGCTTTCAGTCCCCAAGGCCTATTAGCAGAGAGTCAGCTCAGTGGGTTTTGTAGCATTGTGTGTGGATGTGGAGCAAGCCCAAGGGTTTCTGCACACCAGCAGTGTTACTACAGTTTATTACTCCTTAATACTCACTCTTCATCCTTGATTGACTCAAAACAAGAATCACAGACACGGACCTGGAACTCAAATCCCATGATTGGGTAACTCGACCGTTTGGTACTGCACTTGCCACACACTGCTTGTCCACATTTTCTACAATGATGCTTCATGGAGCAAGAAGAAAACAAACAAGTAAGTCACTATACTATGTCACTTGAGCACCGTACCAAAGGTCCACCAAACAACAATACAACAAAACTTCTGTTTTGCGACCTGTTAGAAAGCAACCTGTTAGGAAATGCTCTGTTACTTCAACCAAAGACCGTCTCTGAAGTTCTGAACAGCTGTTTGGGTCATTAATGGATTTATCTCCATATTCTCTGCATACATCATCTTCTCCAGCAAGCTCCTTCTGGGAGAAGGGGAAAAAGAGGGTTGAACAAGCACCCCAGTTAAAAACAGTCTAAGGAAGCCAGAAACAGATGAATGTCTTGGTGCCTGTCCAGTCCCTTCTTAAAGAAAACTACCTGGAAAGCTTTCACATTCTGGTACAGTAAGAACAGGGCCATTACTGCTTCCCTGGAGTGAGCATCAATATGCTCAGTTATGGGGCACTGTTTGCCATTTTACACAACACTTGAAGATTAGCTGCCCATGGTTCCAAAGCATGGAAACATTCAGAGAAATCCAAAAGAGCACTCCTAGCTCAGCCTGCTTCAACCTGTGACAGAAGTTTGATGCAACACTTTCATAGAATTTGGAAATGTCTTAGCAGTGCCTAGAAGCTGTAACTTCTCAATATACCCTCACTTCAAAGCAGCAAAAATACCAAGAGTTGAAAAGATCTACCAGCCTTAGTGGTTTTCTGTTTGCATTTTGCTCAAATGCTGACTGAAACCAGGCATCTCACCTGTCTCAACCCTATCGTCTTTGTGTCCCACATTTGCTTTATATTCCAGAAGAAAGGTTGTTCACACTTCTGACAGGAATCACTTTCTAGCCATTGAGGAGCCTACAAAAGAGCAGGAGATGCAAGCAATCAGAATTGTTTTCCCCTCATACAACAATCAAGGAAGTTTATTTTAAGAACCCAAAGTAAAATTCTACTTGGAAAGATGCCCTGGCTCAGTTCTGGACATTTCAACAGTAAATTGCCTAGAACATAGTACATAGTAAGTTCAACACAAAAACCCCAAACCCCAGAATACAGTTATTAGTTACCTACACACCTCCCACACTTTTTAAGCCTACAGTAACATGTTATGTTACTGCCTTAATAAGAAAACTCATTCAAACATCTAAGTTACTAAACCTGCTGCAGGCATTCAAAGACTGCTGCTCTGGTTTGCCTGGATGGCTTTTAAGGACCAGTGTAGTCCAAATTGTAGAAACTATGAGGCAGTAATCCCCTCTAAGAAAGGGGGTGTCCAGAAATAAATTCTGTGAGTAACTATCTTTTCTACTTTCATGGGATTGCAGTTGAAATAATTAGGAACTCATCTGCATTTTCCATCCTGCCCACATCTTCGTTAAGCAACCCTTTGCCCACCCACACACTTTTCCTGCCATAAATGGACTAGGCCAAATGAAAATAGAGCCTTTGCACATTTCAGCTGTAAAAGAGACACGATATTTTTAGTACACAGACTTGAATTTGAACATGTATATTCTATACAACTTTATACATTTCATGAGGAAGTCTCCCTTAGACTTGACAGGAGGAAAGCTGGAACAACGAAGCATTTTTTCTTTTCAATTCACTTACACTGCTGACAGTAAGAAAACAAGAGCATTCTGAGTTGCACCACCATGGATATGAACTGATGCAGGAAAAAAGTGTATAGCTGGGTCAATTGCTGTGTACTGTGATCTTTTAAAAAAAATGTTGCCTGGGGACTGAACCTCTGCCTTCTGAACTGCATCTCAAAACCTGCCTCTCACTTCTTTACCTGCTTTGCCACAAGTTGAGAGCTTATTTCAAGACTATTGAAGCATAGTCCACTAGTTTCTTTACTGCAAGAGTGTGACTGCTTTAGATTGTTCCAGCAGCAAAGGCCACAGCCATTCCAGTGAACCTGTTGTCTCTTTGAGAAAAAACTCTAAGCAGTCCCAAGATGTCTCGCACTTTTCCTGTCCTGGGAACCCATTTACAACAATGCAGCATGGACAGCCACTAGAACAGAACAGGTTTCAATAATATCATCCAGCCTTAAAGTGTCAGAGAACATGAGGAAAGCAGCCTGCAGAACTGGCTAAGGAAAGTAACATTAGTCTCTGAAAAAGGAAAAAAAAAAAAAAATCTTTGACCTAGGACATGAACTTACCTCTTCTCGGCTGATATCCATGTTCCAAACAGCAATTCCCCCATCAGCTGAACAAGACACCAGCTGCCGTGTCAGCTGGATGTAGCAGATAGCCTGCACCTTGTCACTGTGAACAAAGCACACACTATTTACCCACAGGTATTTAAACAAAGCTTGGTTTCCCAGCAAACCCTGATTTATCCTTGTAAATAAAGCTAGTGAGGAAGCCCAAAACTGATTTCCAGTTTGCTAAGTCCACTAAGTAGAGCTCTGAGGATGAGTGAACAGATGCTGTCACCTGAGCGCTACCCTAGCATCAGGATGTTGCTGAGAGTGTTCTTACAGGCCTGACCAGAATACCAGAGGTACAGTTCCATGTCAACATTTGCTGGCAGTAAGCCCTGATGGTGAACTGAGTGTCAGCTGGCTCAGAGTGTGTGTGCAAATACTCTTCTGCATTGGCAAGGAGAGCCACTTACCAAAACAGAGACAAGTGGAAAAATAAAGAGAAATATTTGTTTGAAGATGCAGCTAAGAAGCAGGTTCCACTGTTGCTAACAAATCACAGTAAGTCAGTCTGTAGCTGCCACGCAAAGTATAGATGCACCAGTAAAACAATTTAATCCTAAAGAAAGTCATGGCAAAACAAAAGTCTACCCTAAGAAAGTAAACAAAGAATCTGAATAGTATCACACTGCTTTGCAACATCTAAATTGAATTTAAAGTCATTCTGCTTCTCAGAAGAACTTACTTTCCCATTCAGTACGAAGAGAAACTGTTACAAGTCTTCACCAGGACACATGAGGCAGCAGTAATAGCAGTATAAAGTCCTCCAGTCACTAACTTCAGGTTTTTTTTGTTAACTAGGCCTCTATTATTAATTCTTTAGCCATAAAACTAAATCCTCAAGATTTAACAAGAGTTCTAGGGCTAAGGCTATCAGTCTTGATCAAAGGTGGATGGAGGCATCTATGGAATTAGACAAGAGGAGAATACACTATACAAATATCTTTAAACATAAAAAATATCTCTACTACCACTGCATTTCTAAGTAGAATATATCTTCAGTGGTGAACTGCCCATCAGACTGAATTAGAGCCCTACATTTAAAAATGGCAGCTAGCATTGTGTCTCTAAAAATTAAGAGTTGATTAATACAGGCAACTACCTCAACTGCAGAAGAGGGGAGACATAATACTTTCTGAAGTTGAGAGACTATCCCTGTAATTTAGCCAGTTTATCACCGTGCTGACAGAAAGAGAGAACAGGAACATATTGAAGCTTATTTTATACGGGTACATGAACATGTTTATACATAAAGGTTTTAGCCCTCCTCTCACAGGTAACTCAGTGCAGTATTTACAATACAGACACATGCAATTTTTACATAAAGGCCAAACCAGATGATTTAGGGGTTTTAGTAACTTCTGTGTTACTTCTAAACCATGGTAATAAGAATATATTAAACATGAACAAGAAAAAAGATGCATCAGTAAGGCTTTCCTAGTACTGATTATCCTTCTTCCCCCTCAAAGTCCTCAGGGTTCTGAAAAGAGTAACTTTCTCCATTATTCAAAATGACTGAAATATCTTGCCACACTATTTAGTGTTCCTGGGACTGTGTGTTCATTACAGGACATGTATGAAAAATAAGACTCCATTACATACTGATGTCCCTGGAGCAGCAGCGTTCGCCCCTTCCTTCCACCAATATCCCACATGATAATGCTGTGGTCAGAGGCACCTGAGAAGAGCAGCCGTTGAACAGGATCCCACCACAGGGAAGTAATACTCCCTAGGAAAGAACATTCTGCAGTTAGATGTTAAGGGACTGGCTCCCCAACACAGTGATGCCCTCCTGGAGCATTAAAGTGAAACCTGAGGTACTGCCTTACTCCAGTAACATATTGAAAGCCTTAAGGCAAAGGAAGCACCCAACAGCAAGGTGCAGTCCTGACAGAGAGGCAAGGAGTACTGGACAGTAGAACAGAATGTCCCTAAGAAGACAGATATAGCATAAGCCAGAAAGTCTGAGTTCTGCCCCTTGTATTTAGGCAGGTGATTTTAAGAGTTACCAGGCTGCTATGTGAGCTTTGGAAGATGGAAGTACTAACACTTGCCAAGCAGAAACCATTATCTACAACACAATGAGATGCTTGGTCAGTGGTTGCAGGACAGCTCACAGTGCTCTCAGGTAAAGCCACTGTCACATAACCATTTACAACCTTAAAATAGCTGGACTAAGAAACGAAGGGACAGTTTCACTGCTGTTAGCAAATCTGCCACTACTCACTAAATTACAAAACTAGATTTCAGAAGGCCCAGTGCAGCTGTGAATTAGTGGATAGAAAGAAATGAGTCATCTAACAGTAGCAGCCTTATACTAAACCCATATGCATGGTAATGTAGCCAGGAGACTAAAGGAGTAATTTTGTTACTCATGCCACATATAGGTGTGAAGTTGGGACATTTTGTTCCCTTGCAGAGATCCTTAACTTTAAAGAATCCTTCCATTGCTCAGTTGTCATCAAAAGCCTTGTTAGTCTGAAACTGAGATGATGAATGATAATTAGAACCCAAATCAGTCCTTTCCAGTGCTCCGGAGCAAGACGGTTTTTTTGCCTCCTTTAAGGCTACACTATTTTCAGACTGACCCATTTGGGAATAGCATGTGCACCAAAAAGGCACTAACTTTGAGTATTATCTCAGCATTACACAGAGCAGGCTGTTATATATGGTGAATTCTGGAAGCTGAGAACAAACTCTGAAACCATTTAAACTGCAAAGCAAACACTGCTTGCTTATGAAGTCACATTTACCAAGAGCTAGAAAGCAAACAAGATGAAATCAGACTTTTGAAGTCTGTCAAACACAGCTGCACTCAAAAAAGAACTAGATGCCATTTAAGTTTAGAGTTTCTGTATCTTGAGAATATTACAGAAATACTATGGAAGAAAAAAGGTTACACATAATCTGATTTGCTTTAAAAAAAAAAAGGAAAAAAGATGAAATAACTAGGATTATACCAGTTGAAGAAAAACCTGCTTCTGCCCCTGAAATCCTCTTTTATGCTAGCTCAATTCTTGTTTTAAGGATCACAGTCCCCATATGGAAATATATGAGCCGAAGTTGGCGGCTGTGTAGACAGCACTGCTGAAGTTGGTGCTTGGAAGCCCATCACAACTCAAGAGATAGAACACACACTATAAGAAAGTGCCACACAGACATACTGCTTTTAGACTAACAGTAACATTTACCAAGGGAGCTGCATTTGAACACAGACCAGTGCAAAAGTATAGAGAGGCAAAGGAGTCTCTAGGGCCAAGAGAATGATTTTGCTCTAAACTGAAACAATCTGAAATTCCCCTTGAAAGCAGAAGAGACATTTATCACTTGAAAATCTCAACTTGCCTCCTGCATTCAAAACCAGCTGTATCATTTTACAGTCATCTGTAGATCAGGAGTCTACGCAGCTTTAACAAAGCCTACTCTATACTTACAGCTGTTATACAAAGCAGCCTTTTCCAGTGGGTCAGAGACTCATGACCCAGTAGTTCCATCCCTACCCACATGCAAACTGTCAGCTGATTTGAAAGTGACCACATGGGAAAAGACATTGTCTTGTTTATTTTTCTCAGCATGCTATTAAGTTACCCATTATTCTGTGATTTGCTTCTTCCCTTACTCATTACAGCAGATGGTGGCTCCATATCATGTTATGGACCACCTGATTCGTCATTGGTATAAGGACTTCAGCTGTACTATACAGGATGAGACATATGCCTTAGACTAGGCAGCTTCTCCAGTGTTAAAGAGACTAAAGCTTTTAAAGGTGGCCATCTAGTGGGTAACTTGTGTTTAACTGAATGCATATGTTTACCTTTATTTTTCATCTATAATAAAAATACCTGTAGGTATTTATAAGGCTAAGATTTCCCCTCAGCAAGAATGTGTTTGTTCTTTAACAGGAAGTCATGTACAGCTTTGAACAGCTTATGATAACCACTACCCTGAACTGGTTTTTCATCCAATATCTACTCTTAAGAGGCAGATATGCAACTGACCATCTCACCCCAGCTTACAAAGAGGGACCGTATCTGGGACAAGTGGATTTAGGACAAGGAGTTACTTTACCTTCATGCCCTTTGAGAGTTGTGATAACTGAGCAGGTATTCTGCTCAAGCTTCAGAAGAGTGATCTGTCCAGAATAATCACCAACAAATGCATGCTGAGTTTCATGATCGTATCTGAACACCAGTCAAGGAGAAGCTTCATTTGATCAAAGAGTATTTTACATGAGTGAAACAGTCAGCTACAGCGTCTAAAAAAATTGGAAAAGAACATTTTAATATGCCAGATAAATATTTACATAATTAATTCTAAAGTGGTTAGAGGGTGTAATAAACCTTTTTGATTCCTTCCTTCCCATCACTCTTCCCTACACGTGCAAGTAAAACTGTATAGAAATTAAGCGATGAGAGTTTTAGAAAGCCAGTAGAGGAAGCCAGGAGATAATCCATGCCCTAGTTTAAGGCAAGCCAAGTAGCTTTAGGCCATTTCTAGCAGATACTCACAGAAAACGCTCATGCTCGTCTACAAGATGCCAAAACTCATCAGGCTACTTGTTGCAGTGCAGAGCTCTCTACAACCATTACGAGCACCTCACTGGACACTGGATGGCATTCAGTCTTACCTACTATCTCCTCCAATAAACCCTTAGTTTTCTAGCATGTTAGCAGTTGATATCCCCAGGAGAGGAAAACCAAGATACAAGGATGCTGTCCCTCCACAGCAAGTTCACCTTACAGTGGAAGTACATGCACAGTGTTCTAGCTACTGCCAAGGTAAGACTGTCTCATTTCTTGTCCTGTTCTCTGGACTTCCCAGTTTACCAGTGCAGGTCCTTGAGTGTGGTATTGAAAACTGAACTGTATTTCAGAAAGGATTCTCTCAGTTAACACTGAGACAAAAGCCACACCACATTCTAACATAAGATCCATTAACAGGGTGGCACATTGGGCAAAAGCATTACACCTCGTAACAGTTCTGGTAGTCAAATTTTGCCACGATGTAACTATGAATCCAGAAACCAAAGCATAGCAAGCCAATGGAACTAGATAATTTGCTGCTTTTAGAAAACTTCTGCTATTCAGAATATAAGCAAGAGCTATGAAAGACCCATGCAGCTGACACCACAAAACCCAAGAGCTGTGTATAAACTTAGGTGTCCTCCTGGAACCACATAAAAACAAAAGCAGCAGCTAGAAAAGTAGTCTCTGGTATCCAACAGAAAACGCTAACTTTAAAAAGACAGCCTACCAAAAAGCGCACCAGCCTAAGTGAAAATCTAGAGCCTTTGCCATCTGATGACATTCCGAAATCTCTTAAGCCTTCAGGATCTTGAGATAAACAATTTGCTTTCAACAAGTCCTCTAAGTCCCTGAATATGTGATCCTTTCTTCATCTTGGAAGTTCAGACTTGCCTTATCCCCACTAATTCAGTAAAGAATAGGCACTCTGATGTGTTTTTTAGAAGCTTACACATAGGATCATTAAGAAACAACTTCTAAGGGACCTCCTGATAGGGAGGCCAAGCACCTAGTGCAGGCTGGTTCTTCCAAACACAAGTCCAAAGGCCGATCAATTACAATGGATTTTCAAATGTCATGTTCTTCAGTGGAAATTTATTTTTATATTGATATAAAAGGTCATATTCTTTTCTCCATTTTAATAATAAACTGTGCCATTATTTGCAATAGCATTAGCTATAGAAACCACTAAATTCAGTGAGGCTCAGACTGTTCACCAGACTGTGCTGTGAGCTGGTCTCCAACACACACACCAGCTTTAACCTATTCTGTGCTGCACTCAGCTGAGGTGAGCTGCACATGGAATGTCTTATGGGACGCAACTCCCCTGGACTCTAAAAAAGAGCAGCAGTACAACAGTACAAACCTGACAATTCTTCAGTCAGTAAGGCAGGGTCTGCACAGATGGGAGACCTCAGAAGGCCAGACATGCAGCTGGCAACTGAGCTTTCCTCCCAGCTTCTTACCAGGACACAGGTGTACAGCCACTCTGGAGAGCTCTTCATGTTTTCAAGCGATGTAGTTGACTTGTTTCAGCTTTTGAATCTTGTATTTCTAAAACATTACTGCCATTAAACCTCATACAGCAACCAGTACACCTTCAATTACCGTCCAGCCACATCTAAATTGCCACCATTAACAAGTGCTAAAAAAAAGTTTTAGAATTTCAAGTATTTAACTTGCTTTCAAAAGCTTTGATAAGTGAACTACCTTTCAAGTTACTGGCTTTGTAAGTCTTTTACATAGGGTAAAGAATGCCCTGAAGTACTTACAGCTGAATAGACAACCAGAGTGCCTAAGCTGAAAATGCTGCAGTTAAATGCAGCTTGCAGAAAGCAAATTGCACACAAACAAATTACTACTGGTGGTGAATAATGTTTCAATGTACCCTTGTAGCTTAAAGATAGAAAAGATTAACTTGAGCAAAAATAGAAAAATTAAAGCAGTTCAAAGGGTTTTCATGATGTTTTATGCTCTAGAAGGACTCAAATGCACACTGACATCTGTTGAACAAAGTGACTTGCCCAGGAAGTCTACAGGCCAGGCTATAGATACAGTCACTGCCACAACATGCTATGGACAAACACCTCAAAATTAGCAACTAGTACAGATTGGGATTTCTGCAGCGCAAGGTCTCTTCTGCTATCTAATAACCACTAATAGAAATAAAGGTATTAAAATAACGAGAATAAGGGTTAGCAGACTTGCAAGAGATGTCACTCTAGGTTTTATACATGCAAAGTTGAGAACAAATTGAGGTAAAGGAACAAAGTACTCTTCCAGCTTCAGGGTAGCAATCATTTTTCAAAGGATACTGTAGACATGAAGCCCAAGAGGTGAAGTAATGTCTCCCCAGCATGCTCCCACTCCTGGTGCACATCCAGCTGATACACTTGTCATGACCTGTGCTGATAAGCCACTCTGATGCCAGGCAGAAAGTAATAGCAGACACTCGATTCTGGTGAGCTGCAATAAGAAAAAGATTCTGGCACTTTTTCCCCAAAAATCCAAGTGCTGTGTACTTCCATTCTAATTCAGACAGACAGAGGTTGAAGATGATATCTAGGCAATGCCCCAGGGAGATCTTTTACCATTATATTATACTTGCATCTAGGCTGAATGAAAAGGTTCCCATAGCTCTGTTTAGGATTTGCCTTCTGAATAGCTCAAGTGAACCAAATCCATCAGTCAGCTGATGTAAGCCTTTCTCCCAAAGAGAGAGAAGCTGAGTTCAGCCCAGACACCCAAGGTTAAGGAATACACAAACCCTCAACTTCCTCTAGTTAGCCCAGGACTTCTGGGGAGTAATGCAACACATCTAAAAACTTGAATTGCTTTACTAAATGCATCTTTTCCTAACCCCAGAGAGCTACGCTCACATTCATACGTTTAAGCACCTGAAGGGATATCTAGTCCATGGCATTCAAACTGCTTCCTGTGACAGCAACCAAATCCTGCCCAGCTTTGTTGAGAATGCTGCCCCTAAGCAAGAAGTTACACGTCCTTTAGAAAGAAGCCTCCCCTGCCCCCCAAGATGCAAGTACTTCCCTTGACTGAATTGTAATCATCTCCCTCAGGATAAAGGGAGGTTTTGTTGCTTTAAGAACAAGGTCTTTTTCTCCCAAGCAAGAACATTGCTTCTATCGGTATCAGGGAGTTACAAGACAAACTGCACTTTGTTTTGCTACATAATCTGCAGTCTTTAACAGCTTCTTTCAGGCCTTTCACATTAATATTCCAATTTTAACCAACAATTGAGTTTTGTGTTTCTTTAAAGGATGTGTAGACAAATGCTGAAATTAGCATCTCTGTAAATATTAGAATAATCCCACAATCCTTGTTTCCCACATAATGGAAAAATAAGCTCTTTTTCATCCCTGTTGCTCTCCTAAGATGACAGAGAAAGGAAGGACTCTTACCTTGAGCTAGAAGCAACCAAGTCCATTGATTACAAAAAGTAAGGACAGAAATTGCAAACACCAAAATGCACCTTTAGAAAGCTCTTACACCAACACTCACACAGCACTACTTCAGCTGAAGAGCAAAATCTGAGCTCACTAGTTCTGGCTCATTAAACTTGCAGGCTAATGATGTAGTGAACTTAATGATAATGACTACAACTTAGACTCAGCAGTTATCCCCAACTAAGCGACAACTATAAGGTCAGTCAGAGTTAAAGCATATCTGGTCTTGATTAATCTGTGACTGTGTCCAGTTTCCCAAGCATTTTAGATGCCTTTCCTTCACACAAATGTTAGTGTAGATAGTGGTTAACAGTTTACCTGGATAGGTTTTCACAAAGTTCATCTTATTAAAGTCCTCAGAAATATGAAACTCCTAAAAGCAAAGTGAAATTGTTAGAAGATACCACAGTGGCACAAGCAACATTGATACCCAAAAAAGAGCAGCAACCTCACAGACCGATATTTGCATAGCAGCAGTATATCTCACAAAAAACAAGCACCTTCTGAGGCTGGAGCAAAGCACACTGAAATACCAACTGTAAATTAAAGTTTTAAGTGACTGAATTTTCAACAGGGAACATTCTTTCAGAATTGAGTTTGCTGAAGGGAGATTATAGGAAGAGATAAGATCTCATCTGTCCCCAGCAGGAGCAAACAAAACTATCTTGTAGTATTTAGGATTTGCATGTTTGCGACTTCACAATGGACAGGTTTATGTGAGAGTGTTTTCTATGTGATCCATTAGACTTAATGAAATTTTTGAAGTCTCAACTTAAAATTTCCAGTAGTTATCACTAGAATTCTATGCAGTTCTTTGTAGGCTATTCATAGCAGTTATCTGTAGAATATGACTATGACACTCATGTACCCTGGCTCCTTATTATTTTGACCTTATCTTCACAGAGAAAGGAAACCATTAAAGCATCTGAGAGTCATAGGATTCCTCTCCTTTACCAAGGAGGGAAGAATAAAACCTAATTTCTCTTCTGCCAAGTGTATGCTCTCCAAGACAGGGACAGCAATTACAGCAAGAGTATAGAAAGAGAGAAGAAAGAATTCCCAGCAAGAAAAGAGATGAACCCAGCCTCTTATAACTTCAGAGCTAGTGTTGAAATTTCTACATCATAAAAAGATCTGCAGCAAGCAAATCCAGAGATGTGTGCACGGCAGGATACAGACAGATCCATACTCCTGGCCAGGAGCAAACCAACTGCAGTTCACCACCCCTGTCAGAGCACCACCATGGCACTCTGCCCAGCTTACTGTACTCCCCTCAAAACAACTCCTTGGCAAAGCATAACTGTTTGGGCCCACTGCTGCACTAATGGCTCAAGGGCTTCTTGAGGCTACCTGGCTCACACCTAGTCAGAAGAACCTTTGCTTTGCAGTCCTCTCATGTACATCTCAGCTGAACTGCCAAGAAGCTCAGCCATTTAGCAGTAGCTGCATTCCAAAATGAATGGAAAGAAAACAGACTATCAGCTGCCAGCAACACATGGACAATCAGAGCAATTCTAACCTACATTTGGAAGAAAAGTCACAACAACTTACCATGACAGCTCCATTATCCTGGCCAACAAATATCCGTCTGCTGTCATGATGATAAGCCATGGCAGAACATGGTGCTGTCAAAAAAAAGCAAGTACATTACAGTTACTTAAATGGAGGTATTAGGATACACATGACTTTAATAAAAGTAAATTCTTTCACTCAGGACAAAAGCTGTTCAAGTAACATGATAGAAACTAGTCTGCATAGCTAACATCCCTTGGAAAGACAGTTCAATTCCCACATATGAAGCTGAGGACAGGAACATGACTACTGTAACTCAGATATACCAACAGGAACCATATGCAAACACGATTTCCTGCCACAAGGCACAGCTCAGCAAGAGGAATTTTACACAGGCTGAAAGGTGAGCTAACAGTAACAGCTGGTTACACTTAAGATCTTGAGCTCACTCCAATTATCTCAAAGGGAGCCCTGAAAGATAAAAATGCACACCTTGGAAAGCAGAGAGTATTCTTATGTCTGAACTTTCACTTAGTGATTAGAAAAGCTCACTTAATTGGCAGACAAATTATTTGCCATCATTTGAGGCACCTCCTGCTGCAGATCCACAATGATTTACCTGGTAAAGGATGTGGTTCTGACAGAACACTGCCACAGATCTCACCCACTATGCAGCTAGTTTCAAATCAAAGTCTGAGCTAGATGCTGCAAAGCTCCCAAAATCAAGATCATTGAGGGAATCCAGCCCTTGAGGAAATGAGAAGGAGGTATTCCCACACACAGCACAGGTACAAAACCCACACTATGCCTGGCCACCACTTACCATCTCTATATTGTACTTACATGCCATAGTGTGATAGATGCTGGGCCAGTATTGCCCACTGTCTCTCTTCAGCCATACTCGGATTGTTCTGTGTCATGGGAAGAGCAGGGAGAAGCCAGCTGTAAGTGCACCAGCCCTTGCATCTGAACCACTTCATTACTTATGTATCAGCTCCATTCCCCTAAGTTTTTGTGCTACTCAAATATAATAGTGGAATGACATACCAGAAATAACAGTACTCAAATACTACTCTAACATAACAAGAATATTAGCACTAAGAATAGTCACCCTTGGATTTGGAGAAGTTTTCTTCAAAACTATTTATACAATGAGTTTCAGTAAGTATGAAATGAAAATACTATTTCAGCTAACTTCAGAAACTGCTACAAATTGCATCCCTTTACTTCCTTCTTGGCTCTGGCTGATATAAGTCAAATTCAAATTGCAGAAATGTTCTGTCTTTGGAAGAGCAAACCACAGTTTGTTTATAGCTTGCTTGTTTATAGCAGATTATGTGTCTGATACATTTCATAAAAAAAAAGAATTGCAAATAATTTCATTATGGAAGTCCAAACTTTTTAATTTTAACAGCATCTCTGTGTAACTCACCCTTCAGCAAGCCAGATACTGAATATTAATAACAGAAGCACCTCATCCTCTAGACCAGCACATTACTGACATCTCCATCCCCAAATATTAAGAATCCATAGAGGACAACATATCTAACTCAGTATTATTTCCTCTAAGCCATGCCTCTAATCCCTCATGCAGGAATGCAAAGGGCAAGCAACATTAATTGCTGTTAGTTTCCACTGCTTCTCTGCCCTAAATATGATTAGGATTGATGAGCCAGTCAAATGGAAACTGAAAAGCTGACAAGGTAAGTTGGACAGCATGTTAAGATTCTTTATAAAAATGGCTTTAGTTTGCGACCTTCCAGAATAATCTCTTGGAAGGAAGGGATAAATGGTCTTGAGAACATTTAGCATTATACTACTCCGATGACTGTCAAATCCTGGGAGGAGGGATATAAGAGTATCAGTAAGGAAGTGGAAAACTACTGTCAATTAAAACCATTGCTACAACAGACACATTGAAGGGATTCTACATCAAGAAATTAAGAGCACACATGTAGACAGTATTAAGGTTTATTTAAGTCCTCTTGAAATTTCCTCTCCAAACAATTGTTTGCCTTTTTGTTACTGTTTAAATACAACTTCCTCATTCCTAAATGATCTGTAAATATACGTACCTGGAAACACTGTCAAGAGGCTTCATTGAGATGTGCTGTTCTATTTACTGTTAGCTAATAGAAGTTCTGGTGTTCAGAATTTTCTAGAAAAATACTAGGGGACTGATTTGCTAATCGTGTAAGATCGACAGTAAGGAGTTTAGCTAAAAGAGCACAGGAGGGGACTGGTGTCTTGCACCAGAACTAGAACTTTTCAGAACTTTTACTTTTGAAGATACAACAGTAGCATTCTAATTTTGCAATCCATTTAAGGGCTTTTCTTTAACAGACCATCCAAAATAAAGCAGACAATGCCCACCCTTAATGTACTACTTTTAGAAAACTTGAAATCACTACAGCTAAGCATACACTGCCCCAAAACAATGATTTTCAGCTTTTAAATCAAGTTACTTTTTCACCAGTTTAGGGGCATGTGTACATTAGTGTAGTCCACTAAATATTTTACATTAAGCCTGTCTCTTAAAATGTATCACTTCCCCTTTACAATAATCAGGCCTGCCTTATGCCAATAAGTCAACACTTCAGAAGAGCAGTTGCTATTTCTTGGTAACAGGGAATATGGGGAAAACAATGTTTCTAAGTCATTCTGATGATGCCAATGCCACTAATAGCACAGGTTAGCACCTATGGACTTCTATCAGCTTTTTAACTTGCTTTTTAAAGCAGATCCATCATATTCAAACTGTTCTGAACATCTCAGGTGGTACCTTCCACCCTCACTTATTTGACTCTTTCACTTCAAGCCAAAGTCATGTAATTATTTTTTATTTAAAAAAATTACATGATAACAAGTTATCATGATGATCAAGACCATGCATTGCTGATTTTTCAAAAGCAGACTTAGCTTCCTCTCAGTATTGTGGTTAATTATACTAAACTAAAGGAAGCAAAGATTTGGTTTTTTAAAGAAATTATTTAATGGGAGTATAATTTCTGCATTAATTATCAACAGTACAGTTCCTCAGTGAAGTCAAGAGCCTAAGCAAATAGCTGCAAGAGTTAGCAAAATTAACTTCTGAAAGCTTCTTATTTTGGTTTAAGTAAGATTTAGACTCCGCTCACCTCATGTTTGCAAAGATAAGCTGTCAGACAGCTTTATATCTAATTATATAAAGCTCTGACTGAGCAAAATTTGAAGAGATCGTTTCACAGTAGTCAGCAAGTGATCTGTGCCAAAGTGCCACTTCTCCTTGATTCTCTCTCCTACAGTCCTGTTTTTGTGATGCATCTCCTTATGTTAGGACAAACTAATTCGTGAAATACTAGTTCCTAAAGAACTAAAGAAGTCCTCCAGTAATGCTGCTCCCACAATCTCCATCTACCACTCAACTGTCCTAGAGTCTTTAGCACTTTCCTCAAAACTTGGTGTTTATTTAATGGAGAATCCTGTGCTCAGTACCTGAGAAGAGCTGGCTACTGCTCACTTCTCCTTAAGCATTCCCTCCTAAGGGTCTAGAAGGACACAGGGTTGTTTGACAGCAGTCTCAGTAAGAATATAAAAATGCTAAAACTCTTTAAGGAGCACCCAGAGATAGATACAGACTTTTAAAATTTTAGACTCGGATCTCTGAGAGTGGCAGGAGGAAGCAAAACTTTTTAAAAAAAGATTAAAAATTACCTCCAAACTTCCTTAACATTCAGTATTGAGCCAGAAGCTGCTTTCAGCTGGGCAGCATGCACATTTATAGAAGAGCAATTCAAAGGGGTTTTTGCATAAAGAAAGACACTCAAAAGCCATCTTCAAGCAACATTGACCATGGCCTTACCAATTTCTAAGAGTTTTTATTGTTCTCAATCACTGTTTCATTTACAGAGTGAGTAAGCACCCAAGAGAGCTGAGAAAAAAATTGGGGTTTGAGAGCAGAGACAATGCTGTGTTCCAACAGTGTTTGTGCTCCTGCTACAAAGCTGCCCTCTGAAAGCCAACAACACAGGTTTCAGGGACGGAGAAGTGATGAAAGACCAGCAGGCAAATCCCAATCTGTTACAATACCAGCATTGCTGCAGGTTACTACACAGCTACACCAGCCCTGTTCCCAGCAGTGCATCTTCCTAACTCCTTCAAACCACCACCAACTGCTTTCCTACCCAAAATCAATCACCGACAGTTGTTTTCCTAGCAAGAACAGAATACTGTCTCTTTCTGGTAGTTAAACTAAATAAAACATATTTATACTGTTAATGACCTTGTTCCCAAAACAGCATTAGGAATCTGGTTTAATCACAGTACAATGGAAGCTCAAGGACACAGCTGATAGTTTTTATCAAATTTCTGCTAAAACTAAAACATGTTTTGACCAATATTTAAGTTTCATAAGCAAAAACCAACAAAAGCTAATACTGTACTTTAAGCAGCTACTGATGGTCACCAAACACCAGCACTGAAATGTGCCAGTGATTCCAGAGCTCCTGTTAGCCTGTAGTAAATACATTACTTTCATCTTGCATTTAGGGTCTTGTATACAGCTTATCATCCCTCAGCACTCCCAACTGCAGCTGGGAAACACTCATCTTGGCGTAGCTATTTGTCTGCTGAGGGACACACTACAACAATTCCCAACATTGTCCTCGAGCCAGGGTCAGACAAGATGCCAACAGGAACAGAGAGTTAATCATCCTTTCTAGATAAGTTCTGAGAAAGCTTCACAGATGGCAAGTGTCCTGCTGAAAAATCCAATTGGGAAAATTAACTCTTTGTCTCCTGCAGGTACTCTTGCTTCGTTCTTCATCTTGAAAACTCGAAAAGAAAATCCTAGAATTTTGTTGGCATTCACAGATCTACTATGAAATTTTTTGTATCCTCTGAAAAAATAAAACCATTACTTTTCATTCTAGGAAATATAATTTAAAATAGAACTACAACAAGTAGTTCTAACAAGAGAATAATCTACAACATTCTCAAAGAATGTTTTTGCACCAATGTTTTCCTCACTACCCAACTTGTAAACACATTCCTTTGACTGGTTATTATGAAATACTTGACAGCCTTAGCTGCATTAAGATGTAATAAAAAATACTTTAGCCCTGCTCTTAGTGCACACAGCAGCTCTTTTGCTCCTTGTACTCTACTCTGTACTTAGCTGCCAGTAGCATAATCAGCTACACAGTATTAACACCTACACCCCACTTGTAGTGAACAAACAGGGGAGCACTGTTTGACAACATGTTAAACTGCAGGTGAAAGCTTTGATGTACTGTAGGAGGTATCCCAGATTAGAGGTAATACAGTGCAACGGTTTCTGAAAGTTTAAAGATTAAAGTAATTTCTCACAGTAAGGCAGGTGACACAAATTCAGCCACAAGTCCACAGACTCACTTGGAAATTACACACACCAAAGGTGGGCGGTGGCCTCTGTACTCCTTGCACAGGTCTGTATCTGACATCGAAACTTGCCCAGATAAAGATGCAGCTCCATCCTTGCCTCTTATCAGCAGTCCAAGCATGCAGACTGTTTAACCTTTGGCATTAGACCTTGAGTTTAAAAGCTGGCACTGTCTGCCACAGGCAAGCCTCTGCAAGCCTGTACCATGAAACTCTGTGCAGGGTAAGCTCTGATATGGACTCTTAAAATTTACTATTTCCTCTTCTCTCCTTCAGGAAGCCCACCAAAGCAAACTGAACACAAGCACAAACAATCACACCTAAGTGTGGAACAAAAAGGAAGCTGCCCAGTCCCATCCAAAAGCTGTTGTCCAACATGTACTGCACGAAGCCATCTCCATGGGAAGGGATGATACGAACCAACTAGACAGCTGATCTGTTTGCACTTTTTGACCTAAAAATAAATGCCAGAAAACCCAGTTCAGGTAACACCCAGTTCAGCACTCATACCCTCCTGTTTCTCACAAGGTCAAGCTTTTCAAACAAAAATTCATGCAAATTTAATATTAAAAGTTTTATAGTATAATAGTAAAATTATCCCTGCATCAAGCTACACCTCAAAGAATGCACTTTCATACTTTTACCATCCTCCTTCCAAACCATGCCCCAGTTTCTTAAGAAGCGTCTCCTACCCCTCTTCACATTTAAGAGTCACTTTCCACATAGCATGGGTGAAATTCCATCTCTCGCTATACACTGCAGACCCCTCAGCACTCTCCTGGCCACAACCCTCTGTGCTATCTGCTTCCTCATTTCCACTTTCCTTTCATCTGAGTAACTGCTTAATGACATTACCAGCTCTTGTGGCAGACGTTTCACATGCTATGCGAGCCAGTGACGAGGATCGGGATCAGACTCTGAAGACACGTTCCTTTCGAAGCAGAAAGCACCGTGCTCAGCAGCTCATCACCCGCTCTCACCTCAAGTCTGCCACCTCACTCCCTGAACGGCTTCAGCCAGAGGGAAGCAGGTTTGAGACCTGCACACCGAGCCATCAGAATGGGCTCGTTCCGACTGGAGCAGCTCGGGAAGCTCCAGCTCTCCCGACGGGCAGGGGAAGCAGTAACACACTGCAAGTGTTTCAGCCAGCAGAGCGGAAGGCCGAGGGAAACATATTCCCTCACTCCTTGTTCTGCTCATAACCTCTGCAAAACCCATTTACACATAATACAAGCTGTGCTTTCCCAGCTGCTCCGCGGGACAGCGCCCATGGAGCACAGCAGCTTCTCCCCGCCGGTGGGAAAGTGTCAGCCCCGCGTCCCGCACGGGCGGGCCGAGCCAGTCCTCCCTCACAGCTGATGGCATCTTCCTCCCCCCGGAACCGCGCCTCCGCGGATTTCCTTACGGCTGCAGGCACGGAGTCCCTGGCGCCTCCCGGCAAAGGGACAACGCCAACGCACACACGGATTTCCCTCAACAGCCCCCGCTGCCCCGGCTCCCGCCCCAGCCCCAGCCCCGCGGCCCGGCCCTGCCCGGCGGCGAACGGGCGCTGGGTCACCTGTCCTCGCCGGCCGTGATGACGCCGTCCTCTTTGGGGATGAGGAGCGCGGCACTCACGGCGTCCTGGTGGCCCTCGACCTTGCTGAGCAGGACGGGCCGGCGGCTCTGCGGCCGCGAGTGAATCTCGGCAGCCATGGCCCGTAACGCTGCGTGTAGCGGCGCCGCCCCGCCGAGGTGTCCCGAGTAGCGGCGCAGCCCCACCGCGCGCCGATGTCGTCACGGGCATGGGCGGGCCGCCGCCAGCCGTATTCGCTGGAATAGAACGGCCGCGAGGCCGTATTTCATAGAAGAGCGGAGAAATCCATCTGGCGGTGGGGGGCTCCGGCCGCCTACCCGGGGTGGGACGTGTCCCCTCCGCTGTCCCTGGGCTCAACCACGGGTTTCTGTGGCGTGGGCCGGGGGGCTGGCTGTGCTCCCCGTGGGTTCTGTCCAGGAAAAGTCGTTGCCGTGACCCTGGCTCTTGGAGCCCAGCTCGCTGCCCAGCCCCGCTGGCATGGGGCCACCACAAGGCAGCAAAGGAAAGGCTGTTCCCCCTGCACTAACTAACGGAGGGATAGGGGCTGAGGAAGGATGTGTAGTTACAGGAAATACATTAGCTCCTTTCTGTCTGTTACAGCAGCTGTAATCCTTCATTTTATAAGTTCTTAAGCAGCTGGAGTGTGCTGTTACTTTCTCTGTGAACACTGCATGGGAATGTTGGCCACGTAGCTGGGTAACCAACAGCGGCATTCCTCCCCTCGGTGCTCGGGTTTTGGTCTTATATCTGAACACCAGCGTTTGGATATAGCCAACACGCACTGTGCTTAACTGAAAACTCTAACTGGGAACTGGGTGAAGCTATTTGTGCTCTGGATGTCCCAGACAGAGCTGAGCTCCAAGAGGAGCTGCAGACAAACCTCCTGGAGCAGGGGGCTGGGGATTGTACCATTTGATAAGCTGTCACAGACCATGTCACACACCTGCAGCCAGGGAGGGTGAATGAGGCTTCCCCAGGATCCTGGGGGAGGGCAGCAGACAGCAATTATCTTTCCCGTGAGCTCTCCCAAGAGAGGAATAGTGTAGCTCAGAAAGCCAGTAAGGGAGATTGGCTACGCAGCAAAGAAAACAGACATAGGAAGAATGGGTCCATCTTGAAGCTTTAAAGATACATGTGGTTAAATACACTTTGTTTTGCCTCAGTTTTTCCCTGCTTCCTTATTTTTCCTCTGTATTTCCAGAGTGACTTGGTCACTGAGGACAAGAATATTACTTCAGGTCTGACCTAACAAATCATCATAGTCAAGACAACAGGCAATGACCACTTAAGCAAAATACCTGGCACAGCTGGATCTAAAATTCTTCAGACACGATATTTCAGGCCTTGACCCCGTTTGCTGTGCAAGGTTTCACTGTGCTTGCGAATAGCAATGCAGTGCTTGGCCCAAGACATACCTATAGTCAGAATGATAATTTGTGATCCAAGCAGACACCAAAAAGCACCTTGTTGCCCAATGCTCTGGTTATTATTCAGAGTTGTACACACCTATTCCTCTGCTTTTTAAGCCTGACCTGCTTAGCTCCTGCCAGTTGTCAGAGTGAGTCTGGCTCTCTGCCCAAGGAGGGGAAGACAGTGTTCTCCCCATACAGAGGCTTCGCAGCAGGGATTCTGAACGAACGTGCAGCTCTAGGATGGCATATCCACAGGGAAACGTTTTCAAGAACTACTATCCAAAAACTTTATTTGATGACTAGTGGGTATGAGCTTTTTTTAAACCTTCCTTTCTTATCACATGACACATTCCCTCTAGCCTCATCGTCTGCTACTCATCACCCTGCTGACTTTGGCTAGAGACGCGTGGTGGTATTTCGGCTTGGAGGTACATCCTTCTACCCGCTCCTTCGTCTCCTGGCTGGGGACGCCCGTCCCGCAGGCTGCGGGGGTGTGCAGATGCCCGGTGTTTTCCTGCTCCCGCACCGGGGCCCCGTCGCGCCCCCGGCTGAGGGACCGGCACCGGGCTGCGCCGTGCGCTCAGGGCCGCCAGGGGGCGCTGCGGCCGCGCCCGCGGCTGAGGGACGGATCCGCCGGACGCTGGGACAGAGGGATGTGGGGACAGCAAGAGATGGGGACAGGGGGATATAGAGACAGGACGATGTGGGGAAAGGGGTGCAGGGGAAATGGGGATGGGGACAGGAAGATATGGGGCAGGGGGAGAGGGGAAGAGACACAATAAGATACAGGGAGATGGGGACAGGAACAGCACGGTATGGGCATATGGGGAAGATGGGGGCGGGGAGATAGGGACAGCAGGAGATGGGGAGACGGTGAAGGGGGACAGCGGCATGTGGCGAGAGGGGGACAGTGGGATGTGGGGAGAGGGACAGGAAGATATGGAGCAGGGGGAGAGAGGGAGAGAGGGAGAAGAAGATATGGGGAGATGGGGACGGGGGTTAGGAGGCTATGGGGACAGGGGGATATGGGGACAGGAGGGCATGGAGAACCTCCTGATGAATCACTGTCTTGTGCAGAGGCCAGCTGGGCAGGAAAGTTACCCGTTCAGTCCCCTCTGCTTGACCCTAGTGCTTAGAGGACACTGGTAAGAGCTACCAACAGAAAAAAAACGCCAAAAGCCAGAATAAAACTGTCCAAATGCCATCATTCTGCCTCAGAATGGATTTAGAGGGGTTTGGGGGGATTTTCTTTGATTGCGTTTTTTTGTCATTGTTTTGGTTTGGGAACTTTTTTAAGCCCAAGGTGGAGCATCAAGGATGGGACTGCTTCTCAGAGGCACTCACAGTGCCCCATCCCCCTGAAGTCCAATTGCTGCTGGGGACAGCTAGCAGCCAGCCCGGTCCAGGGGCAAGAAGGGCCAGAGATGACACAGGGCTGTGCTTCCCACGGGCACACAGCTGCTAGCAAAACCTTGAACAGGCCAATTGCAGTGTCCTCACCTGAACCATTTCAGGAAGGGAGAAGAGCCCAGGTTGGTCAGATACAGTAAAAGATATAGCCCTGCCTTCCCCCTTCTCCACCATCTGTTCTGATCCCAAACCAGCCGAGACGCTTTAGTCTGGAAGTGAAACAAATACTGCCTGGGATCCAAGCAGACAAACCCAGCCCTTCTGTCTAGGACAGGGTGGCTCACAGCCAGTGTAATTAACTGATGGCCACAGGCTCCAGGTGCTCAGTGCCCCAAAGAAAAATCATCTGATTCACTCCCTCTGTTGCACAAGCGCCCTTCAGGAGCTTATACACTTAATTACAGGGACCAAGGTGCATTAGGAGCCCAATATTCAAGGGGGATGCCATGGACTTAGCAACCCAAAAAGTTTGGGAAGATAATCCTTGGATCAGGGTTGACTGTGTGTTGGCAGCATGTTGGAATGGAAATGACACTGGGTTAATGCACAGTGCATGGCACATGCATCCCACAGGGCCCAATCTTTCTTCCAGTCTGTAGCAGTTATCCTCACCACAGCCTTGAAAGCAAAAATTAGCATCCCTGGGAACTTGAGCATGATGTGAAGGAAAGAGAGGACAGCACAGCACTGAGATGGCCATCCTGCTGTGAGCTGGCAATACACACCCATCACTGCTCCAGTAGCAGCACAGAGAAGTGTCATCTAGTAAGTGAACAGTGCCCACCGGGCTATAGCAGCAAGCCCAGAAGTCCTAGATCAAGGAGAGCTGCACTCTGTCACCACCACCACCCTCTTGGGGAGGAGGGCACCCGCAGCTTCTACCTTTAGGTTCCCCTACAGCGTTTGATAGGGGCTGATCCCCTGGGTATCACATCCAACACAAGACCGTCACAGCCTCCTGGTACCACAGCAATAATGGAAATTGCTAGTGTTAGACAAGTTTCAACCACTGCAGGTATTGGCATTACTAATAAATGCACACAGTTTAAACTGGTGGGGCTAAGCTAAAGGGCTTTTACTTTCTTTGAAGCACAAGGGAGAGTTTTTAAAATATTGCTTACAAAAGAGATATTTGAATTTCTTGCTCTTTTTCATCTTTTTCATTTCTTGCTCATTTTCTTATTAAGCCTCGTTGCTGCTGGGAGGCAATGCAGCCATGTTTTTAAGGGAGAGGTTGCTGTCAGAAGGCTGCCAGCAGGAAATGTGCTGCGATGCCAAAGGGTGAACAGCAGTTATCCCTTTACACAGGCTGAGAAACTGGCCCTTCCCTACACTCTCCACTCTGTCCAGCAAAAAGGATTTGAGAACAACAGTGTTAATGAAAATGTGGAAGTTGTAAAAGAAGAACAGCCTTTTTAGAGCTCTCTGAAGTTATGAAAACAAAGTTAAGACATGGTTTGGCAGATTAATAGCCTGCTATTTCACCTGTTAATTACTTCATGACTAACCACTTACTTTATTACAGATCTGGCTCAGGAAATGTATGGCAAGGTTTACCAAACTCTTTCTCCCTATTTAATCTCTAGGCTAAAGCAACTGTAATCATAAGCATTTTCCACAGTCATTCCCTGCCCAGGGTTTCAGTCTCAGTGCTGAAGAGCCATCAGTTTCTCAGGGCTTTCCACCTCAGGAAAGTTTACAAAGGATGTGTTATCTCTTTTGAAGACAGAAAATGAGGCAGTGGAGAGCAGCCAGGAACAGCAGATAATGAGACCATCTGAGCAGCAATTCTACAACTCCTGCTTGACGTTACCAATCCATTATTATAATAAGTTAAGCTTTGCACATTCATGGTCTCTGTTCTTCCTTGAGAACGGTCCCTTCCCAGCCCTCCTACCCTCAAGCATTGGAGGACTCAGGGGTTCAAAACAACCTCAGCTTTGCTAGGAAGACAAAGTTTGACTGTGAAGCAGTTGGGAGTAAAGGAGGGATAGGCTGGACCAAGCAGCATGAGCACCTTACACTTGACAGTCCTAGAGACAAAGATGACTTTGAAAAAATTAACATGCAACCTCTGCTGATTGCAATCAGATTCCCCAAAGCCTTTCAAGAGCAGCTGACAGACTGCTACACTAAGGGTTAATAGACTATAGTAAGAACTGCCTTAATGCTAAAACCTCACACTGAACTCATTACTCTGTCAAGCAGGACTGGAAATTTGATATTAATCAACTCCCAGGATAGAAGAGAACAGACAGTGTTTTTACAGCACTACTAAAGAGGAAGTTTTTACCAGCTAACCTGACCTCCCACCTTCCAAGGCTTTTAATTCATTTCCCTTCACACTGAGCTCCTCTACTCAGTTTATAGGCAAATACCACCAGCATTTTAGCTCAAACCTGCACTTTAACTTTTCCAGCAGTGAAAAAAAGTGCTGCCTAGGAGCAGTGGAGCTGAAACCCCCCTTTTTCTGAGTGGTGACATTATTTCACCCTTGTACTGCAGGACACTGAAGCTCACCAGGAGTAGCTGCTACATGTGACATTCCTCATCAGTTTGCTCAGAGCTCAGCTTGGGCAGGTAGTCCTGGCTCCAGCAGACTAAATAATTGCGTTCACCTTTGCCAAGCCACCCTCTTCACTGTTCACTTCTGGAAAAAAAAAAAAAAAATACCCAGTTACTCACTGTTCTTGCTCTAAAGCAATCATCTTATTTTGCCAATTATTTCGGGACTAACAGAAGGGACTGACAGTTGTTTATGTAGAAACTGTGCTAATGCAAACCTGAAAGCTTATGTCACTGCACTTTTTTCCTTGCCCAAACCTAATCCCAAGCCTGCTTGCTGCCCCAAAGCAGACGCTGCTGCTGTGTATAAGTCCTGTGGGAGTTCAGTTTGAATGCCAACCCTGTAATATTTGAATTCTTAACACAAACATTAAATAGAAGTAACTGGAAAATTAATTCTCATATTGCAATTTTAATTTGGTATCAAAACAGCAGCTGTTACTCTAAAATACAATCCCAAATTGCTTCAGAGCCCAAAGATGATGTCTTGCACCCCAGTAGTCAAAAAAACACAATGCATGTGTGAGGTAAGCCCAGCTCAGGTCCTGGCTCTGTAGTTTCTGTGAGGCAACATTTCTCTATTCTTGCAGGACAAACCATATCCAAGATAGATACAAGACAAACCAATGCAAGTGTCACTGTAACTTTACAGCCCAGTAACTATTCCGTTGTTACTTGTGCTCCTTCCCTCCATGAGACACAAGGAACTGAAGGCAGGTATGTCTGGGTTAGCCAGGAGAGCTCTCCTGCTCAGCACCAGACTCTTTAGTTACACCACCCACATACTTAGTTATTTTTGGTTGTTACTTTGGCGTTTGTCTTTTTTTTTGCCTTCTCCACCTGCAGGGCTCACTTTCTCTTCAACAAGATAGGAAGATAATGAGGCCATGCTAGTTTCTCCATTCACCTATTGCAGCAGACCTAGTCCTTAGCATGCAGCAGGAGCACCCCTTTCCCAGTTTATGAGAACTGGGTGGTAGGCAGCTAATACATCCCATAAAACACCTACAGATTTATTCTTCTTGATGATTGCAATGTTTAACTCAAGCAGGAAAAGAGAGGCAAGCAGATTGACTCAATATCTGGCAGCATATTATGAGCTCTCAGCCTGGGGTTTGTACTGGGTTAGGACTGGCCATGCATAACACATTCAGGTATTTTCAGCTGGAAGCATTTTCTCTTCATCTTGTTTTCTTACCTGACCAAGAGACTCAACACTCATTCACCCTCCACTTTATGGATACATGATACAGTCACCTACTTCCACCAGGGCTGAGGCTGCAGGAATTTCTCCCCCCAGACCAGCAGCCTCCTTTCCCTGTGTGCCCCTCAGAGCAGCCAAAGATTTACCTCACCCACCCAAATCCCTCAGTTGCCACAGAAGCAGTACAACAAAGAACCATCTGAGACAAGCCAAAGGGATTTACTGCATATCTTCTGAAAAGGGTTTTGCACTCAGGGGAGTCCTGCAAAGGGCATGAAGAGATGCCCATGTGCATATAAACTGCACCACGGTGAACAGGAGGAAAGGCCCCAAAGGTGCACCAAGATGTCCTCACAGGGCAGTTTTCAGCAGTAACTTGGGCACAGCAAAATAGAGTTCTCTTCAGGTACCAAACCTATGGATAATTCATCCACAGCAGAATGACTTCAGCGAAAAAGGTCATCACAAGGAGGGACTAAAACAAACAAGCAAAATCCAAACAAACAAAACCCACCACAAAAAACCCAAACAACACCCCCCCCCCCCCAAAAAAAAAAAAAAGTCTCAGAGAACCACTCTTCTTCACCCTTCTTAGAAGTAAATCTCAAACAAGTACATGGGGCTCTGGACCCCAATATCCATCAGCACATCCACAATCCACAACATTGACTGTTCATAATGCAGTTTTATTTTTTCCTTTGTACAAAAACAAATATAAAATTTAAATCCAATAGAAAGTGTATACTAGCAATGACAAGTTTACATTACAATGAGACAGGACAATGCGATGTGTATTGAACACCACATTAGTTTTAAAACTCTCAGTGATACATGCACTATATAAAAACTGCTAGAACTTTTATTCTATTTCTACCAAGAATGTCCAGGTACCAAGATACTCAAGAACCAAAAGTAATCTTGATAGGTGGTATCTACAAAATTAGGCCTTTTCCACACACAAGAAGAAACCAACATTAATAGAAACGTTTAACATTCTTTGTTAAAATCCTCTCACAAAAATCCATACATAAAATTCTTAGTAGATACAGAAAAAGCTCAAAAGCTGTTAGCATAGGTAACCATTCAGTAGTTTAGAGAATCTTTTAGACATTTTGAAGAGATACTGTAGTTTTCAATCTGTATTTTCCCCACAACGCCAGAACTATGTTGACTCCTGTTTCAAAACCTAGTCAGTGGTTAAAACTAGCTCTTGAGTGAAGTCAAAGTGTAATGTACAAAATATTTAACAGAACAGGGGTGTGCCTGTTTACTTCTTGAAGGAAGTATTTTCCACATTCAAGGTTTGTTTATTTGTCCCATAAACAAGATTGTACCTGAGGGATGAAACAAAAACAAGGATTACCATCATCTGTAAATAAACTTACCCATGAAAGCATGAAGTCCACAGAGCACAGCCAAGCCATGTCATCAGTCTTGTCCAGCCTACCCCAGGTCTGAGCGCCCAGGGAAGAGCATGTTTGCATAGGTGGCCACCTCCTATTCCTAGAGACACACAGCTCTGTTGATGCTCTGCAGAGCCTCAGGATGGGGACTACTGCCAGCAGCCTGCTCTTCCCCCAGTGCTGGCAGCTGCACCTTGTCCCCTTCTAACTGACATAGTGATCACACGCATGTCACTGCAAGAAGGGCAATTCTGCTCTAGGAGAGCCAGCCCATACTGCAAAGAAGCAGTGAGCACTCTATTGCAACACTCCCTTCTGGTCAGAGCAGGCTCGAGCAGCACCCTGGATCCCCAAAGCCCTATTCCGCCTTGGCCCTCACTACCTGACTGCCCAGAAAACTGGGCAATTCAGCAATTCACCAATTCACTATCAGTAAAGAGTTGTTTCCTCTGCACTCAGGGGAACTATGACAATTAAAGACTTCTTTTATACCCACAAACCTACCATGCTTGTTTCTGTTAACTGGGCAGCCAATATGTATTTTTTCCCCTGTTCCAAGTTGTATTCCCAATAAAATAATCTAAAATTAAAGGCATAAAAATGCACTTGCAGGATTTTTTTAATAGTTATTCAGTAGCTCCAGGCTTATTTTGTCACTATTACATAGCTGACACTCAACTTCTAAGCCAAAAAGTACTTACAAATGCTGCTTACCTGTAGGGTTGTGCCGGATGAAAAATACAAATGGTCTGTCTACTATGAACCAAGGAGGGGATGACCTGGCTATTAAAATTGCAGCTTGCAAAAAAAATAAGGTTTAGAGTGAGACAAATCAAGCACCACAACACATTACATACCCTATCAAAGTAAAGTTTCCTTGTAGATATACAGGTATGTGTGTGTATATATATTTATATAGGCTTGAACAGGTGCAGACAAATGCCTAAAACCTACCAACTTGGACATTTCAAGCCACACAGGTCACATGATACTCTTACAGGAAGCATATTAAAAAGACACAACACAAGACCAACAGAAAGCTGGAAGTCTTGGGTTGTCACCCAAAGGCTGTAGTAGCTTACTCCTCTTTGTAACCTGGATAGCCAGAACATGCTGTCAGTGGCCTGACACAAAGTCTGAGATATGAGAAGGCACTTCTCTAGAAGTAAGCCTGTTAATATTTCTTACAATGATCAACACTGACAAATTGAGATTTCCTTGAGATATTACATAAAACCCATTAACTGATCTAGAGTCCGTGTATGTTCCTGCAATGATCTCCAAGTGGGCTATCTTTGCTTAGTGCAATAGCCTTCTAACAGCGTTTTCCCAAGTCTGACAGTTATCAGTACAGTTGCTTACTTGTTGCTGCAGAAGCTTTGGTTCCATCTTCACTAACTTCAATTTTTGTCTTTTGGAGAACATTAGATACATGAAGACCTTCTGTTCCTGAAGGACGCAAGGAGAACAGCACCTTCAGTAAAACTCACTGAGAGAGTCCTGAAGTACTTTGTAGCTAAGTGGCTCTGTTAGCATGGCTCAGAATACTAAAAGCTGCTACAATCCTGCTGGAATCCCAAAGCTGCAGTGCAGAACACTACTGCAGTACCTTTGAATAGTCGGTGAGTAATTACAAAAATAGGGAATAACATATCTTACTCCTCGTTCCTCCCCATTTACTAAGTTTTTTTTATCAATGGCTTAAGCTAGAAGTGTTCACATGCATTTTTAGTTTTAATTAAAAAAACCTGAGAAAATACGCCATCTGAATTTAAGTTACACTCCCATTTGTCTCAATGTCAGGGAAAAAAAAAGCACTTAGCAACACACCTTGCTTTCAGTGAAACACAGGAATTTGTTTTCAAATTAAGACAGAATGAGGTAGGCTTTTTTGTTAGACAATTCTATAGAAGCTAATCAGGATCTTAATGAAAGCAGAGAAGAGAAGCAAGATGACATTTTACAGCTGTGAGTTCAAAAGTGTTTACACCCCATTTTCAGATACTAATATTCACAGCTGTGAGTTGGTTCAGTCCCTTAAAGTGTGAATGTTTTTCATACATGCTTTCCTACAGCTCAAGAAAAAGTCACTAAACACATACTTCAGGAGAGGTTACACACTGTAGTTGCAGTATTTGCTACAGACTAAGGTATGGTATTGTTTAAGTCCCACCAAAGATTTTAGCAATGCTCAAGACCCTCAGGTTGCAATATCAAATCTTAAGAAGCTGACCAGCATGATTTACTGCTGTAATGTACGATAAGGGAGAAAAAAAGCCACTGCAATGTTGAACAGAAGCAAGCAGTCATGCCTCACTGGCTACAACATAAAACCAGCTCCAGTGTCATGGCAACACTTAGCCAAGAGAAAGCAGACAACTGCATTGGTAAAGCAGCACTTTATTCAGAGCTAGAAACTATGAAGGACCACCATGAATTGAAACAAAAAAGCCCCTTACTTGTTATTTTTGCAAAGTTTGCCTTTGACTGGTCAAACATATCTGTAATACCAAGTGCTTGCAGAGGTTCCTTTAAGTCTGTTTCTGCTTCTGCTGTGAATCTGGTTGGAACAACAAAAAATCCATCAGTATTATGCAGGAAAGTCACCAGAAGTATTCCTTCTCCTGTAGCAGATGAGAGACATATAAATAACTCCCCAAACACTACCTGAAGGAGAAATTAATTATATAAGTACTTACTTTGGTAAAATAACCTGCACTCTTTTTGCTACCATGGTTGTCATCCAGCTTCCTATTGTTTTTGTGCTGATGTGGGGGATGATAGCAGAGAGTGGTGTTGTGCTTTCAGTGGGTAGTGCAATCAACATGCTGATCATTTCCCCATGGTATGGCAGCTCAATGATGTTGTACCACAGCTCATTCGGGGTACTTGTAGTGCCTAAAAAAAATAGAAACAAACAAACCCAAACAAACTAATGAGCTGTAGCCCTTACAGCCTTAAATCTCTACCTTTACACAACTACTGCTAGAAGAGTCTGTTAGAAAAGCTTTGCCCACATCTCAAAACTGACTCTAAAGTC
This sequence comes from Corvus cornix cornix, assembly GCF_000738735.6. Taxonomy (NCBI): domain Eukaryota; kingdom Metazoa; phylum Chordata; class Aves; order Passeriformes; family Corvidae; genus Corvus; species Corvus cornix. The sequence continues at coordinate 17,267,614 of NC_046339.1, read as the reverse complement.
CCAGACTTCCTTCTGGGCAGCTCTTTGAAAGGCATGGGTTTTGTACAGATGCTAGTCTGACATAAAGCACAGACACCATGGAGCAAATACTCATTTGACATACATACTTGTTTTCCCAGATAAATCTCAGCAGCCCAGAGCTGCAAGCCAGCTACATTAGAAGTGATCAGGTCTGTGAATTAGCTGGATCTCTGCTTCAGATCTCAGCTGTACCAGAACCAACTGTGAACTGAGAATTAAAAAAGCAAGGAATAGCAGCAGACTCTTTCCAAACTGAAGAGATCTTGCAGACAAGCTTTTTCCTCCAAGAGTTATTGCAAGAGCTCCTGGTTCCTTTCTGAAGTAGTCTGTTGCATTTGCTCAATTTTCTTGCTTAATAAGGATCTGATTAGGAAGCAATCTGATGTCTTTCAAGACAGTGGAAAGCAGCCACTTCGAGGCAGTGCAAGAGGCCAATTAGATGAGCTAGAGGGAGATAGCAATGCATCCAAGTTACAGCAAGACTGTCTTTGAGCAGCCGTCTCCTCCAAGTTCCCTTTGCTTAAGGTGGGATTTCTGGCATGTGCCTGGGAAGCAAAGGCTTTTTATAGTAGTTTCAAGTTAAAATTTGTCAGTTTGGCTACAGACAGGATTTCAGGCAAAGTTTTAGGATAGCAGCAAGATCTTATTGTCTCTCCCCTTTTCTCATCTAAATCTGTACTTGTCAGCCCAAGCTGAAAATCAACAGCTTCGTTACAAATTTAATCTTGTTGCCAGGGTCATGAAACCTGCCCTAAACTTTTATTGCTACAAAACTGGCAGTATTGCGCCTCTATTGTGCAGGAATCATGTCAAAGCTGGCAGTTTCACTATTCCTTTTATTATGGCAGTGGTTCTCAGGCTAGAGCCCACAGACCTAACACTGGTTGTGTAAGTCAGCTTCAGGACAGTCACACAAGGCCAACTGTCCAACAGGTACGTGCTGCTTTCCTGATTTGCTACATGCTGCTGTCATTACTGAGGCAAACTAAACAGGAGGGGAGTTCAGCTTCAGTCAGCTGATGGGATGGAAGATACTTAAGAAATTTAAACTTTTAAAGATCCCTTTGCAAGCATGAATAAAATAGAAGCCCTGTGTTAGGAAATCCAGAGATACACAAACTCAGATGAGTCCTAACTCAGCAATATTTCTTTTTTTCCTTTCTAGCCTTTATAGCTTTTCTAGCTTAAACATAGGCCAACAGAATGGATATTTTAACCAGCATCAGAAGTCAAAAGCCTTCAATATAATACTCTTGCTAAATCCCACCTTAAGTTATGAACTTCTTTGAAACTCCACTATTAGTATATACAGCAGTAGGCTTCCCTACCTCCCCCTGCTCACACTTTCAGCAGTTACTTGAAGTATTACATTACATCTGCTCTAATATACAGCTTTGGGACAGAGTCACAGCTGTTTACTTTAACATAAATCTACTAATATTAGTTGAGCACTGCTGACAGTAAAACTAAGCATTTAAAGGTACAATGGGTCTTTTTTTTTTGATTTATAGCAAGCTGTATTCTCAGGCCTATGTCTCAGACTGTATTTAGTACACATGGAAGTAAGTTCCAGGCAGCACTTCTTAGAAGGATGCAAGACAAGTTTTTATCAGAGCATCCATCTTACTTTGACCACTCAAATCCCCATAAGGCTGCAAACTGGAGCTCTGAAGTACATTGTCAGTCACATCAAGCTGCTGGTGTCAGCTCTGAGAGTCTCTGATGGAAGTCTGGCAGAACCTGCTGAACTTCTTTTCACTTGTGACTCAATCTGAAGAGCAGTTTCACACCTCGGGAGATACAGCCAACATTCTAACCTTGCATTCCTCTGGCTCCCACAGGACTGGGGACTGTGCAAGTCCCATTTCTCTATCTGCAGCGAAATATAAATTGATTCTACTCCAATCTCTCTTTTATATACAGCTCACCATCAGGTAAACCTCCACCACTCTGCCTGTTAGCAGCTTTCCTTTATTCTCACCCCTTATAAACATGTACTTTTCTTTCTTACACCAAAGCTTAACTAACATGCAAACTTCTCAATTTGGGTACTTCAGACTTTCCTTTCTGAAGGCAAAGGATAAGGCAATACTTGACAGTGTTCAACCTTAAGGCAACTATTAAGTACCTTGCCCATGCCTCAGCAGCAGGAGACACTTCTCTAACACAATCCCTCTATACCAGCTACAAGAAGCAACACCATTAAACACCACACAGACAGCAAGCTCTTGTTTCACTTTGAAGAAAAGAGCAAGTTCTACACCCATTGTTGGTGGTAGTGGGAGTCACTGAGCTTACCACAGCGGAAGATGGACAACTGAGACAGCATAGGAACTTGGTAGGTCTTCCCATCAGCTCCATAAAATGGGCGTTTCTTTGTATTTTCAGGTCGAAATCGTGATTTCCATAAGCCCTTGAAATACACAGCATTCACTAGAACCAGTCTGGTCAAACTGCCTTCAATATCATCTGGAGCTACAATCTGATCAATCATACCTAGAAGAAATAAAGGAATTCTTGAGCATTTGCTGTCATAACACTGGACAACTGTTCTTGAACAACCTGACACACGTATTACTTTAGACCCTTTGATCTGTGAGTGTGCCAGCTCCTCATTGGGCAGTATATTTAAAATTCATAAAGTCAATGGTATCCTTTGTTTGGGATAACTAGAAATCAAACATATCTTGCTGACAGTCCGATGTTTTAACTAACAAGGCTTTACCCTTTCCAGCATGTGAGCAGATCCAAGACTACTTGGAATAGTTTCAGCTGAAACACCTCCCCATTCACACACTGCTTGCAACATTACTATGCAAAACTGGTGATGTGGTAGAGAAAGAATTTGACAACCTCATTTCACAAATACCACATCCAACATCATTAACACACTCCTCACATCCAGGAGGGACTTGCTTTAGCTCCAAAAGGTACCAAACAGGTAGTTCACCTAGACTGGGAACATGCTGCAAAACACGATCTCTGGCTTTAGCGTATGTAAGCTTGACAACTGGTTCAAGAGGCTTGAAGCATGAGGAGTTCTGTCAAGGCAGGGTTAGTTAAGAATCCTCCACCAACTGCGAGTCCTAAGAACAGGGTCATATCTTAGGACAGTTTAGGGCAGTCAGAGCAAAAGCTGAAATGCCCTACAGCTTCTCATAAGTCTGATTTGCTGAGTGGAACATCTGATTTGCCTGAAAGCATCTTCTGTGCTTGATAAAGCATGGACCTAAGAGAACTCTGCTTGGATTTCTCACCAATTATATGAATGCAAAGAAGAGTAAAAGCTCCCCTGATCCCACGGACAGATGGACACACATCCCTCCAGGCTACCAGACAGGCATATCTTCTGGGGCAACAAGACTGCTGGTTCCTGACACACCAGCTCTAAAACATCACACTAATGCCAGCTAAAAGACAGTTCTAAGCCACAGGACAGAGCTTTCTCTACCTCCCCATCTTTCTCCAGTATTTCCATCTGAATTGGAGGTCTCAGACACCACAAAGGCACTCACCAATACTCACCCCTTGTTTCATTTTTCACCCACTGGTTGATGGAATCACATGCTGCATTTGGGTCCTCGAAGTCCACACTCTTGACACTGCACTGAAACACCTCTTTGTTCCTTGTAACAAAAGGCACTTCCATTTTAAAGCCACTCTTTGCAAACACTGCATTAGCAATTGTTACAATGTCTTTATTCTTTTTTGAGACTATGAGCCTGTTTATCTTCTTTAAGGCTTTACCAACTCCTAGTTGGAAAAAACAGCAAGTTTAATTTAGAATAACATGATAAACCAACAGTAACTTTATATGCAACTATTAATGACATGAAAGGTTAGACATCAAGTCTGGACTAGGAAAGAAAGACCAAAGCAAGCATTCTGAAAGGACTTCCAAAATACCCATTTCTGATGTCTCATCTGCAGAACGCTACTGATTCCCAGCAAAAACATGAACTTCCACTGTGATGCCCACTGCACCTCTAGCTGTCTGCTCAGAATGTTACAGACAGTGCTTGGGATTACACTGAGGTTCAAATATTAGTGTAGAGCTACAAATCATGCTCTTCCACAGAACAAACTGTTCCAAAAATATTTCATATCATGTAAGCCAGGTCACTTGTCAGTTCTGTGACAGTGACAAAGAAAGTCAAAGGGTCAGCCTGCTCACTCAGAGAGCTCAGCAGGATTTGCATACCAAATGGTCTTGAGCCTCAGAATGTAAAGCAAAAATTGTTTTCTTTACTTCCTTTCCATTTACTGGAGAATAAAGGAAGCTGTCAAGATTTCTATAATAAACTTCAAGTTGAGTCTTAGTTTTCTCAAAGACTAAGTCCTGGCCTAAAACAGTTACAAGCAGGACTTAATCCCTTAACACATGAGCTTGCCTCTAAAAAAGAAAAGGGAAAGTAGTTGGTTCCAGCGCTTAGTCAAGATCCTTAGGACCTGAAAGCAGATTGTACAAAGTGCTTGCTAGCTCCTTCACTGTGTGTGAGGGAAAGCATATGGCAGCACAGAAGAACTGCTATGCTCACCATACCCAGTTCTCCCATGTTATGGCTTATCAGGGAGTGCTTGTCTACACAAGGAAGTTAATGCCAGGCAGGCAACTTCATGTTCAACCACTGTATTGAACAGCATCCTTGGGTGGCTGTTTTTACTGCTGTTATATTAATGGGTTCCCTCTGTTTCCCAATTCAATTTAGGGAGAAACATTTCCTGACTACTTTCTTATGTAGACAAACAAGAGATATGAAGGGAATAAATTAGTTCAGTGTTATTCTCTTAGCTGCAGGTAAGAAAAAGCCTCAGATGGCTTTGCTGTTTCAAGTATCATGAATGCTTTAACAGCACCATTAGTATGAATTTCTACATGTTCACTCTCCAATATTATGGGCAAATTCTTTTGGAGAACATACCATAACAGAGGTTCTCAAACTGTATTCTGTGGACCACTGGTGGTCCACGGAGCACTTTCTGGTGGTCCGGGGAGAGCTGGCTGGTCTCATGATGCTGGCTCTCCTCTTTGCTTCCAGCTGCTAAATTGCATTAAAAGACAGCTAAAGACAAATTAAATACTTTTCAACTATTACCTTCCCGAAGAAGCAGTTGCTGCAGTTGCCAAAGGACTGTAACACAGTCATGAACAAGAGCAGGGGAAACCTGTGCAAGGACATAGGTAGCATCCCATAAAAAGTCTCTAACCAGGTAGTGGCTACTTTTTAAAGTGTTTGAGAACCTCTGTGTCTCACAGTTAGGATTAGGAAGTCTGCAGGCCAAATAAAACCAGTTGATACAATGCTTTAACATTTTTGCAAGTACCTAGATTTTGAGCATTCAAATGCTCCTAGAGCTGATTATCCCATGAAGAGATTCCAATCTACATCATTTAGATGTTAAGGTGTCAAATCATTTTGTTGTACTTTAAACTCAGGACCAAAACAGCAAAGCAAATGAAGACAGGACAACATGTTATATGACACTACTGCTGAAGATTTAAATGTGCACTTACCTCCTGGAGGGTTTTCTATTCTTGGAAGTAAGGCAGAATGCTGGCACTAAGATGTTAAGTCTTGCTGGCAAACACTCACAAAAATAGCATGCAAATTAAAGCAGGAAGAATCTTCAGCCTACTCCCTCTCAAGGGGCAGACACTGGCAGAAGAATATGAACACAGATGCATGCAGTGTCAGGCACAGGAAAGCAGAAATGGCTGTTTCTAGAAGAGGGCACTACAAGAACTACACATACATGGATTTTGACAGCAGAAACACAAACAAAACTGAAGAGTAAAGTGAAAGTATCAACTGTATGGTTAGTTTGCACTGCTTTCAGTGAGGTGCCAAGAAATATCCTCTCACTCTTATCTAAGGAACGGCACATTAAAAGTTGTTCAGTACAGCCTGAAATAGATACCGCCACCTTCCTGCTCAAAGCTAGCAGTGGACCATCATCCACCCCGTTCTGGAATACCAATTTGGCAGCTCTAGACAGGGCCCTGAGGTCATTAACCAAGCTGCTTACAAGCCAGTTTAGGTATATATACATGTCCATGCTCAAATTGCCATTTAACTTGAAGCACATCCATTTTGTGCTTTGGTAAACAGAGCTAATTGGTGCATGATGCAATCTACCACATTTTGAAAGCCATCTCATACATCATGAAGAGTCTGACAAAACACACCCAAAACCACCTTAGGATCACTGACCATTTACACTGTATCTCATCATAGTAGTCAGCTGCTTCTTTGTCTTGCCATCAGCTCCCAGCTGCAACACCCCCAGGACAGACGAAATCCCATGAGGAGAAACAACAACATTGTCCTGAGGCTTAGCTTTCACTATTTGATTGAAGACCTGGATTCCAACATCAGAGCTTAGCTCCTCCAGAGGGTAAAAACTGAACTGGGAACATACAGACATTAAAGTCCCAAGAACAAAGAGGAGTGAAAAGTGCCAATTCATGATTCCTGGTTGGAGATACCTGTAAGAAAACAGAGAGGAAAGTTAAGTCAGCTGTCACAAGTACAGCATTTTTAACCTAAATTCTTATTTACCTGAAGAGCAGGCAAGTCTTGCACACATGCCACACACCATTCACAGAGCTCTGGCAATGGGATTCACACCTCATTTTACTTACCACTACCAGGATTTTAAGTCTAGGGATTTCCAGATGCAGTGATAATCATGACATAGCTACATATCAGTGCCTAGATAAAGGACAAAAGCCACCAAGTTAGGAGACTACCTCCCACCACACCCAAGTTCAGACAGTTTTATGTTTCAGTTTAAAGGAGCCTTGGCATTCTGTTTAGATTGCCCTTTAGAAGAATTGAGTGCTGAGAAGTGTTGTGGTATGGTCCTCACCCACTACAATGTGATGCACAGTACACCTCATAGATAATTTTCTGCAGCGAACAGAAGCATATATACATAATGCAAACGGACCTTCTGTTGTGGGAATTTACACCTGCCTAGAACAATAAAGAGTTAGCTGCATAATTGACATTCTCAATAACAGGAATGTAGAGGAAAATTTTAGATTTTAAAATGCAAACGTTAAATTTGGATTTCAACCTGTACTTTTCCATTTAAGAAAATAGAGCACCTAATGAATACACAATGAAGTTAACATTCAAAATGGGCCTATCTTCATCTGCAGGTCTAACACCTGAGAGTTCAGTATCATTACCCATGAGCTCCTAAGAACTGAAGCACAAGAAGCAGAAGCAGCAACATTTTGTTCAGGACCTCCCAGCAACTGATCATAGAGAACCAAGCCCAAATGTCAACAACTGAGCACTGTAACTACTAGGCTGTATTTCCTCCTCAGGAAACTGCACTCAACCCCTTTTTTTGTTAGGGCAAAGAGACACTTAGAGAAACATGCAATAATGTCCAATTTCATTAAATTACATTCCCTGTTCACAATATTTTAAAGACATTTCATTTGCACAGTTAACAGAACTGACTTCCACTTCCAGACCAGCCAGGAGCCTGTTTCCTCACCGAGCTGACTTCAGAAGAAAGACTGCAGAAGGTGTGCAACTGAATGAAGTGTTATTTGCATAACAAATACAAAAACAGGTCTCTGCTCCCCCGGAGCCCCCTGTGCAGCATGGCACACTGCTCTTCTAGGTGCAGCACCCCAGGGTGCTGGGGCCCAGCAGAGCCACAGCCTTGTCATTCCCACCCTCCTCCCACACAGCCCAAGGAGCTGTGCCATCGCCAGCCTACCTACACTGTGAGTTCAAACCATGCTGGAGCACTTGACTATCAGAAAACCAGCTGGTGTTTGTACAGATTTGTTTAATCATCTTTTAATAGCATGTACTTTAACTGTGCTAAAACACTTGAAAGCAACAAATACAGCATTTCCACTTTCTTCTACATCATTTGAGGGGACAGAATTGGCTTTGTCAAAGTTTGTCACTGCAGCACAGAATAAACCAAATGCTAAACATGCAATAATGCAGGAGTTTAGACATCTTTCTCCCCAGAACCCAACTTTAGTATACTTCTGACCAGAGGAACTTGCTGGACTGATTTAAGTTAGGCAAGAAAAAGTGAAAACGCTGTCCTACAAAGCAGGGTAACAGCCCACCCAATAATTAAGTCTTTTCCATCAACCTACTAATCCCCCAAGCAATTCTGAAGTCACTTAAGTACAATTCCTTCCAAAGGAGCTTCATACCAGCCATCAACTGCAACTACTCAAGCTTAGCCCAAAATTTAAAACGGATTGGGCTAGCTGCAGCTGAGCCTTGCAGGAAGAAAACCCAAGCACCACCCGACCCCCTGAGGCAGGTCACACAAGTCACTCCTAGGTTTGTCTTGCACCCCTCACCACCAGCTACAGCAGGAAGATGTTATGGGGGAGAGCCAACAGCCTGACAGGAAAAGTAAACTTGCATTTAAAAAAAAAAATTTAAATTGTTAAGGAATATTCTTCAGTGTTCTTCGATACTAACACAAACCACCTGAACCATCTAGTTTTGTTTTTAAGGGCAAGGATTCCCTCTCTCACAGGCAGCAGCTCCACACTGATAGCAATGCTGCCTTGCAGGAGGCAAATGTGGCTTACCACTCCAAGAAAAGCTAGATTTAGGGCTAAGGGTTTTCTTTGGTTTGGTGACCATCTCTTCTCCCTAACCTGGAAACCTAAGGGGTAATTTAAACAAATTCTTAATCCTGATATTAAGCAGACTTATACCTTGACCTAGTATCTCAGCAAAAAGAAACTTCAAGGCCGTAAAACTATTACGGAGTCTTACTATTTGCACTTAGAACCAAGCAACGGTTCATGTTAGTGCAATACAGCCTGTCCCATGCAGTGAGGGACAGGGACCATGCCAGATAACAATCACAGAGCACAGTTTGAGCTGCAATTTGAAAACCCTGCTCTTGACCAAGGCAGCTCCACCTGATCCTGACAGTAAACCAAAGGAAACTCTGGTATTTTGAGTGCAATCTACCCTTGACACATTATACAGCAAGAAGCATGGCAAGACTATGAGGGCAGAGACAGGAGACTTTGAAATCAACTAAAACAATGTTTCATTGTCATTTATGCACTTCATCTGCACAAGCCTAAAGGAAGTCAGACACTTCTCTTCTTGCCTTTCCCAGAATATATTGCAAGCCTCCAAGTTTTCTACTTCACTGGTGACAGTCCCTGCCAGACTCAGGGTGACAGCCTGGCATTTTCCCCATGACATGTGAAGCCTTGTCAAAACAACCCAATTATGCTCCCAAGGCCGCTGCTGCAGAATTTTGGTGGGTTTTCTTTTTTTGTTTCAACCAATTACATCCCACATCTTGTTTCCCCAGAATTCTCCACATTTGCCTAACCTCTCCCTCCTGACACACCATTAAGGTGGGTTGTTCTCTGTTTTGGAGCACAATCTCTAGCAGATACCTATTCAATAAGTGAAACAAAGTCGTACAGTGCTCTGAGCACAGAAGAAGAGTAAAAGCACTTTTTATCACAAATTACAGAGCAGTCACTTCTTGGCCTGGTCCTGCTATGGCCACTGCGTAATTTAACCAGGTAACTGAGGAGATAACGGGATCTTTGAGCAGAAGTGGCATCCCTATAATTAACATTTCCATCATGGATTTCACTATATTCAACTTCGGTTCAGTAACAAGAAGTGTATTTGCATATCCTGAAAGAAACAGCTTAAGTACAGTGCTGAGGGAAGAAATCCAAAAGGATGTATGATGTGTAGGATGGAAAACAGCTGACCTGCTATACAGAATATCAACAAGCTTTCATAACACTGAAGCTAAAACCTTAGTGATAGTTAAATCTGAATCTAATGCTTCAGAAAACGAAACAAAAATACAAGCCAGGCATTTCTTTGCCTATGACCATTATATTTTTTACAAAGTTCACTGAGAAGAAGGAAGGTGTATAGGCGAATTCATTTACATAAATGTGGGCTTTTGAAAGATGTTGGAGCAAATAAAAATGTCCCTCTTCAAGGGTAGGCTGCCCACTTCTTAGACTGAGCAGTTACAGGAAGGACAACATCCACAATTTAAACTTCTTAACACGCAATGGAAATACTGTCAGTAACTCAAAGAAATGTAGCCAGTGTTATCATGCATTGCAATTTCTTATGCAAACCCAGTTCTTAACCCTAATGCTAGAATTTCTGGGCAAAACAGATCAGTGTCACACATTCAGCTGTATGAGAGATGCCATTTCCACAGCAAGCACACCGAGAACTCAACTCCCCCTGCCTCACTGAACAGCAGCACACCAATTCCTGTACATCACACTGAAGTACCAGTTATACCTCTATCTAATTGCAGAGCCTAGCCTGAGCCACAAGAGAATTTTTAGACAACTATTCCAGTCAGGCACAGAGCTCTGGGGAAGGCAGAGGAAGAAAACAGCAGCATGTCCTATCTACACCAATGGTTCTGTGTTGTTTCATGACAGATGACGAAAAGTCTTCAGGCTACCAATCTTGGGATGACCTCAGCTTCAAGCTGGTGTTGCAAACACTAACTCTCAGACATACTGGGCAGCATATTCAACTCTCACTAGGCTCAGCTATTCAGATCATCCCCATAGTACCTAGTTTAAATTTTTTGGATGAAATTATTATGGAAGTAGTTATATTAACAAAGAGGACATGAATGCTTTCAGTCTGCATTTATAGAATGCCTATTACAAAAGCAAAGCTGTATTAATATGGACTGTTTAATCTATGTCTAGAAAAGCATTTGCAGAGCAGGGAGAAGTTACATCTTCAGCCCCAGGCACAAAAAACTGCTAATAATGAAGATCTTCCTACAGGAAAAAAACAGCTTAGGGAGGACCTCACTTTCAGAGAGCCACACGAAGCTGCTGCAGTCTTCCCAAGAAGAAGAAGAGAAATTAGTTTGGTTCAAGATCAGAGGCAAAAACATGATCTGAAAAAATACGCATATTTAATATCTAAGTTGGAGAAAAGGCCTTTCCCAGAGAGGCTGAAGAACACTTTCCAGTGGATTGAGGGTGAAATAATGAACTGTCCATAGATTTTTAGATATCTGTAATGACAGCACTCCCTATGAGACACCTCGAAATGTTTATTTTGAAGCCTGACTTCAACAGCAATAATGTATAGTCCAAAAGGCAGTTGCAAGATTGATTCTGTAGTTTCTTTAAAGACATATCAAGCATAAGGAAGTTTAGACACCAGACCGCACTTCTGTGACTAGCCATAACCAGCAGCAAGCACAGCTAAAGGGACCAAAACTGAAGAGCAGTCTCACAGCATTGCTGGTGTTATTGTATTAAGCCCAAAAACCTCAGATCCCCTGAGCCCACGGGAAGGCACTGGGCAGCCCATGTGCCCAGAGAAAGTCAGCCTGGAACAAACATTCAGGGAGATCTCCAAGTTTGAGATGTTGACATTTCCAGCCACTGTCATCTGGGGGACTAATTTAAAAGTCTTATTTCAATTGACATATGAGCTGAAAGAAAGCAGCTTCACTTCAGGCATTTAACCAACTCCCTCCAGCAGGACTGAATAAATACTCAACCAAACTTGTTAACAGTCATTAAAGGAGCTGGATGAACACACAGCAATTGTTTCTCCCAAGACATGAGACCACTCCGGTTACAGTGGGAAGGTCATATGGTGGGTCTTGTTTTTCAGCTGATGCCCACTTGGAAGCATGGTAAAACACTCCAGCCTCTTGGTAGGCTTCTCCCCACCTCACAGGTGTTCTAACTCCCCTTTCGCCTAAGCCTCTTCCATACCAAAGCCTTCAGCGTCAGTATCCACTCCTCATCCTGAACGCGAGTTCAGCCTGCTGAAGTTCTGAGTTTTCTGAAATGACAGATCTGTGAAATGTTTCATCTTCCTCCACATTTCCTGGTATGTCCTGAATGTTGGCTCTCCCTTTTAACCTAACAACTCCATTATTACTCAATACCTGGAAAGTTTAGTACATGCAGAGCATTACCAAGAAAGGATGATTGCTAGCTTTTAAACAGCTCAGTACTCACATTGCTCTGAAGAGGAGTAAGTTACTGTCAACAAGATATAAACATAACTTGTACACAGAGATAAGCTGGAAGTAATGGGTTTTTTAAAGAAATAATTTTGTATGTTAAGATATCAGTCTGGCTTCAGGTACTACAGTCACCATTACACATGAGTCCAAAAAGCATGGTACTGGTTCTGGAGATTTCCTCTCCTAACCTTAATCCTTTCTCTGCTATTCATATTTCTCTCAGGCTTTTTGTGCATTCTGGAAAGCCTGTTCAGCTGTGTCCAACAAGCCTCCCCTGCCAAGTGGGAATTTCCCTGCAGAGCACCAGCTTGTAAAACCAGCTGGTCCCACACAGGAACCATCCCTTTGTCCAAGCACTGCTCCCACATGAGCCAGAAGTTAGAGTTTAGTGCTTCTTTAAGCAGAGTCCTGACCACCACCTCTTTTTGGGAGTTTCTGGTAAGCATGAAGTGCAGAGAGACAAGCTCCATTTCAAACTGTCTGCAGCCTCATGACCAGGGTCTGCAGTTCACAAACCAGACTGATTTTTCTCACCAGTATCTGTCTTCTACAGCATTGGTGGTGACTCATGGTAGTTCAAAGATCAATTTCACATCACGCAAAGCTGACCAGAGTTTTTTACTTCACCACTGAGCTGTGACCATACAACAACTACACAGGCACTATTCAGAGTTTCAAGAACATAGATAGGCATTTATGTATCATTTGCTTTTACTTCCATCCCTCTACGTGATTTAAAAAGCCAACTTTAGCTCTGCTTCATGAAGCAAATAGAGCTGACAGGGCAGGGGGCTTGTGGAGACTATTCTGGTACTGCACAATTCTATCACCATTTTCAAATTTTATGTGTTCTCTTGTTACTGTAAGCTCAACTACTATTGCTTAAGTTTCTAGGTATTATTTATTCCTGTATTTAAAGTAGAGTTTCCACAGAATTCTCCAAGATTTATTATCAAGTCTTACAGTATCAGGAAGATTAAAGAGAATTATGTTTTTAATTTACTGGTATCCCTTTATTAAAGAAGTGCTTTGGTTGATCTTAAACTCTTTATGCAATGTGGTTATTTTAACATAATGAAGAAACACGCATGGGACAATCAGCTCACCAAGACTAATGCTGCAGAACCAGTTTCCCCAAAAGAGGGAGCACAGCAGTGTTTCACAACATGGTGGGGAGGCTCCTTGTCTGGATTCACCCCAGTAGAGGGAACAGGGCTTCAACAATCATAGCATTTACCTAAACTCAAGCTCCCACTTACAGTTTTTTTTGTGGAAGAAAGGCCTCACGGAACCACAGCTCCCACATTTACTGCATATTAACAATGCTCACTATGCAACCACAGGCTCATTAGGAGCCAAACGCAAGCCTACAGCACTGCAAGCTCCCATTAATAAGGTACAGGGTATTAACTCCTTGGAATGGGCTGTGTAAGTACAGATTTATGAAGTAAATAGTCCAAAAGGTGCTGGACTAACAATGGCTTGTGTCTTATCAGGCACCTCACTACCACCTTCACCCTAAGTTCCCCTGTGCTTTAGGATTTTACCATCTTTTCTTCCTTAAAAAATACTAAAGGGAAACCCAGTACCCTCACTCATTTTCACTTGTTGCAGGTATCTTGGCGCCATCTGACAGCAAGACTCTCACACCACTACATCCCTGCAGCGCAAACAAATCTGGTTCTCCTTTTCCAGTAAATTTTAATCTGCTGGCCAGTGACCCATGCCCTGCTTCTTGCACCTATTAGGCTGGGAGAGTAGAAACAGACTTGTGGAGATGGCTCCATGGCCACTTGGGAACTGTGTGGAAAGCTGTACTTGCAGAAGATTGAATGCCAAGAACTTTCCAGTATACATCCTTCTTCAGAAGGGTTAAGAGACCAATATCTGTAACACTTGGACTTAAAGAACTGTCAAGCAAAGAAAAAAATATCTGTATAAAAAATAAAGAAAACTAAAGGTATAGAATGGAGTCCTCAAGTCAATAGTGAAAATTTCAGTAGTGCTTTGACACCCACTGTTGCTGCAAAGTAGAAAAGAGATGACTGCCTTCAGATTCTACACCTTTTAGGTTTAGGTTACTCTACAAAAGGGGTACTTGTATTTCCTACTAAACAATGCTCCAAAGCCCAATGCCCATCACTCCACACTCTATGGTTCAGTTGGGGCTTACAGCCCCAAAATTAGGTTTTCTATGGAGCCATAATATTTTTACATTATTTACATTTTTATTACTCCTGGGAAGCTAAGAGAGGTGGCAGGATCTATCAGACACACAACATCTAACCAAAGCCAATGCATGCTGGGTTTAGAGATGCCCAACTGGTAACAGAAGATGGGGAGACAGTCTCCCAAGAGGACTTTAAGAAACCTCACTTAAAATAATTCAAGTAATTCAATATATTACTAAGTTTTTACTTAACCCTCCTCCTACAAGAGGAAAGACTGTGGCAGTAACAGTATAGGCAGTTCTCTAAAGTTACATAGATACAGTCAATACAGTCATTTCACCATAAAAATAAACTGGAATTCCAGTATTCTCTGTTTGTAACGAGAACTTTCATAAAAAACATGTACTTACACAAACTCATTGATAGCCAAGACCTGATACTTTAAGCATTTGTAAGTAGGGAATGCTACCAAGTGACAAAATACTTGGAGAGATCAGGAACACTGTTCTAACCATTTACTGTACTTGTGGTTAGAGATATGCAGAATATTAGGTGACTAGCCTTTTATTTATTTATTAATCACACTGTACAACATTAGCAATCAACCACTTCCTATTTGCAAGCTAATTTAGAAACCTTCTTATCCGAAAAAACAGATAACAAATCTATAACCCTTAAAGTGTAATGTAGCCAAGTTATTAACATTTAAGATGAAAAAAGTATATTGATTTTCTGTATACAGGACAGCATTTCTGAAACAGACCTAAACTCATAGGAACATGAGATACTAGTTTTTAGTGGCCTTTTCTCAGCCATTCCAGCCCTAGCTTGAAGGTTACCCAAAAAGGATAAGAACACTCATACAGCAAGCATACACTTATATTCATCTTTTCCCCTCAAAGCTCCAGAAGCAGAAGTAGCCAACCACAAAAGCATCAGAAGTCACAGATTCTGTAAGGATGCAGAAATGAAGTCTTGTGCTGGGAACCCCGTCCACATGCTCAGGCAGACACCTCCTCAGTCATCTGCAAGAACCTTACATTAACCAGTTAATAAGAGCTATTAACCAGCTATTTAAAGACCTGTACTTAAGAAAACACACTTTTTGTTAAACTGACCTCACTGCGACTGATCCCACTGGCTTTACTACAGGTTTCTGGGAAGACAAGACTTAAATTTCCATAGTAAAAAATGGAACAACTGAGTATGAACTACGCACAAGAATTCTCCAAGAGCAGGTCATGACCTGATATATTAAACTGTCTGATTCAGTTCAGCTTGAGAGTTTGTAGGCTGAGTTGTGAGCCGTGTTGGCTGAGAAGCCTCCACAGAGTCCATCACTATTTCTGTAATGCAGATGACGAACCTCTGCAGAGGAAGTAGGCAATTAGCTGGGAAAGCAGCCTCTTCAACTGAGCTGCCAGAGCAGCTGGAGGCCTCAGCTTGTTTAACTGCTGAGACAGCCACATGAACTACTCTTTCTGGAAGAGGAGGGTGTATAGCAAGATGGAGACATATAGCTAACAGATAATACACCAACTTCTACGTAGCATTTCTCAGATTGCTTAGGGATATAAAGTTATAGGATAACAGAATGGAAGAGGAAAAGTTAGTTATGTTCAGTTCTCCTCTTGGTTTTGTACCTGTAACCTGTCAGAGCTAATGGGAAACTGCCCCTCTCCTATTAAAACAAAAAACCTCAAATGCTGCTCAGCCTTTGGCCAGCAGAAGCTTACAGTTCACACCAGATGATAGAGCCATCTCAGAAGCAGTGAGAAACATCACTAAATACCACAACATGCCCTTCTACAGGAACAGAAGCTTAAAGTGCAAGTTGTTAAATAATACAGAAAGCATTTAAGTAAAAATCAAGGCTTGGTCAAAGCCACATAGCTGATGAACATAAATTCATATCGCCTGTACATCAGCCAAACTAAGAGCTAGAATGTAGCAGCATTTCTCACTAGTGCTTCTGGAGACTCCAGTGGTATTGAAGACTGTAGCTTACAGTCTCTTGGCAACTCATGTTTCTCACAAACCAACCTACCTGCATGCCAAGGCCGCTACATATACATGGCCTTAAACAGGCTTCTTCCATTCAGAACTCACTGGCAATCAGTCTTGATGCCTTGCTTTCATGGTCCCATAATACTAAAGAGAATTTCAGGCTGCTGAAATTTCTAAAGCCCAGGATGACAACAGGAGACTGCCTGAAGCCCACACTTTATGTCACACAGCTGAGCATGGTCAGCAAAACTGACATTTTCACCAAGGGAGATAATTCCACAAGATGAATATGCTTTCATACTTAAACTGCTTTGTGGCATAATTATTGGACCCCAGCACGAGGCACCTTCTGATTTCAGCCCGAAAATAAGGGAAAAAACATCCTTCTGGCCATTAAAGGTGAACACCAGACCACAGAAAAGATACAGCAGCTGCCAAAATGCATGTTTTTCCATAGACACTGCTTGAGGAGAGGTGCTAACAGATTTAGAAAGCATTTCAGTTAGCACTTAAGTGTATCTCAAGGCCATGACAAACAGCTCAAGAACCTATGGCTAGCATTGCCACTAAAATTGCCCCATCCTTTTCCTGTCCACGATTACTGGCTCTCACTTCAGCAGAGACCTCAGCTCTGCTTGAAGAAGTATTCACATAAGTACGAACTAGAGCCTATCCCTAAAGGGAGATAGGAACAAGCAGAACACAGGACAGCTTTTTTTCCCTATAGCATGCCACCTTAAACATTTGTGTAGCTACAGCTGTAGAATGCTACGACCTCTTTTTGCTCTCCTCCCACCACTTTAATCATCACAGAGGAGACACACTTGAACATGTACATAGTTGCACATATTCAGCTTTCTCATTTTTACACAAAGAAGCTATCTACTTTAATAATAATAAAAACATTCTTATATTTTCATAGTTCCCCAACTTACACTGAATCTTTAAATTTACACTAAATCTTTAAATTCACATGTAGGTGATTGACTACTCCCATGCTCCCACTACCTGCTCTTCAAAGCCAAGAAGAGGCAATTCTTTATATCACTCTGCTTATTCAAAAGAGTTTTATGGCTAGTATAGGTGCACTGAATTACACGGTTCTTACAGGCCAGCACTTTGCTGTAAAACGTGATTTGTTAGCTATGTCACAGGTAGATGCCCAGAGGCACGTAAAGATGACTGTATCTAGCAACACTTTACAGATTAGCGATGATTACTCCATCTTTTCCCTGTCTTCTCATGTATAAAACCTTTGACCCTAGAGAATTGCAGAATTCAGTTAACATACCAAGTTACTGGAAATGTTTTGATGATTAGAATGAATTCCCCCCTAATTAGTATTACAAAAGCATGCTCTTTCATGCATGCTTGTGATTAAGCAATTCAAGCAGCCCAGACAACCCTAGCCCCAGCTTCCAACAAAAACCTTCCACCGAGCCTCAGCTTTTTCAAGAATGAGCACAGTGGCTGCCTATCAAGAATTAAAAGCCACAACCAGGTGCATGAACCAGGTAGATGCTGTGCCCACTACCAGAGCAGCAACACAAATCTCTAGCCAGAGCTCCCTCTGAACAGATCCCTTGCTGTGGATGCATGCAATATCTGTGCACCTCCATTGTAAATCCTAGCAGTAAGGTGAGGTGGTTATTTTTCATATTTTTACACACACACATACACACACTTCAGTCTAGTCTAAAAATACCTGGTGCTCCTGCTTGACAGTTTTCTGCCTAACAGTATGCTGGCAAGCTCTAGGACAGGAACACATTTCTGCCTGTGTGATTTAGAGACCCAGACTAAAAGTCTCCACATGCCACTAAGACATGCTATTCTCCTGGTTGTCAATGACAACACCAAACAGAAGCTTCAACACTTCTGTATACACCTTGAGACAAAATGCATTGCAGGTTTCTGTTTTCCCTTTTTTGTTCTGACATGAGTTTCTATTGCCTCCCACATGAGATACATAGAGCTATATATAGATATAAATATATGTGTGTCTATAGTGATGGCCATTTCACCAATCAAAGCGGAGTTCTTCTGTCATCCTCATAGCTGGGGAGCACATAAAACAGCAATGACCAGAGAAGCTGCTTTTCAGCATCTCAAGAGCACTGACAAAATTTGCTTATAGGTTGCCTGACATACAACTTGTCTGTAATTGTAAAAAGCTGTGGACTAGCATTCATCACTTGAAGTTTGCTCCTGTGCCAAACAGCTGCTATTCTCATGAGTTTAATCACACCCCACAAAACGCTAGAACTCCAACCTAGTACATCTTGCATGCAGTTGAATTAATTTACTTAATCATTCTGCTTTTTTATTTGCATTGGTCTTCACCTCACGCTTCAAAGACTCATCTGAGCACTCAGCAGGCATGCAGCTGCTTTTCACTTTCCTCAAGGATGTCTGCAGCTTCTCCTGTTTTCCGAAGCTACACGGCAGCACAGCTGCTTACACCTATGTACTATTTTGTGAATAGTCCCTAAAAAATCAGGTTTCTAATGAATTCCTGTGGCAAGCTGGGGACAAGACATTACTAAATGCTCACACAAGAGAAAGTGAAGGAAGAGGTCATTTTTCAGTGTGGTGAGAAAAAAAAAAAAAAATCAGTCTACCAGGTTTCTCTTTCAGGAAGTTGCCCAAGAATGCGATTACAACCACAAAAGCCAAACCATGTTCAGAATCATATGTAGGCATGAGAAAGGGGGAGAGAAATAAATCACACTGAGGCCTCTAATCCACAAATAGATATTCCCTAGTTTTATGGGAAATTTTACATTTTAACACCTATTTGTTAGTACAATGGTTTCTCCAAAGGTATTTTTCTGTTAAGATCCTCCTACACTGCACGGCACTGAGCCAAAATATCGAACACCATTTTCACCAAGAGACAAAAGATTCTCTCCTGAGGCATACTCTGCATTTCCGAATATTCCCAGAACTCGATACATGAAGCAGCTCCCATATCATTCCAAAGTGAGCCGAGGTCAGAGTTTTGGCGAACCAGTTCTCTGCTTCAGCACACAACATGATGCCACCAGCACTATCCAAACGCTGTTACAGTATCAGAATATCACCCCTTCCTCCCCAACCGGCAATGATTGTAATTGTTTCTCCCCCGTTACTCTATCATTCAACATGCCAAGAAAATTTCAGTTACTAACTGAATCATAATTTATTACTTTTATTTAGCACGAGACCAGCAAGCTCTCTCTTAAAGCACACAAGAGACACGAATGAAGCGAGCAACTTCCAGTTTCCAAGCTCTCCCGGCGCAGCCGATGCTCGGGAAGTGCCACCTCTTCCGCACCCGGGAGCGAAGCGTCTCCCGCGCCGCCCGGGACGCACCGCCGATGCTGCGACCCGCGGGCTGCCAGCCTTAAAACCCGTTTCTTTTGGGGGAAAAAACCCTCCCTGCTTTCAAAAAGCCAACACGCAGAAGGAACTCAGCGCGCCAGAAGCCCCGCTCCCGGCACAGCGCCCACGCACCCGCACCGGGGAAACTTGTGAGAGGCAGGTAACAGGCAGCGCACGGCGAGGAGCCGCCCGAGAGACCCCCGCGGCCTCCGGCTTGTCAGCAGCCAAACTTTGGGGCCCCCGGTTCCCCCGCCCGGTGCCCCGGTCCCCTCCCTCCCGCCGGGCGCCAGCGCGACCCCCGCTCACCTCCCCCGCCGCTCTCCGCCGGCACCGCACGACCGCCACCACCCCGCGCCGCTCGGCCGGAGCGCGGCAGCGCCGCCCGGCCTTTATAGGGCCCGCGGCCGCCCCGCCCGCCCGCCCGCCCCTCGCCGAGCGCCGCGGGCCCGCCCAGGGCAGCGCTGCCCGTGGCTGGGAGCGGGGCGGGGGGCGAGCCCCGGGGACGGGCTCGGCCTGAGCTCCGAAGTGTTGGGCGGGGCCGTGACCCCGGACCCCCATCGCCCAGACCCGGGGATGCCCCGGGGATCCTCCCCAGCCCCACTGGCTCAGCGGGAGGCTCCACCAGCCGTGTCGGGGAGAAGGAGAAGGCGAGGCAGCGGTGGAGGTGCCCACGGGGCGACGCTCGGCCCGGCAGGACGGCAGGAGACCCAGGGGGTGGTGAGGGGACAGAGACCCCCGAGGCCAATGCCATGCGGTCCCTTCCTGGCAGTGGCGTGGTGGGAGGTTGGGGGATTTCGGCTAAGGGACACGTCCCCGCAGCATCCAGGCCTCCCCGTGTGCTCCCCACTGCACCCATGTCCGCACTAAGGGATGAGGAAATGCCTCAACCCAGGACCTCCGTCCCTTGTATGGGACTGGAGTTTTAATCTGCACAAACAACGGGAGGGATCTGAGGGAGGGAAGTTATTGCTGCTGCAGCATAACAGCACAGGCACAGCGGTGTGGCAAGGACAGAAGTGTAGACTGGGAAAACACGCGTTAACCTTAACACTGACTGACAGCCCTGGACTCTTTGACTGACAAAGCATAAGAAGGAATTCCACTCTTCATACAAAAACAGTAGTGCTGACGACTTCAGAAAAACCGGCAGTGTGTTGGTGTGGCAGTGGACAGCACTGCCTTGTTAAGTCATCATTTCTGCTCCTGGTCTCCAAAAAATTTTTCATGCATGGCACAGTTCAGCTTTGAAGAAACAGGATGAGTATGCAATAAACCACATTTCTTCCCTCAGGAGTTTGGACTTCTCTGGATAAAAAATCAAAACAACCCATCTCCTGGCATGAGCCAGAGCAGCAGTGGTGGCAGCTGCTGTTGGTCTTTAGGCTGGAGAGCCTTGTGTCACCATCAAGATGGCTCTCTCAGTACAGGGGCCCTGTGCCTGGACAAAACCAAAATGATGGAAAGAAGGATGAGAGAGGTGGCACAGCAAGGCAGTGCATGGAGGCAAGGAGCTCAGCCTCAGCCAAGGCAGGGGGAATTACGCCAAGATAAAGTGCTGGTGCCAGAAGGCTGGGCTGTCCAGGAATGGTTTCTTCATGGGCAGTGCCAGCTGAGGTGGACATTTCTTAGGCTATTTACTAGCTAGTTCGATTTTTAAATTTTAATTAAAATTTAGCTTCTTTTCACAAAATGCTTCATAACATCATTTCTACACAGATCCATTTCTGAATTGAGAATAGAGATTAATTAAGAAACCAAAAAAACCCACAAAAAAACCTAACAGCCACCTTTTGCATGTTTCATATTAGCAGAGACAACCCTTGGGTATCCATTTTCTCTCAGGGATGAAGGCAGAAAGCTGGGTAGACCATGTCACATCTGCCCAACTGCTTAGCATCATGAAAACCACATAGGAAAATACCATTGAATGATTTTTAGGGAGCATTTTGGTACAATCTGGCTTATGGAAAGGCAGCAGAAGAGCTAGACCCTGAGTAGCTAGCTGAACTCAAATCTTGGAGCAGGAATCCTGGTTGTAGTCTGACAGCCTGAAGACCTAAGCCAACAGCCAAGCCCCCAAACACCCTCAGCTTGGATCTGAATCCAGCGTCTGCACGTGCAGACTTTGTAGTCTGTCTCCAGTAGAAATGGGACAGGGATAAAGAAGCTGTGCTCCAAGCAAATTACACGAAATTGTCCAAGTTTTGATTCCACCCAGTTTGGACAGCACAGTTCCAGTCCAGTGAAACTGGAGCTAAAGAGTAAAAGCCAAAAGTGCAGTTCCTCCCCTTAGTTATTGCCACAGAGCCCATGGCCCATTCAGTTCCTGGTTGTGGGCAACCACCTCCCACCCAGGCAAGAAGTCATTGTTCCTTCTCCTTAGCAAATGGTTTATGTGATCAAATTTGTGCCCACTAAACAGTTAACTAGTCAGGGTTTTTGGAAAGATTGAGGTACCACACCTACTAAGTACTTTGCATCAACAAAAATTTGTGGAAATCAGGCAGAAATAGCTGAAGTCAAGAGGAGTTTGAGGTGAAGCTGCCTGAGATTTGCCCGCCCAACCAAACAGCTGCCAAAAGGGGAGCACTACCATCCTCTCCTTTTCTCCCTACCCTGCTCAGGGTCTCAGAGCCTCACCAGCTCTGCTGCTTGCCCAGTGCTGGTGTGAGACATCTCACCCTGGCAGGGAAAAAACCAAAAAAGCAATGAGCCTTTTTTTCTGAATTTATTCTCTGATTCCTTTAGTGGGACACGGTTGCTACTAGAATTAATTTCATAGATAAGTACCTATGCACAGAGATGAAAGATGCGTTCATGAAAGCAAAATTCACTGACAAGTTGCATGTGCTGTGAGGCTATATTTAAAAGCAGAGAGGTTCTTCAGATGGTATCTCACCTTAGAAAGGGCAGATTTCAAACCGTACACCACATTGCTAGTGAGGATACAGGAAATCTCATCCATTTTTTCCACTTGATGCAAAACATCTCTTCCCACAAAGGGAAATGTTGATGTTTCCCTGTATGATTTAGGCTGAAAGAGGAAGCTGACAGGCAAAAAGTCACAGTGAAATAGAAAAACTGGCTCCAACACAAACAAGCCTAAGCTTGACAAAATAGGCTGTAGTTTTAACAAGCAGGTTAGGAGAAGACCAAGGAAGAGGCCCTTAAAGAAATGTACTGCCTCTTGAGGCCAAAAATTTGAAAGTAACATATCTCAAGCAGTTCAGATAGGAAATCCTATATAAAAGGGGAAAAAAACCAAAAAACAAACAAACAAAAAACAAAAAAGAAACTTCCCAGTTCTCATCCATGTTTTATAAAGCTAAAGTAAAAAAAAATATGGTAAAAGTGATAAGCCTAAAGAATTTATTGTTTCATGTATGGTTTTGACGGGTTGCCAAGAGAATGGTGCTGTGCTATGGAGAGTAGAAGAAATGACATTTTCTTTGCTTTAGATTGTTATAAAATTTTCAGTTCTTTACAAGCCCCCAGATGGTTTTTATAACCCCTTCAGGGGTTGCAACATATTGACTGAGAAATACCGATTTATATAGCAAACTCCACTCTCTTATTGCTGGCAAAAATTACTGCTTTGTGTCTGCGTATACACACAGTGGCTGAATATAAATAAAAACCCAAAAATAATGAGATCTGAGGCAAAATCCACCACCTGGCAGTGCATTGAATTGGATGAAATTTCCCTAAATTTACACTGGTGCAAGTAAGAGGAATATTTGGCCCTAAATCTTTTAGGTGAATTTGGGACTGAGGATTAAAAAAGTTTGTACTCTGTTTCACCCTGCAAGCAAGCAGACTGCCTTCATTGGTGGCAGAAATAGGGAAACATTTCCAATCAACAATTCTTCCATTTTTTATTGGCTTTTATTGTGTTCATCTGAAGTGTTTTCACTGGGAAGTATTGGTGACTTGGGACACAGCAGGCTTAGAACAGAATCACCACAGCAGGTGACCTTAGCACCTCAGGAGGAGCAGCTCTGAAATGCTTGGCCTGTAATAAGTAAATAATTACTGAAGTAAACAGTGTGGTTTTGGGTTTTATAGACCACTATAATCATCTGTATTTTGTACATTCATGAGTATATACAACAATTCTTACTGAATGGTGACTTCACAAAGAATGTTTAAATCCAGGAGTGGACCATGAAGAGCTCATATCCCTTGGGTGACTAAGTCTGTGCTTTTGCTCTTGCCCACACTCCTGTACAATCAGGCTGGTGGTTTAGCTCACTGGATGACTGGTCACTGCTGAGACCGCCTAGGTACAAAACACCAGCATAGCTGGTGCTGTGCTCCAACACACAGCTCAGGAGGAGGTAGCACCCCATTCTTCCCCTACCTCAGGGTTAGGTGGTCACTCAGAACACAGGAAGAGTGATTTTAATTCCACTGAAGGCAGGAGAAGAGTTGCTGGTGTTCCCAGGAGAAGTCTCTGTCCACCCTATCTGAGGCTTTTCTGGAGCAAGAGAGAGATCTTCATTTTGGTGCCTTCCTACTTTGCATTAAAGAATTAAAAATGCATTTGAGCAGACAGAAGGAAAGGAAGAACATGGCATCATAGCTTCATATTTAAGTCATCCTTTGGGAGGGTGGAGACTGCAGTTCTGCTCCTAGCTTGCCAGGCAGAATACTTTTGTATTTTACATTAGTCAGCCAGTGGATAAAATACATGAAGAACCCTTAGGCTGGGCAGAAAGTTTAACTGATGTCCTTGTACTCAGCATCTCCTCTCCTCCTTTGCATTGCAATACCTCACTCTTCTTGGAGCTGAGCCTTAACCTGTGCCCTGTAGCTCTGCATGGGAAAAAGCAGAACTGCTGCACTAAACTTTCTGGAAGTTTTCATTATGCAGATTTTGAAACCTTTAGATCACAAACTTTCTCTGTCAAGGCACGCACACAACTCCCAGCTCTTTCAGCCCCCATCTCAGCTGAAGCCGTCTCAGCCTGATATTAAAGCAGCAGTGAGCTGCTTCCAGATTACCTTGGATTTGTGTAGATTTAGGGCTAAGTCCCATCAACGAAGCTGCTGCTTAAACTTTCACACACTGCGTTTAAGTTGTAGGACCCAAGTGAGCAGAGCTGGCGAAGCTTTAGCGTTGGTTTGACTATTCCTGCGCACTTGGACAGCTGTTAAAAGAGCAGGCAGCAGAACAGCTCCAGACCTGAAAGAAGGCAGCAAAGCAGACTTGGCAGAGGGGAAAAAGCACAGGCAAGTCAGCTGGCTCAGGGAAGGCAAGTCAGAGGAATGAGCCCAACGCACAAACAAAGCAAATGGCAGCCCTGAGGCTGGCCCGGGTCCTGGTGGGGCAGAGCCGAGCCCCGGCCAAGGAATGGCTGCTTCCCAAGGCCGAGACAGACATATGTGGGCAACGGGGTCAACGAGGGGGATGATCTGAATGAATGGCACCGTTTTTTGGCTGAATTTGCCTGTTACTTCAGGCTAGAAATGGTGCCATTTGCCATTGTAAATACCGTATTCAAAAACATGGTCTCTATGGCACTCAGCTGAAGGACTAAAGATCTCATCTGCAACTCCTCAGTGCTAGGAAAAGCTAGCACTGCTGCATCAAGCCTAAATTAATTTCCCTCGTGTGGGCAGGATGTAGCGCTTAAACTCCTTTGACATGTATCTCCTAGAGACAAATGGCAATTCCCTCTGTGGCCCATCATTTACTATCTACATAAAAGCAGAAGCAGATGATTAGAGTGGGGAAGTGCCCTGCTATTGCTATATTTAGTGCTCTGTCAGCTCAGCCTATAACATTCTGCTATTCAGTTGTAAATAATACTCTAAGGAGGGGAATAAAATGAATATCAAACACGAAGAAGCTGGTATAGAAAAGCAGACAAAAGACTGTATGTCCAGAACGCACAGGAATAAACCTTCTACTTGGGTTTAAGTAGTAACTAATTTAAGTAAGTAATGAAGGAGGCATTAATGGAGCTCATCCCACTACCTGCCCCACGGCTGGGAGTGATAGGGGGTTGCAGTCTTTGGGGTCTTCCAGCAGAAAGCTGCACATATCAGTCTGGCTCCTTCTGCCTGGCACCTGCCCATATCGTCTGACGTGAAGGCTTCCAGCACTATACCTAAAGGAATTCTCACATTTATATTTCAAAGAGTGCTGGGAGGCTGCACATATTTCTTTCACATGTATGTATTTAAATCTATTCAAATTTGTTCTTCTTAAGAGTGAATTCCTCATCATGAATCATCATTGGGACTTATTAGCTTAAACTCTACACAGCACACACTTGTAAGGGAAAATACAAACTGTATATATGCCTTGAATACTCCTGTGTTAGCTGGACATCTTACAGCAATAAATAGATTTTCTAGCAAAAACCTTCTAAGGTAAAGTGGAATATTCCCATTTTACAGAACAGTAATGGAGGTAAAGTGGCTGTTCAGGAAATCTGTGGAAATGACCCAAGATCTCTAGTACTTCAAAATCTTTGCTAACCCAAAGGACCAGCTTCTTCTAAAACCAGATGGAAAAGCAATGCATAAAGGAAAAGAACAAAGAAAAGGGTTTGGTTTGGTTTGGTATGGTTTGGTGCCAATGAAGAGTGAAAGAAGAAAGCCATTACAAAGCATTTTCCCATGTGATTCAAATTAGGGCAGCCCATAATGGCTGAAGACAATTGTACTTTTATTCTTTTTCAGTGGTATTTTCAAATTTTGGAAAGTTTTTGTTGTTCTTTTGCCATTCAACATAAGTAAGTTGAGTTTAGTTCCACCACCAGAATGAATCACAGCACTGAAAAAATTCAGAACATCCCCAGTAGAGGAAGTACATTACTAAATTTTAAATCTTGACCACATCAATACAGATTTTTCTGTGCCGGGAAACAATTTGTCTACAGCCTAGAGGAAATGCTCTCTAACAAATGAAAAATGAATCCATTATTGTAAACCCCACTTAAGTTCAATGGGTTGTTGTTGGTTTTTTTCATGAGTAAGAAATGAGTAAAAACAAACAAATATCCTTTCGGATATGAACCAAAAAGACACATCAAACATTAGTCAGGCTTTTAGCCATAACCTACTTGGAGATCCACGGTCTCAGTGCATTTTTGGTCATGCTCTTCAGGAAATATGCAGCACATAGTTTATTCAAGAGAACTTAATGCAAACAGCTCGAGGCATTTTGGTTATAAGCTGTAGGTTTCTTTATTACTGACTCATTCTTCTGCATACCTGGCGCTGACTCCACGTTTTGCCTGAGACAGGTTTTTGTAGATGTTAGTTTTTTCAGTTCTTTCAAACTGAAAAAGAATAAAAGAGTTTATAAGGAATGTAAAGCAAAAAAAAATAAATCACATGCACAATAATTTTAATCTTGAAGTTTCTATTCACTCTTTATGGCTTCTTTTGTCTGAAAACTCCCAAAATTCAATTTTTAAAATAAATATTTATGAAACAAGCATTTGCAAAATGTGCTTGCCTGCCAACTCCAGTGAATACTTACTGATTATCCATTTTTCCAAGACTACCTGGGTGTTTTCATACTCTCAGCTCATAATACAATTCAGAGCATTGCCTTCTCCGAGAGCTCACACTCTGAAACAGCAGCACATGAAGGCACTTTGCATTTGATTGAACAGAGTTTGGATCTGTTCTGTTCCATATGCTGAACTGTAGGACATGCTTGCATAATCTATGTGCAAGAGTAAACCAAAAGGCTTGGAAGAAGGGACATTTGATATGATAAATAATGGGAAGTTGTACAGGTGAAGCATTTAGTACTATTTCCTGCATTTTATTGATAGGGAAACAATAAAAAGCTAAAATTCTCTCCAGAGATTTACAGATTAAGAATTCAGGTTTTTGGTTTGGGGTGGTTTTGTTGTGTTTTATCCACCCACTCAAGTGACTTTTGGGGCTAGCAAGTGTATTGGATCCTCTGAGGATTAGTTCTGAAGAGAAATTCAGTACTCAGCCCAAGAATATTAAATCAATTTTGATTACTATTCTCTCTCAGAGGCCTGTAGAGATGAACAAGGTTCAGGGTTTTGATTTCAACCTGCTTGGATGAAACAGGCTGCTGCTGAGCCTGTTGGAGAAAGCAAGCTATGGGCCTGCTCAGCCAGCAGTAAACCCCTAAAGGACAAAGAGTCCAGAAGAGAAGTGCTATGGCTTTGATTCCCCAAAGGTTCAAACCACCCTCTGAAATAATTAGCAGCTGCAGCCTGTAATCACTGGCCCCTCAGGCAGGAAGGAAACCCAGCAGCAGCCGGGGCACAATGCAAATGTCCCTTGCTCCTGCCTGACCCAAACAGGCTGCGCTTTGTGCACCAGGGCTTGCCCCAAGCACAGGACTTCCAGCTTTCTGTTCCCACAATCCTCCCTCCTCACAGGGCAGCCAGACCTGACACCTCAGCCAAACCTCAGCATCTCACAGCCTGCCTTCTTCCCAAAACAAAGGCAGCTTGAATTTGCAGGCTGACATGACACACAGAAAATCTTGCTTTGGTAGTTTTGCTAAAATAATGTGTGAAATGGCAGATCAGGCAGTCTTTGGCTAAAAGTAAAGGTGTTTTGCCTTTCCACTAATTAACATACTTCAGGTCTTGCTTTGAATACCCTGTTATTTATTAGCAAGATATTTCTGGTCTCTTTATTTTCCTGCCTGCTCTTAAATTCTGATCATGCTAATGATCTTCACCTTCTGTGCCTTCTGTCATGTTTTTTGTGACCTCTCTAGCTCTCTAGGCCTTGGCAATTAAAAACTCAACTCTGGTTAAAGCAAGGTTTTTAATATATTTTTAGATATATATATGTATATAAGTTTTATATGTATAAAGCACCTACCATCATATTGATAAGCACTCTTTTTCTATTTTCACCAATTTATTTCTCCACTCACCAGCTCTGGTGTGTTTGATGCCTCAGTGTCTTGGGTTTGCCCACTCCCTTCTGAATTCCAGCATGAGCTTCTTCCAGGAATCCTCTCTGTTTGGGAGGAGAGATTCTTGCCTATGGTTCAGTCCAGACATCCCATTGAGTCAGTTTGTGCTGCAACAACAGTAAAGACAGGATTAACTGGTTCGAAGCTTAAAGAATTAATTTGAGACATGATGGGAAAGGTCCTTTCCCCTGTCCCCTTCTCCAAGCTGGAGTTCAGGCTAATAATTTCTTAAGTGACATTTCATTTTCTGAAGGCAGAAGTAGACTGAATGGTTCACAATTCAAACTCATTCTTTCAGAAGAGGGTGGGGTTTATTTTAATAGTGCCACACTAATTTGTGAATTAATGTCTCAATTTTCTGAGGAACAAGAGCAGTCTGCTTCGGAAGAATGGTATGTATGTAACAAAAAAAAAAGATGAGGTCAAATCTAACTCTTTAGGACTGTGTTTAGGACTAAAGTACCACTATCCACTATCAGTCAGTCTATAAGAAAGGTTTAATATATTACAATACATGGTGAATATATAAAAACATATGACATCAATTTTGTTTGGGGATTGGGTTTTTTGTTTGTTTGTAATTAAAAGGTAAAACTCAGCAGCACTATGGGAGACAGATACTCTTAAAAAATAGAGAAACAGTAAGGTTCAGGAAAATTTTTTGTAACTACCAATAACAGAACAAGCACCTTTAATCATAAAAGACATTTTTTTAGTACAAACAGTTAGACTGAAGCTCAAATACATTACATCTGCTCAGGTCAGTGCTTGCAGGGAATGATACCACAAGGGAAAAACAAAGGAAGCGGGGGACACACAGGATGCTGAAGTGTTTCCCAGGCCTCAGCAGTGCCATTCCCATGGTGTGTGGGCGTTGTGGACAGATGCAGCCCATGCTCTTGTCCTGTGGTTATCCTCCACAACTTCCCACCCACTTCATTTATGTCCCTTTTGGTGCCAGGTCCAACTCTGGCCAGATGACCAAGGCCAGCTCCTGCCACACACAAGGTTGTCTCTGCTGGTCCCCTTCCTGGCTGCACCAGCACAATCTTCTTCTCTTTCTGAGGCTTCAGCAGACGGTCCCATCCATGAATCCTAACACCATGAGGAAAGCGAGGGAAGATGTTCAGTCTGTCCCAGGCTGGTCACCTTTCACCATGCCAGAAATTGGGAGGCCGGACAGTTGCACCAGCCAGTGGTTCCCTCTGGAAGTAATTAGGCACCGTGAAGTCATTGTGTGGGGCTGAACAGCTCCGGTGGAGCACATTTCCCTCCCACGTCTGAACCTCTGGCTGGTGCCCAAGTACCAGGAGTGTCCCTTCCTGAACAGAGGATGTTGCCACAGTGATCCATCTTGCTGTGGCTCCACAGAGAGCAACTGTCATTTCCACAGCAATCATAACAGTTCTGGGGTGTGTTCCAGTCTCCAAGCTGTGTGTGCTGTCTGCATTCTGAAACCACATGTAAGTTGGTGGGGTCATGGACCAGTCTCAGAAAACCTCAGCTCTGCACCGAAGTCTCTCTCTCAGGGTCTTCCCTGGGTCAGCACCTTTTCACCTCAAACACACATAGCCCAGCAGACCAGAGATTAAAGCTATCCCTTAACCAAGACAGGACACGGTGAACCAGAAGCTGTCCCATATCACCTCCTTCTAAAAGAAAAACAAACATGACTTTTTCTATTTTTGTTGTTGTGCTGGATAGATAGCTCTGCCTTCCCCACTGTGTTTCAGTGTCATAAGAGGGGCATAAATCAAGGTCCAAGTCCTCAAGCCTTCTCTGTGCTCATCACTGCATGGACTACCCCGGCCACACAAGAATTCTTTTTTTTTTTTTTTTAACTGGGCTGAGATGATCTATATTTTACTTGCAGCTTTTGTTTTGTTCTAGTCCTGGCTTGCCTCCATCCACTTTTGTCAACTAGGATTTTGCTGCTTTGTTTCCCAGTCGCACCATTTGGGCCCAGTGGATAAGCCGTTCAGTCAGAAAGGTCCCACACAGGCAGCAGCATCCTTGGCTCAGGCTTGCTCTTGCCCCATCAGGCTTGACAACACTTGAGAAATGATTGATGTGGTAGCCCCAGTGCCCTCCCTTGAGATGACGGCACTCAGGAAAGATGTCAGTGCTCGAGGAGAAAGGGTCACCGCTGAAATGATGTCTCGTTCCAGCTTATCTCCAGAGTCACTTACTCAAAGATCATAAATACATGGATTAGGGTTTCTACCTTCAGGAGTTCCTGGATAGTTGACACTGAGAGCTGTATTTTTGCAGTAGAATGTGGATGTGCCTCCTCTGAGTAACAATGCCATGAAGCAGCCAATATCTACAGTTCATTTGGTGCACTCTGTGGTTCAGAGGTCATGGAGGGCCATGTAAAACATCTGCCCAGGTTTGAATAACTGCAGGTAAGTCCCCTCATAGAGGATTCTTCTAACTGTGCCTGGAGGGGTGAGAGGCACATGGTGTGAGAAGCAACAGGAGTCAGACACCTTATGTTGCACTGGCCTTACATTATCATTCTCATGCCCTGTGGCATCAGAGGAAGCTATTTTTGGCAATCAGGAAGGTCCAGGAAGGTAATCCAGATGGCAATGAGCTGCATAAAGCAAATTCAGCTTTTCTAAGGAATTTCCCACTTGTTTCATACACTGGACTAAAGGTAGTGTTCTTACCTGGTGCCTTTATGACTGCCCCTTGTGACTGGTGTTTGTTCAGGCTGAACAATCATTTGTGTTAAATAAATGGCACCTATCAAACTGCTGGGTTTAGTCCCTTGTAAGAGAAAGGCTGGGTATTAGGCCTAAAGTAGCTCTGAGAGAGCTCAGAGCACCAGCCTCTCACATCTATCCATTTCTTCTAAGTCACTTCAGATTCCCTGTGCTTCTGGAGAAACCATTTCTCAGGGTCATGTCTGGCCAGCCCTGACCTCACAGGTGCTCTGGACTTTGCTTTCTTAGGGTGGCTATTTCTGTCACACAAGAGTTCCTGGTAGCTTGCCATGGTTTCTCTCAATAAATCTTCACATACCCAATTTTTATGAGCTTTTTTTCCATGTTGAGTGTTGAGCAATCTAATATTACATCATTTGTACTGTGTGTTCACTGTCATCAAGAGCAGAGAACTGCCTACTGGATATTATTTCCTTTCAGAAGCAAAACAAAGACATTTTTACTAAACCTGAGTGTTCCAGTCAAATACAGCAAGTCTGACCTCAGTCTTTCACACATGTGTAGAACCAGTGTCAGGCAGCCACCAAACACCACAGAGCTCCCTCATCTTTCAGGGGAGTGGTCTGTTCACACTTGCAGAGCAACACAGGACGACTGAATTCCAGTTCAGCAGCATTTAGAGCCCAGTTTGCATAGAAAGAAATAATTACCAAGCATCAAAGGCAGAGAGTCAGAGCCTCAGGTATCCATACACTGTATTCAAGATGCACGAAACCTTGCTGGTCTCTTTTTGTGATCATTAGGATTGCCTCATTCTAAGATGCTATTATTAAACAGAGTCAAGGTACATTACATCTCTGGTAATAACCCTCATACCTTCAAGACTTGATTTTCGAGTTTCCTGTTCGCACACACGTCTCTTGGCAATGGCATGGCAATTGTGTGCACAAAAGTGGCATCTGTGCACACACATGGCCAGCTACTTACCAGCTGGACTTGGACTGCACTCCCAGGTGGGACACACACATCTCTCAGAGCAGCTGACTCCTACTTATATTAAGTTACTGTCAAAACAGTGCAGTAATAGAGCAGCAGAAGCCAAAAGCCAATTCTGAGCAACGTAGACAAAACCGAGCTCATGGATCACTCAAGCAGTGCCAGCAGCTGCTTTGATTTTGCGTCCATCTTTCCTAAACATGCTGCATTCAGCAATTCACACCTCACACCTCAGGCTAAAACATTTCTTCTCTTGTACAACCCTCTTGCCAAGTATCCCTTATATTTTATTACCAATTCCTATTATTTGGACCAAGTCATTCCCTTGGTATGTCTGGCTACGTCTCAGCTGCCTCTGACACCAACAGAGATGAAGCGGCGGAAACAAAAGCAGCAGATGCTCTTCCTTCAGTCCCCACCACACTCACTGCCCTGCTCTCAGTGCTCCATCCCCAGACCTCAGTCCTCTCTCCATCCTTTCTGGATCTAGAGAGTGGGAGAACTGCCACTGCTAGCAAGTGGGATGGTGATAAATGCCATTTTCTTCTTAATATTTTATAATAATCTCTGTCAGAATGTTTTTAAAAATCCAAAATCAAAACTAAAAAAACAAAACAAAACAACTCCAACAAAACAAAAACAACAATACAAACCAAAAAACTCCACAAACCAAATCAGCCAAATTCCATTGTCCTCAACAAATCTCCTTGTCCTCAGGGTCTTCACATTTTTCCTTTTGGTGCCCATTTAACATAGACCCCCTTAATGCTGGTAATTATCATGAATTCTGCTGTGTCTAGCTGGAAATCTCTAAGCAGCCATTTGAATATCAGGTACTTTAAGATACATCATGACAGCATCATCTCTATTCACACTTCTCCAATATGCTCTTGATAAATCATCTACTATATTTTCAACTCCTTTTCTGGATTGGCATTCAAACCTTCACTTGGTATTTCTGGAGTGTTAACAGCTGTCTCCCTATTCCTGGTGAATACTTAGCAAAGGTTCTTGAAAATAATCTCAAACACCCAGTGATCTGTTCCGAGGGCTGCTCAAGTTTTCCAGAGATGCACTATGGAGACCATGAGGGGCACTACTGTTGCAGTCACCCCTTGTGACACTGGTATCTGGGTTTGCTAAACACTGCTTGAGATTAGAGATACACTTATAAGAGACAATGCAGAGGTGGGATGGGAGATAAGTTGCAACATAAAACAAGCAGGTGGGGAACTGAGGCACACTTGGCTTTCAACCAAATATGCAGAGCATGCTCTGTATAAAGTACAAGAGAACAAGGAGGTGGCACTGAAAACCCTTAAATCTGTCAAAGGAGAAAACAAACCATTCTGGATTATTAACAATGACCCATTTCACAACTCAGGAGAAAAAAAAAATCCAGTGGTCAAAGATTTAGCTATTTCTTTGGGGGCTGGGGTTCAGTCCCTGACCAGTGAACAAACTCTCAGGGCAACCTTTAGAAAATCACTTCATTTGCTTTCATCTACCTCCCTGTCTGTAAAATAGGGTAAGTGACATTTCTTTACTGTGGTGCCAGACCGAAAGAATTTGGAGCATGGAGGTGCTCAGATGTCACAAAATCTACTTCTGCTCCTAAAAAAGTTGAATATTCCTCATCTTTACGAGTGGTTTTTGATGTGCATGCAACAGAGGGTAGCTAGCAAAATGAAACAATTAGTTCTGTGACATTTTCAGCTGCCTAATGAGTTTCTCTTCTGCTTGTCACACAAGTGTTTCAGAATTGGAGCTTGTGTTACCAGTGCTCAATATTTTATGCTTTTTCTGACTGAAATTCAACAGCTGTTTCAATATTGCAGTTGGAGCCAGCATATTCCATATAGACTTTCCTCAGTATGTTGCCATTTTTTAAAACGTTTGCCATGCCTCTTTTTTTTCATGGCTTGATCATGGCTACCTCTTCATTAGAAATTTGGCAGATGAGTTTTTCTCCTACAAATATGTGAACTGAGTTTGCTTTAATGTCAGTGAGAATAATTTCTCTGAAAACTCAGGTTTCTGTCCCAGCACTTTCCCCCCACTCTACCAAGCTGCACATCATGTGCTTGTTAGTCAGTTTTCCACAAAAATACCACAAAAGTCATGCACAATACTGCTCTTTACAGCCTTCCTACTTCTCTTTCTAGGTTCAAGAAGGTATTATATTTATTACGCATGTTATTGCAGGGCTTTTTTTTGGTCCAGACTTTGTTTCTTGGAGCTGGTCCAGAAAAAATTTCCTTATGATCAGCTCTATATACTATTGTTGTTAATATTATTCTCTCAAAAGTACTGTACTTCATTGAGGATAAGCCTCCTTTTTACTTCTCCTGACACAGTAAAAATCCATCTAGTGGGATCTATACTCTGAAATTGGCCTTTCTCTCCTGTCCTGAACTAATCTCCCCCTTATGTTCCCTGTCCTGGCTTCACCAGCTCTCATGACAAGGGATGTAAGAGTCTTGCTTCCTGCTATTAGAAATCATCACAATGCCTATATTGATTTTAAAACTAAACTGACACGGTCTGTCACATACATAGATAAATATTCTTTCAAGCTTTTCATTCCTGCTGTGTTGCACATTTCACAAGAAGGAGCCCCTTTCTTTGTCAGAAGGACTCTCTGCAGCAGATCCATCACTGTCCAGGGCTGGAACACACGTGCAGATTATTATTTCTGAAAAGCTTTCAGTTGTATACTTTGAACCACTTGAAACAGATTTTTTTTTTTTAATACAGTATTTAGGACAAAGGAATATAGACCTTTGCATTTGATAGTACTTTAAAGTACTATGAGAAAAATGGAAAAAAGTATCTCTTGTGTGAGCCTTTCTTCACCTGCTGGGTGCCTCCTTTTTCCCTTAGTTCCTCCTTCCTGGTCATGGGGACCCAGCTCTCCCACGAGCCCTGCCTGGTGACCCTTTTCCTGCCACTCTGGGGCTCCAGGTGCACAGGGTCAGCCCAGCATCGAGGTGCTGCCAACAAAGAAAGCTCATGGTGACCCACAGCTTCCCAGGGCTCAGCCAGGCAGAGCAAAGGGTTAAAAAACTGTGAGGAATTTCCCTGTGAGCCATGGAAAGGACTAAGAAAACGGAAACTAGCCTGAATTTAAACTGAAGACCTCATTCTTCCGCCAAGCCATTCGGTTTCTTAATCAACTGGGGCCTTGTTTCACAGTCAGTCATCAGAGGCTTTAGAAAGTTGTTCAGACAAATCTGTAAGGGGAGATCAACAAAGGATGTCTTTTCTGTGGCACTCTCTACCTAGAATATGCAATGCTGGGGACAGGGTGCCCTCAGTGGTGCTTCTGTGCCATGGAGCACAATGCACAATGATGCTATAGGATACTTCCACTGCTGAGCTCCTGCTTATTTAAATATGCATTTAATTAAGGAAAGTACTGTAGGAAATTAAGCAGCGAGCTTTCCCAATGGTATTTCTCCTCCTTCCTAGGAGAAAATCTTTCTCAGGTTTCAGAAGTGCTGCAGTCTGCTCCAAGTCAGACCTTTCTTTCTCTCATTAGCTCTGCAGTCCTGTCGTTTACTAGATTTCTAGCTTCTAAGGAAATGATTCCTTTTTTTTTCTTCTCAGTCTGGTAATGCTTTAAATGACTTCTGAGAACTACACTTTTATTACTCATTATTATTGAGTCAGGAGAAAAAAAATACCTCACATAATAGCAGAAATCTGATTATTCTGGGAAACTTTGAAATTCCCTTCTCCAGTGGTATTCTTTGATGTGCTTGTTAAATAAATAATGATTTTTACATCTAAGGTTTATCTTACAGTGCAAATACACCATTATCCTCAGTGTAAAAAACACTTTTCATTGTTAGCCACCGTAAACATGAGCTGAAGCTGTGATTCAGGAGTGCTCGAAGCTGACCTGCCCAGGTATGGGGCAGTGTAGTTTTTTCACATTAACAACTTGTGAAGGAGAAATGGGCCATGGAGACAGAGGCACTGCAACAGGCAGAGGGAAAGAAGAGGTTAGATCAAAATAGAAATGTCATGCAGGCAAAAAGAAACTAGCAGGCACTCTAAAGAGAGAAACACATCAGATTAGAAACAGAATATGAGTCTTTTCATAAGATTTTTCAATCACAGCCTCGGGCACTTTGTATGACAGCGGGAAATAGGATGACATTTCTGGAATGGTACAGAATTAAAAATAATAATAAAAAAGATCAGATTTTACTGGAGAAGGAACTCACTAAAGACTTCAGAGATGGTACATGCAGGACATTACTGTGTAAAGCCACCTACAGTAATCTATTTTTATGTATTTACTTGGTGTGATAATGGCTTCGACTGTTAAGTTTGCCGAGTCTGGAGTCCAGCACTGCTCAGTACCTGTTCATCTCTCTCCAGGTCTGCCAGGACCTGTGCTCTGTGCCAGTTACTTGTTCCCCTCACTGTCCCCCTGGGAGGCTGGGAACTGCCTCATTTGCAGCCCGGGATGGAGCTGTGCCACTGTGGGCAGGGGCAGAGCCAGGATGCGTGTCCTGAGCTGCAACAGAGGAGCTCTTGTAGAGCCCACAGGCTTTTGTGGGGAGGTGTGTTATCAGGGCAGTGAGAGAGTCCCAAACCTCTCTTCATCATCTGACTTTCACCCACAACATCCTGGCATGGGGAAGCCCCTCTAATGTCACACACAAGCCGTGTCCACATCACTTCGGGTGCCTGGTAGGCAGGACGCTTCTGGAAATGCAAGGGGCTCCCAGCCCACCTGCCTGAGGTGGGCACCCACCTGGGTGATCTGCAGCTGTGTCTCAGAGAACATCCCCTGGAGCACCACTCTGTGAGCCACTGAGGAGGAGCACGTGGGACTCATGGCAGCACTGCAGGGGAGAGCACAGAGCAGCAATAGACCAACACCGAACACAGGGAGAACACAGTGAGCAAGACAGGGAAGCAGAAGCTGGAAGAACTACCATGTTTTTTCCTGCTTTTATCCACACTTTTATGTCCTGATTTCTTTGAGGGTTGGTGGGGGGAGGGGGCATTGGTTGGTTTGGGGTTTTTTGTTTCATTTTGGTTTTCGCATCACAGGTTAAACCGAGATGTGTTCTCCTGTCTCTCACTTTCAGCTCCCACCTATGTCTTCCCAAAATTCCCTGATCTGCTGCTCCTCCCAGAAGTTTTGTAACACCTTTTGTTACCACTCTGCAAGCACACTCATCAGACAAGACTGGAAGAAGCCATCACCACAAGCTTCTCACAACAGAGAAGCAGTCTTGTGCTCTGGAAGCGAGGCCCTGTGCAACAGATTGCTGGAAACTGGGAATTTACCCTGCCAGAATCCTGCTCTTCCACTTGTTTTCCAAAACAAATGCCCATTTCCAGAAACCAGAGGTGATAAACCTGGAAAGTGTTTACACCTGGAATGGAAAAGCTGTGTTTAAAATGAGGGCATAAGAAGAGCAGTGATGAAAGGATGCTTAGTTTGGATTGTGTTCCCTCACAGCACTGTGCGAGCACTGAACCCCAGCCCCTCTCCAACTGTTGCTATCCCTGTCCTGAAACAGGAGCAAGGAATAGTAAAAGAAATGGAAGAGAGCTGTGATCAGTAGTAAAGTGAATGCGAGAGAGGATGTTTATCTGGAAACTAGAGCTCCTTCCTGGCCTCCAGACTGTTCACCTGTATAAATGTATCAGCAAGCCCCATCAAACCACCTTTGGCTGGCTGGTTTCTTCCAAGTGATATTTCCAAAAGAAGGCTCCTCAGTTTGCAGTTCTGCTTACTGGAGCTTGGTGCAAGGCTCCAGGTTGTGTGTGCTTCCTACATGAAGTAGGTAAGAGGAGCTTTGAACGGTTTTCTGATTTTTAGTCTCCTGAGCTGCTGGATCCAGTTCAGCCCTGAGTATTATCCAAATTGGCTTCTGTGCACTCCAGTTTCTTTTTACTCAATCCAGTCTAAGTGAAGGCTACCAAACAGAGCAGCATTTCTCCTTCAGCCCTACCAGATGGGGCCTCCTAGGTCAGATCCTTGTATGCATAGTTATGGCCTGACACAAACTGAGCCTACAGTGAATGTCATCTGCTTTTTACTGGGTGAACAGGGTCCGAGTCAACCTACAGCTCAGGGATGCCCAGAGGCAAGAGAAGGGAGAGGGTGGGAATGCACATGTGAGATGTGAGGAGGTCACCTCTGCTAGAAGCAGCTTGCATTTAAATCGGATTAAGTGTTTCATGAATCGACACCCTTAGTTACATGGGATTTAGCTTCCAGGCCACTCTCAGTCATCACAGTTTGCAGCGTCCCTCCCAGAGGCTGCTCCACAAAGTGTGTGCCACAGCACACCATCATTTCCAGCACTTCTGCTCCCTTGTTTGGCCTGGAAGCTGATGGAAGGGTTTCTGCACGTCAGCCCTGCTAGCTCCTTACCAGTCAGGGCAGCCAAGGCTGTACCTGCTGTGAAGACTCCTCCAAGGCTCCTCTCAGACTCAGGGATGCAGCAGCCAAGGCAAGCCTTGGCCCTGGGGTTTGTCCATGTCACAGCCCAGCAGCTGTGCCTGCTGTGAGGAGGAGTGACCAGCCCAATGACACTGCTGCTGCCCATCAGTCAGCATCAGCCCAGCTCCAGACAAACACGTTTAGCATCTCCAGAGCAAGCTGTGATTATATCCTGGGCAGCACAAAGAGCCACAGGCAGGTAAATTAACAGAGAACAAAAATTAGCTCCAGTCTGTGTGGCTTGCCAAATTGCAGTTGGTTTCATGTCCTCAATTGAGTTCAAATATGATAGCAGTTCCCAATACAACACAAGACTTAGAAAAAGGCCTAAACCTGGCACATTGGGGAGGGCAGCTCCTGCTGTCTCAGAGGATGAGCTAATCAAATTACACAAGAGGAAGAGGGTGGCAGTACTCAACTTTCACCTTTTCTGAACTGTTGCAATTTTTCCAGGAAGGGTGTTGGTTCTTTCAAGAAATCCAGTCATCTCCTGTAGATTCACATAGTGAAAGTGCTTGCAGGTACTTTTAAGAAGCAGCCATGGGCCACACATGTAGTTCTCAGCCCAAAGTCAGCTAAACAGCCTTGCTTCTCCTTTTCTTTACATCTCTGGCAAGGCATGGTAGCCCTGTCCCATTTCAGCAGAACTTCGGACTGTGCCCAGAGCTTTATCCAACTGCTTTGGCTGCAGTTGTGTCACTGGGTAAGTGAACCTAAAATGGATGTCACTCTAGGCCTCTCCTTGCCCTGACACTGGCTGCATGCTCCCATCTCTCTTCCTTACATCAGTGGTGATATTTATTTGACCTCTGGAGCTGAGTGGAGCTCCAGCCACCAACTGGGCTGAAAACTAACTCCACAAGGAAAAATGAATATATTTTTGCTGGTTTAAATCATATCCATAAAACCAGAACCGATCTGAACCCTCTATAAGACAGTCTCAAATGGTAAGTTACTGTAAACTTAGACTCCTCTTGTATTTCTCATCCTGCAAGATGTCAGATACACACACAACCACAGACAAATAAATTTTTGAAAACATGAGTGTATCTAAAGACCTTGTTCTCCAGAAAGTCTTTCTTTCTTAACTCAGGGAAAAAAAAATCCCAAATCTGCTTCCTTCTTTCTAAACTCAGGGGGAAAATCCCCAAATCTGCTTCTAGGAATTTCTTTTTTGAAGCATTTTCAGGAAACAAAAATGTGCAAGATTATTATGCCCCCTCCCCAAACAATGAAAAATAAACAAAAAGAAAAAGGAAAAAAAAAAAAAGAGAGAGAAGAAAGAAAATTTCAGTTGAAGAAGCAAAAATCCTGAATAATTTCTCATAGTCTTTTACTGGAATCCAGTAAACACATTACCAAAATACGCTGTGTATTTTACTAGGCTAACTTATCTCTGTGTGTATTAGAGGCACAGCATGAAGAAAAACGATAAAAAATATTAACCTCCTTTGTATAACTCAGTAGAGTTATGAAATATGTAATTGAATAAACTACATTTGACAAGAACAAATGGTGAGATTTCCATGTAATGTTGTCTTTTTGGCTTCCTGACAAAGAAAAGCTTAAGGAACCATGAGTTTTGTTTCCTAAGGGTAAGTTCTTCTACTTGTATCAACTCAACAATCAATAATAAAGTATGAGCATAAGCACTTTTAATTTATGAACTGGATACTTTGAGTGAGTTTAATAGTTTAATCTTACGCACATTGCTCTGAGTGTTTATTTTTGTTGTGCTGCATAGAACTGCTTAATGGAAAATACTGCATTAAAGCAGTAAAGCAGCCATACATGTAGGAAATCAGAAAAGGAATAATTAAGACACAGTGAAATTAATACTGTGCTGATTTCTTGTAAGCAGAAGAGCACCATTACCTTAAGGGGGAGCAAAACCCCAAACAGGGAGCTTGCACTGATGTCATCTTTCAGCAGATGACCAGGCTTCTTCCCTGGCAGATATTTGTCACTCTTTCCCTCAAAGAGTAAAGTTCAGCACTCCTGAATTTTGGTATTTGGCTTAGGTGCAGTTTTGTACCCAGTTCCCAATTCTGTCAGTGTGGCTTGTCTGGCATGTCCCCTCCGAATCACCACTGCAGTGGATCTGCCAGCTTGCACGAAGCTGGGAGTCAGCCAGGAGGGGTTACGTGTGTTGGTTTGAACTGACCTAGAAAGGGCTTACCAACAATAACACTTGTCTATGAAAATATCACTCCTATTTATCTCTGGGAATAAGGAGTGGAGTTTTATGAGACTGGCTGTGGAGTGAATCATGATGTTCATTACTCACAGCTGAAATTGGATGTGACCTGCACCTGGTTTTAGGGAGAGGGTAGCTTGTCCCACCTAGCTCTCATTCAGACCTGATAAGGATTTTCATAGTATGTATTTATCCTGTCAAAAGCAGGCTCTTTCACTGTAGGCTATTGATGTTAGGCACAGATGGTCTTCTGGTTGCCACGCAGATGATAATGTTCCAGTGAATTTCAGTTAATATTAAATGGAAAGTGGCTCAATCTGCATGTCTCTCTAGAAACAACAAACCAACCATCTTGAGAATCAATATTGATAATACTGTGAATGTTAAGCAAAAAAATAAACACAGCAACAAGGAGCACATGGCATGTGGTGACTCCAGTAGCTGTTAAGAACCTGCAATATCATGCAACAGGAAAAGCAGGACATTTAAGAGAGCCAATTCTTCAGAACTGTATTCTAATTAAGACCAGGCATTATCAGATTGCAGATCATCTATCCATAGCCACAAGCTTTACTTGCCAAATCCATGTTCTGGTGTAGGTGAGCACCATGGGCAGGAGCAATACACAGGAAGAAAAGGCAGGCCCAGGCCAGCTGACACGTAGGTCATGGATGTCCTAGGACCATTCATGCATTGGGAAGAGCCCTCTCACCCTCCTTTGGCAAGGGAACACAGGGCTGAGGCAAGCCCACACTTGCGTTATTGGATGTGGGGTTTTTGTTCTTCTTGGCCTATGAAAACGCGATGAGACAAACCAGCAGGCAAGGAGGTTAGTTTTGTAATTCTATCTCAACCCACATCACACACAATGAAGAAAAGTGATACTTGCTCACCCAGCTGCTTCAAGCAAGGATAAAGTGCTCATGACCATGTGTGGGCTCAAATGGCTCACATGGACCTTACCTTTCTCAGAGAATTTTAACTTTCTCAACCTGGTTACACAGTCAGTAATTCATGGAAAATCATATTATCTGACATTTCTACACCAGCCAAACTGAGGTCTCTGATAGCCTGCTCTGTTTTATAAGTGCCAGCTATCTTACTTCTAATTTATGGAGGAAAGCTTTTCAGGAAAGCCTAGAATTATGGCCCCTTCCAACCCAGAGTGGCCTGGGTTGGAAGGGACCTAAAGACCATCTAGTTCCAACCCCAGTGTTCAGCTAAAATAGATTTAATCAACTCATCAAAACAGAGGATTGTTTGAATCAAGACAGTTGGTGTGTCTCATCATACAAGCAGGATTCTCTTTTATTTAAACATGAGTGTATGTGTATGTGCAAGAAAATTAAAAAAAAAATTACTATGTTCTAAACGAATTTAAAGCAAGCAAAACCCACAGGAGACAGAACTAGGAAAGACACCCTGTGTCTGGTTTTGAACTAAAAGAAATGCATTTTGGCCTTAGTTCCTCAATGTGTTCATCCCAGAACAGTCCATGTTACATTCTAAGCTTCTCAGTGGAGGACAGCACTGAGATTTTGGACACAGGTGAAAGATAAAACATGTGCAAAACCACTGAACAACTGGCAGCGCTGGGGCAAATCCTGGTTCAGGGCTGGTGCTGAGCCATAGCAATTCCACTGGCCTTGATGCACCTCCTCTGAGGCCGGAGTCAGGCAGCCTACTCATTTCCTGATGAGCAGGGCAGCATTGTCATTACCCACATGCACACACAAGAGAAGGATGTCACAAACTAACCTGGAAAGTAGAAACAATTTGTACATCACTCAGCAGAGCCAAGAAAAACAGTAGGGAAAAGGAGTGAGTGCAGTCCTCGAGGAAGGGAAAACAGAGAACAATATTGTCAAAGCTTAAGTAAAACACAAATGAGAGTGTTTGTGTGTTCCCTCATCTGCAGTCTCAGCTCTCCAGCCGGCTTATGCAGGCTTGCCCCTCACTACAGCAGCGAGACGAGAAAAGTCATGTGCTCAGCTCAATATGCCATGATTTAATGCCCTAGGAATCAACTTAATTTTTAGTATTTTTTTATAGTTTGCAATTTCAGTTGGAGCCAGATCATTTTTTTCAAAAAGATTGCCACCGTTTTACCTTTTCTAGTAACAGTGAAGTTATTATGGATGCAAATTATCACATTATAGTTGTTGCCACGGAAATAAACTGCAATGTTATAAGCACAAAAATAAAGAGCCTGCTGCAAAAGGAGATGCAGCAGCCACAGCTTCAGGGGAGTGCTTTTTTGGTAGGAAATGATGAACGAATTGCTCCAAACCTCTTGAGCTACAGGAGGTAATACAGCAGCCCCATTTTGCATTTTTATAGAACTGTGCGTAATGCCTCAAGTCAGTTTAGAAACAGAGCACCAACACCTCATGGCTCGAGGTTAAAGGGTAGTTTTGTCACACCAGGAACTCATGTGGGACCTTCTGAAGGGTCTTTGCACTACAGCCTGTTCATCCCATGCTGAAACACAATCCCAGGAGCACAGCTGCCAAAAAACCAATTCTCTTTTGTAGTGATAATGTGCATACATGAGCATGACTAATACACCTCATAGCAGACCCATCCTTTCAGAACTTCCCCTTAGGCAGGAAGATTTCTCCACTGGCCATATCCTTTGAGCCTGTAGCCATGTGAAGTCACAGAGAGCTAGAAGGGGCCAGAGTCTGATGTGATTTAGGGACCCATTTTAAAGGATGAAAAGAAAAAAAAACATTAAAATCAGCACTGCTTAGTTTCTCTTGCATCATGGTGAAGGCAAAAAAACCATGGTCAAAAACTCATCAGTTACAATCATCTATTTTGATTTCAACAGATTTTGAGAAGAGCCATCTCCTAATCTTGCTCAGAGGATCCAACAGAGCACTGGGAACACCAAGCCCCGGGACAGGCTGCGTGCAGGGGCAGCTGCTGTCGGCGGCACACGCCTGGTGCTTGGGCGGAAAGCACAGGAGTGGGTGGGTGAGGAGAACAACACTCACTGCAGAGAAGCCCTGACACCCAGAAGAGCTGGTTTGCATCTTGTGAAGTCTGACTCCAGGGCACGGGGAGTAAGGAGCTGTGGGTGCAGCTGCTCTCCTGTGCTACATGTTCACAGTGAGCAGTGGGTGCCTAGCCTTTCCAAAGGGCATGTCTGTGCCAGGGAGGGGAAGTAGGGACAGTGGAATTAGAGAGGACACAGGCCCACCTCTCTCACCACAAACATCTTCCTTCAGTTAACAGAGACACAAAGGTTGCTATAGAAATTCTCAACATTTTATTTTCAAATCTGCTTTTCTAGCCCCACCAGAGGAACCAGAGGATCAGGCTTGCAGTGGCTCCGCATCCACATCCCTTGATGCCTTACTTGATGCTAACGCACTCTCTCCAGGTGGGATTCTGCCTTGCTTGGGCACGGCTGCAAGGCACCAGCCCTGGCAGCTGCCCGTGCCCGACCTGCATGGCTGCCAGGTTGCTGGCCAGCCCCACCAGCCACCCTCCTCCGGGAAAACAGCCTCCTTGGGGGCACACGGGCAGGCACAGCAGGACAGAGCCAGTCCCCAGCTCCTGGAACATCCAGAGGCTGCTGTGGAAGTGGTGGGCACTGCCAGAGCCCACCCACTGTCCACGCTGTGGGTGCACACAGGCAAACTCTGCTTTCCCAGTCTCAGGCAGACTCATGTCACAAACAGTCAATTAGCTTTTTGGAAGTTAAATAAACAAACAGAGAGGAGATTATAACTGATTAACTGAAGGGCAGGAAACATGAGAAGCTGGTTTGCTAGAAAGAAAAGCTCTTGTGCTGAGATCTCCAGTAATTAGCAGCAACAAGACTTACAGAAATTCATGAGGGGAAAAAAAATCCATGAACCCTTCCTGTTTAAATGTTCTCTTTTCACATGTTTTGCTTGGAAAGCTAACTTAAAACACAAATACAGACTGG
The DNA here is from genome assembly GCF_000738735.6 of Corvus cornix cornix. Lineage (NCBI taxonomy): Eukaryota > Metazoa > Chordata > Aves > Passeriformes > Corvidae > Corvus > Corvus cornix. The sequence continues at coordinate 17,222,819 of NC_046339.1, read as the reverse complement.
GTCTCAAATACGGAATAGATTCCTGTTCTGCAGCAGTCATATACTTGGATTGCAAAGCAAATGGATGTGTATCAATGCAAGTCCTTTTTTTTCCCCCCCAAATTATGTATTTTGTTAACAACTATCAGGTTGACAGCTCTATCACTCCCTCGAAGCACCTGGAAGGCAATTTGGTTACTGCTGGCAGATGCTGGGGGTGCTCCTTGGAGCACAGTTGAAGACTGAAGCCGCTGGAGAGCCAAAGGCCTTTGCCAGGACTGACCAGTGAGATTCAGCACTTAGCAATTCCAGCTCAGCGATGGCCTACGGGACCTGTTTACCAGTCTGCAGTGGAGCTGCTGTTGATTATGCAGAAGCCTACCTGGTTTCACTACACTGGTTCAGAAGTGTCCTCCACCCGGCTCCTGGAGCAGCACAGAGTCTCCCCGAGCCATGTATTGAAATCCCCAGGCAAAGCTGAAACCCTGACCTATATTTCAATGGCTCTCCAAGCTGTATTTATGCATCTTCAGAATGGCTGTGTTTACTCCCTTAAATTGCAGATAAACTGCAAATTAAAGAGAGCCCTGCAGATTCCTGTCTGCTTTGCTGTCCTGGATTTGCCTTTCTTGGATAACTCAGAAGACAACTGGAATCAAAAGTGAGACTTGCTCAAATTGATTGCAAACCTTAGCATACACTTGGAAAAGCAGCATGAGCAGGGCAGCAGTAATTTCATTGGGAAGGAGGATGGCAGGTCTGATCCTGACTGAAAGCATAGAGCTCATTAGCTTCGAGTTACTATTCTGCATTGTGGTGTGTCCCAGCAATTACAGCTCCAGGATGCAGCTCTTCACACATGGCTAAGGATGGTTATACTCGAATACAAAGGTGAAGTAAAGGAGTATTATTCTATTTCCCTGACAGTAAACTGCAAAAAACTCAAGGTAAATTGGCGTATCAATGCGAAGTGATGTAAAGAAGCAGAGCTATGATGGCTTCCCCGTCACATATCAGTGGCAGCAGGATTAGGCCACTGCAGGGGATTCTGAAATACTCTCAAATACAGGGCAGCCCTTCTTCCCCTTCTAAAAACAAACAACCATGGATTTGGGGAAAAAAGAACTGAAAACCTGACCACCTTCCATTACAGCGTGTGACGGCTGTTGCTGTGCAGGAGCTGGGGAGGTTGTTAGCACCCAGTAATATCTTGTGGGAAATGAGCAGAGCAGGGGGCTCCTACATTTCCTTTGCTAATTTGCCACTTTTGAAAGTGTGGAGCCCTTTTTCCAGGCTACAGTCATAGGCACAGGAGGAGCTGTTTGACTCCTTGAACAGTGATCATGTAGTTGCTTTAAAACCTGCCTGTGGACAGGCTGGAGGTCCCTGGCTGGGGCTGCTCTAGGGCAGAGTGAGAGTGGGTGTCAATGCTGTTTGGAGCCTGCTGAAGCCTTGTTCACATTAAGAAGCAAATGAGTGGGTGACAATTAAAGTGGTGTATATTTATATTTTTGACTAAAAAGAGCTCTCCCACAATCCCACTCCACTTATTTCAGCAGAGCGCTGAACTGCCATTAATTTACACTCACCAGAAGAGAGAAGAAATTAGAACGTTTGACTTCTTTAAATAAATATTTTCTATTTTAGTGCCTAACACTGTGCACTTCCCTCACAGCCCAGGCAAGAGGTATCAACAAAGGTTGACAGTACTTGCAATGGTAAAAATTCAGAAATCCCTGTCAGTGTTTGGGTATTTGTGGAGCTGTGAAAGGCCAGCTTGTCCCGCAAAAGAGCTGTCACCCAGCAGGAGCTCCCCAGCAGCCAGCTGTGTGGTGACACAGGTGGCAGGCACAGGTCTCCTCTGCAGGTGTAGGTGGGAGCTGGGCAAGAGCTCTGCCCTTTTCAGCCCATCAGTTTGCACTCAGAATAATCTTGCTGAGAAAAAAAACCAACAGGGTTGAGAGGTAGAAAAGAGTGGCACAGTCAAGGCTCTTCTTGGAGTCAGGCAGGGCTACAAGAGCCTTTAAGATGGAGAAGGGAATCCAGCTCAGTTTTGAATGCATGGGAAGCTGAAGGTGAAGTCTGAACTTCCTTGTCACCTCTGGCTTTGCTTTGTGTCAGGTACCACAGGTCTTCCCCCAGCCTGCTCTGCTCCTGGTGTCTTAAGGAGCCATGCCAGTGCCCAGAGACTAATCCTGGAAAAAAGCCCTGCTCTTCTTTATGAAGAGTGAGAGAATGAGTGTTCAGATGAGCAGGAGGTCCTGCTCCCACCCTGCTGTGGGCTGCACCCTCACAAGCAGCCCTGTGGCAACCACTTGGCCACTCAGTGTGGGTCAGACCCTGCTCTCATTTGGCCAAAAGCTACCCCACCACAAAAGGCTTTGGAGTGACACTGGCAGGGAGGGAGGGTGAGGGGAGCCAGCCCACCCCCTCTCATCACAACGTGCAGCTCTGCCAGGCTGAGCAAACCCTAAAGCTCTTCCTGCTGTGTTAAGTGCTGTGAGCCTGTGGTGGAGCAGCCTCCTCCTGGGCATGGAGCTCCACATCCAAGATCATGTCAACCAGTCAGGCTGACAGCTGGCCAAGAGGAGCAAAGCTTTGTCCAGGAAGGGACATTAGCTTCCCTTTCAACTGTTCCCCAAGGAAACATTTGGACAGTGGTCCCTGTAATGAGGGGGGTATTAAATTTCTGCTGTTCTGCAGAGGCTTGTGAAAGCCAGGCACTGCCTGGCACTGCTCTGCCTGCAGCAGAAGGGCCGTTTCTACTCTGTCCATTTTCCCCACAGATACATTCATGAAACTACCTCTACTCCTAGCCCCTTGCTGGCCCTGCCTGTGCAGCCCAAACACTGTCCTGTTGTTTTCAGTCAGCACTGTCAATAACCCTTTTGCAAGATGAGGTCCCTGCCTCTGAATCAGTTGCATCAGTAGCCTCTTCTGTTCATTGTTGATCTCCAAAACATGACTGCAAAATTCTGCAGTTGGTTAAATGAGAAAACCTATTTTTTCCATGCACCCTGATGGCACTATCATGCTCTGTTGTGCTTGCCATGGCCATGTGCACTACAGTGCCCAGTGAGTCTCCCTGTATGGCCTTGCCTCCACTGGTATGACTTGCTGGTGAGGCTGTTTGGTGCATCACCCACCCCATCCCACTTCCTCAGCTCCAGTTTGTTCCTCTGCTCCTCGATATGGCTCAGATGAGGGCTCTGATGCTGATTAAAAAGAACTTTAAAATATATCTGGTTGAATTTATGTCTTCAAAGGTCTCTGAGAAATGTTAATCTATATTTTGGAAAAAAATTTGAAAGTACATTTTTGAAACAGCTGCTATTTCAGCATATGTGATAAAAGGCGAGGAAACAGAGGGCTGGACAGATGAGTGAGGAGTGGGAATGCATTTTCCCTCCTTTGGCACGTGGCTGGGGCAGTCACCAGTGGCTCATGGGCAGCTGTCCAGGCCTGGGCCTGCCTGGTGACCACGGCAAGTCCACGTGAAGCACCAGGCTGTCAGCAGGGCCCTGGACAGCCCTGGCAGGGGTGAGGTTTCCTCAGGGGGCAAGAGAATGGAGCAAAAGGCTGAAATGCTGGGGGATGCCTGAGCAGTGGCTGAGCCCTCCTGGCCACACAGCTGCCCCAAGGGCCGAGGCTGGAACAGTCCCTGCCCTGTTGGGGACTGCTGTGGCTCCCTGGGCAGAGTGAGTGCATCAGGGGCTTGCTGTTCCTAATGCTTGCCTGCCTTTCGTGGTGTATGCCTGGGAACAGTAACGACCAGTACAAATACAGATTGATACAGTCAAAAAGATTTGGCTGCTTAAGTCTGTAGCTTTTAGAACAGATGGCTGCTGTAGGACCCCACTGTCTCAAAAAAGCAGGATGCAGGGAAGAAAAGACTGCCCATGTGTTCCCATCAAACACACTGTGCCTTTTCTTTGTTTTGGAATGGCACTAGAGGACCATGAGACCACTGACAGACCATAATGAGCTGAAACTGCTGATCAGGGCGTAGCTGTATTTAATTACAACTCCAGTACCTGCACAGTGCCATGGAGGTGTGCTCAGGGAGTGGTGTGCAGTGCTCCGACAGCCTTCCCATACCCCACTGCCTCTCCCAGGGCGAGACCACCATGCCAGGAGCCTTCTCTCAGCCAGGAACCACCATTGGTGGCTGGTCCCCCATCCTGGCAGGGCTGCCCTCCTTCACCAGTCCTGGCAAGCCCACTGGAGGGGGCTCAGCCTTTGCCTGAGGAAAGCAATATGAATGAACAGCAAAGTCCCAACTACCAGCACTTGCAGATGCCCTAAAGGTGATATGGGTTCTTTTATGTTCTCCTAAATTAGATTCATGGGAATTCATTTGGCAGTGCCAATACTGAGGGCTCAGGAGCACTACATCATCCTTTATGGGCACATTAATATGGGTTTCAGTCTCTGTCACATTTAGTATTGGCAATTATTTCACACACAGCTGTAGATCAGCTCCCTTTTGATCACAATCTGCCACCCTTTTCTACCATTCAAATTTACAGCAACATTAATAGTTCAAAAGTAATAGTGTTTACTGTGTACTGGGTTTCAATAAATTAGGAGGAAGCAACAGTTCCTAAACAAAGACTCCAGAAAGCACCAAAGATGAACTGAATGCAAGCTTTTTCACCCCAATTAACACATCCTTGTCTACTGGCAGAAAGTTTCCATTGCAGCTGTGAGAAAATAATTCCACGGATTTGTCACATCAATTCAAAGTGAAATTCAAAGCCAAAGAGAAAGCAGAAAGCATTCCCTGTGCTCTTACAGAAAATATCACTGCTTCAATTAGGTGCTACAGATGCTTGGAGTAAACATATTTTCCACTGGTTTTCTTAGAACCATACCCACTTAAATCTCCAATATTCTTCTGCATGTTCATTTCTTATCCCAGTTTAATACCACGCCTCCGGGTGTTAGTGGTTAAGGGGATACTGCCAAGCAATGAAAGCCAAGGAAAGCTGGGATAAGAAGGGAAAATATGGCCTTTATATAGTAAATAAACTTTTCAGCCTTAATGTTACGGCTGCTGTCAGCATAATTCAGAAGGGAAAAAAAATAACCCAGTGCTAGTTGTACCTTTCAGTTCTTGGGCCATGTGAATGTCCAGTTCTCCAGTTTTGAATCTGCTCCCAATCCAATGGAAATAGTGCACACAACTGAGCATTCAAGCCTCTAATAAATCTCATCTTTGTGTGGAATCCCTGGGATTCAGAACAAAACCAAAGCTAGATAAGGCTTCTCAATATTTCAGTAAATACCATCCCTTTTTTCCAGTAAAATCTTGAATTATAGGAAATCTAGATATCCTTTTGATGTAACAAGCATGGAGCAATAAGGTTGGAACGGAAACATCGAGTAATTAGTACATGTGAACTGCACATGCATACATGTCACACATATCTGGATCTCTTCAAAACAATAACTACAGTTAGCAGTATCCAAAATATGAATGCTCTAGAAGATACAAACCTCCTCTCCCACCAAAGTCCTTCCCAGAAAACTTTCACCCCAAGTTACTACCATGTGTATCCTTCCCTTGCAAAAGTGTGGGCAGAGAAGCGGGGAAGAAATCACTGGGTTTATAAGTGTTATAAACTGCAGCTTACTTTAGAGCTAAAACATCCTGGCAGATGGTACCCAGCATCTGGGAGAATGCAAATGCCCAGATATAAAATTTGTTTTCTTTATTCCTCTTTATTGGGACTCTATTTGGTTACACTGTATTGTGATAAGATCTATTTCCTATGCTTGTCTCATAAATTTAAATCTCAAAGCAACGTTTATAAACATTACAACCTATCAGTTATTGCTGTCGTGCAGTATCACTGATCTGAATTCTGATTAGTGACAGTTTGCATAAATATGTCACATAAAAATATATCTAACAACACTTTCCCAAACAAACATCTAAGAATTTTTTTTAAGAGATGGCTGAGGAAGAAGAAAAAATAGATTACATTAGCATACCTTGTGAAAACAAATGGTTTGACCTTGTGGGAATAAAGGTAGGAAAAGCTCCATTAGTCAGGTAAAACCCCCTAGAATTATAAAGGTTGGCTGTTTGAGGGACAAGAACCACCTCTCTTTATTTGTCCTTGACAGCAGCGGGTGCAGCAGGCAGCACGAGCCATGGAGAGCTCTCCTCAGCCCTGCAATAACCCTGTGCCACACTGGATCTGCCCTCAGTCCCGGGGCAGCACGGGCAGGATGCCACAGCAGTGGGCCCTGAGCCTGTCCCAGCTGGTCACCAGTAAGCTGTGAGGACCCCAGTGGGGAGCAGACCCGAGATGACACCGGGCTCCTGCCTGGGGAGCCTTGCTGGGGTGCAGCAGCACAGCAGGCTCCTCACTCCTGCCTTGCCCTTTCCTGTAATTAGTTCCGTGTTCTATGTAAGTGGGAAAATCTGGGTTTACCTGCTCGGGCTGCTGCTGCAGCTTCCCCAGTCCCCCTAGGGATGCCATGCAGATTTTGCTTTTCATCAGTGTGCTGGAAAACCACAGGACCTCTTTGTTTAGGATAGCAGGTCAAGGATGTTCCCAGCTGAAATACTGCAGGAGAAAACAACAATCAAAAGAAGGATAGCTTCTTCCCAGCACCAGCAACATGCTGAGAGCCTTCTGTGACAACTTTCCTGGGGCTAAGGGGAGTGAGCAGCTCGATTTTGCTTGCTAAATTAGCAGCTAGGGTATCAAGGGCTATCTGCAACAGCTGTTCACCTGAAAAACATAGAAAATATTCCCATCAGAGGTCTGGGAGTAAGAGACCTGGAGACACATGTCTTTTAAAAGTTGTGTCTCTCCTTAGCATTGCTCTCTTCTTCTGCCATAAACACAGGTGAGAGTAGACAGGCGACAGGATGCTGGTAAACACAACCTGCTGCAGAACCTGCAGATGGCCCAGCTGTTACCAGAAATGGGAATGGAATGGGAATATTTTCTTCAAACCAAGTAAAATCTAATCATAACAGTTTGTTTCCACAGCCCAATCCCCTTTGTAGTGCATTACTAGCTCTTGCTCCAGCCCCTTCCCTCTCTCCCCACTACATCCATCCCCCAAGGTCCCTGTGGAGAGGCAGCATCACTCTTGTGCACAGGCTAAGGTGCTGCTCCTCGTGGAGAGGCTTCAGGTTTCTGTCCTGTACTCTGAAGGCCCTTCCTCTCCTTCTCCTGCCTGGCTGCCGGGCTGGCTCAGCTGCCTCCACCTGCCTCACCCCACTGCTCTGGCCAGTCTCCAGCTTTCAGATTTGGATGGCAAGGGCCAGTCCCACACAGAAAGTCTAATGAGAACCAGGACTGTCACTCATTCCAAATCAAGTTGCTGCACTATGTATCTAATTCTGAGCACCTCAGTTTGAAAGGCTTGATTCACCAAGTCATTTCCTTATTGCTGCCCTTGTGTTATTGGTGGTAGCTGTAGATTTCCTTCCTGTCCCCTCATAACAGGGTGGTTCTCTCCTCCCCACAGTGGCATCTGTCTTGCCTATTGTCAGCTCAAACACTTTGCTGGGGATGCCCAGCACCAGGTCCAGATAACCCCCAGCCAGTCTGGTGGAGGAACCTGCAGCCCCCCAGGTGATCCCTTGGTGCTGTCTCGGGGGTGTTGCTGTTCCAGAGGATGTCACAAGCTGCAATAAGCAAAAAGAAGTTTTTTACACTCCATACCCAGAAAGGGACATCACTCTCCAGTGAGATCAGGTGTTCTCCAGAAACTTTCCCTTATCTTTGGCCAAGTAAATAGTTGCATGTAAGGAAAAGAGAGAAGAGAGAAACTCCCTTTTGTAAATGTTAGTGTGGTCTGCAAGAAATTCATAGGCTGACGAGATAAAATGAGAGCATGCTTTTAATAGCAAAAGTATGTTTTCTTTGGCCTAAATGCAACCCAGGGTTTTCCAGTGCTCAAACTTAAGCTAGGGTGATATTAATTATTTAACAGGCACAAAAAGAGACCTGAGGAAATTATTCCTCCTTCCTCCTATTCAGTGTGAGGGTACAGCCAACCCTGGATCTGGGATCACAGAGGGATTTTTCATCTGTTCTGAAAACATGAGGTTTAGTTTTCCCTTCATTTCCTTGCTGCTAACAACCACCTTGGTGCACAAAGCCTTGGAGTTTATCCATGTTCTCTTACCAGGAGCACAGCTTTGGGTGAGCCCAGTCTGAAGTCCATTGCTCGGGCCCTGAAGACAAACACTCACCCTCAGAGGTGCAGCTGGAGCCCATCAAAAACTGCTGCCAGAAGTTTCAGTTCTTTATCTAGTGTCAGGAGGGGAGTGTGGGGTAGAGTTGCTCCCTTCTCGACACCAGGTAAACGCAGCTTGCCAGGAAGCTGCGAGGGTGCCACAGGGACCAGTGTCCATCGGGAATGATCCCCATCCCTGCCGTGCTGCCCGTGTGCCCAGACCCTGGTGCCCATGCACTGGTCATCCTGGTCACACCTCTGGTCCTGCTGATTTGAAGTACAGGCAATTAATCTCCTGCCTAAATTTACTGCAAATGCTTCCTGTCATGGCACAGGAATTGCGCCAAGGGATTGTCCTGGGAAATTAACAGCTGTAACAATTTCCAGAAGCCAGTGACTGTGCACAGAGTTCCCAGGGCAGATGATTCAGTGGATTCATCTTGTGTTTCATTCTCAGCCTCTCAGCCCCTGACACCAGAGTCCCCAGAAGAACCTATTGCCTTAGCTTTTGCCCCACAGCTTCCTGGCTTTACACCTGGCATGAGACAGACACCACTGGGAAGGCACAGGGGAGTTAATTCTAACTGCACAGGGCAGGGAGCAGCACCTGCTGAACAAACACCAATGGTAAGTCGGGGTTGGCTTCTGCCAGGATTTTACCATCACCACCACCAGCCTTGTAGTGATGTTTGCTGACTGTGACATTTAATGCTGACTGCATTTTTTTCACAAGAGTTTGCACAAGCTGGGACTACTTTAACTCAATTCAAGAAACCCAAACCAAAACCAAAACCCAAATGGTCAGAAACCATTCAGATGAGTCATTTGTTATTCTCATTTTTCAGGCTGTGTTGAATAATATTTTCTCCACACATAACTAGGTGGAAACAATGGAGATTTGAGAAGGAGCCCTTAGATAAAGCTAAGACATACTGCAAAAGACAGACTTTGCAAGAGAAAGGAGCTGAAGTAGGGCAGAATGATACAGGCAAAAGGGACACGTTCCTCATCTATCACATGATTTTATAAGATGCTGTAAGTGAAGTTAATTTTAAGAGCTGTCTGCAACTGGTCTTCCTAAGGAATTTTCAAGAGAAATCAGTAGGGCTTCAACTTGATGTTAACCCTCCATGTGGGAACTTACTTCATTTGCTGTGCAAAACTTCATTTCTATTCATCCCTCCAAGTGGAATATGAGTGGGGTGATGGTGGGGGTCTTCTTTTCACCCACTGGATCAAGTTTCTTGTCTTTTATGACCCAGGTGTAGAATTACTACTAAGGCAAAATAACCCAACAGTATACTGTAACGCAGCTCCTCTGAGCTGTAGCAAACACCTTCGAGGTTGTTTTGGAATACATCAGTGCTGCAAAGTCCCCAGTGAAACCTCACAACACTCACAGCCAACACAACAACAGCTCAGAACAACTACAGGGAAACAATGAAGAGTCATTTTCTGCTTTTAGCACTGGGCAGAAAAGCTCAGTCTTTACCTACTGTCCAGCAGCAGCCCTGTCACACAGAGAACAAGCTGGGATGCCATTGCTTGATCCCATACCTTTCCAAGCAAGTCAGTGATATTCTGGTTCTTACACTCTTCCAACCCATGGTTTAGCATTGGCTTGTCACTTGTCCCATGCCCCTATTGCCCAGCCATGTAGCCCCACAGTGCAGGGGAAATCCCTTCCACCTCGGCCAGGGACTGCAGCGAGCTGGCAGCCCCAGGCAAGGCCATGTTCATGGGGGCAGAGGTGGTGATTAAATACAGCTTATTGCTGCAATGCTCTGCAAGGTGGGAACACTCTGCAGAGGAGGAGTCAGAGCTGTGCTGCTGTCCCTAGCCAACATATTGAAATGTCCTATCTTCCAAACCCACGTGTTTTCTCTTCATTTAAAATCGCAGTGCTTTGTTTGAGGCAGAGCTGATGACAGAAGAACAATCTGCCCTGGCCATTTCTGTTGCAATCCTTGTAAAATATTTTGGCTGTCTCTAGGGCCACTGTGTATCTGTGCTATTAAGCCTGACTTACAACACCTTAAGGTGGGCCACGGGTCATGGTTCGAGAATCCCTGGGTTTTCCCATTTGAAACTCTGGTTGGCTTTGTCCTAAAGCAGAACATAAAAGGTCATGGTTTTGCAACCTCCCTTGAAGTGTGGGAGCTCAGAACATTCTTGGCTTAAACCTCCCTTTGTGGGGAATCAGCCACATGTACCTGCTGAGATGAGCAGCTGTAGAATTTGTTCAGAGGCCCCCTGCTCCTCCCTGCAGTGTATGAGGAGCTCCTGGCAGAGCACCTGCCCCAGTGGCAGTGAATCCCTCACAGGACACTGCTCAGCCACTGAGGTTTAGCCACAGCGCTGGCCCGCAGCCACTGTTGTAAAAGCAGACAAGTATCAGCATTTCATCAACATTTCCCAGAGGAAGTGTCTCCTCCTGATTTCCTTGACAGAGAATTGAATTGCCCTGCTCCTCCAAATCAAGTGTTGGATCTTTCTTTCTTAAAAAAAAAGAAACACTGTGTTTTACTAAAACCACATATTTATCTCAGGAAATAGTGAGGGCAACCTCCCAGCCAGATCAATGTTCTGTACAGCCTCTGCCACCAAGACACACAGGCTTTCCAGTCAGGAGGTGGCTTTCCAGCCTAGTACTCCACACCACGCTGCCTTACTGTCATCAGAGCTTCAGCTGGGAAAAAGCACGGGAAACCTGTTACACAAGCACAGGGGTGTTTTGCTATACCAAGGAGGGTCCATGACCACATTCAGAACATGAAAGTTACAGAAGTTTCTCAGAATTTCTACTAAAACTTGTAAACAAAAAAACCCCACCCTCCCAACCAACCAACAAAAAGCCCCAAAACAAAAACACGAAACCCTGAGTTTTGCTTCTTATTCAGTTTGGTCACAAGAGACCAGATGTTTTCAGGCTGCTAGATAGAGAACTCAATAGCAAGTTCAGTTCAGTGTCAGCTGTGAGTCTGAAGTACAAGCATAAGGATGTAAGTGCTATGGACAAGATCACCTCATTTTTCTAGATTAGGTGATGACTTGAACTCAAATACCTGCCACAGTTAAAAGCAGGTCTTTTGGAAGGATGGAAGGCTCAGGCAAAGGGATATGGTGCTTATTCCATATTAAAAGGATAATGTCCTTTTAATAAATTAGCATACTTGTAAGAAAGATCTAATTAAAAGGCTCTGTACACAACAGCAGTTTAGGAAAAAAACCTGAATGGAAAAAAACTTTGGGAAAAAACTTTTGCTTGTGAGTTGGAAAAAAATTTGTTTGACAGGTATGATGATGACTTCCAGAGATCAGTGATGGATGCTGAATCATGGACATTTTGGCCAAAAAAAAGCATTCTTACCAACAACTCCTCTGGTAAGTCAGGGCCTTTATACACCTATAAACCTGTTTTGTTCTGCTACGGATATTGTCCTGCCAAGTGCATAGACAGGTAATTGCTAAACCTGCAACCACTCAGAACACAATCTGCACTTTGAAAAAGGTGATTTTAGGAGAAGTAAAAAGGCAGAACAGAGTGAGTATCCCCTGTGGAGCAGGCTGCACCAATGCCATAAAGTCTGGAAGCTGATCTTTGCACTGAGAGCAGGACCTTTGATATATAAAGGCATAACAGAGCAGAAAGCAAGAGCCTCACAGACATGGACTCCTAGGAGTGATGTGTGCTGAAACCTGTGCTAGCCCAAGACAGCACATGGAGCCTGCTGAGCCAGACTCTCTAGGACATTTCCTTAACCTGTGCCTAAAAGCTGAACGTGCAGAGCATCAGTTTCGCAATATGTCAGTTGTACTTATTAAATAACTTTCCATAACACATACAGATACCATCTTCTGTCACGGCCTGAGAAACACTCTAAACAACCGTTTCCTCAAAAATCAAACAAAAATTTATATCAAGCTGAGAGATGATGACAGACTTCTGTGGGATTAAGCAATTTCTCTCAGCATTTTTGTGGGTTTAACTAAACTGTGAGATTACAAGCAGAAAGGAAAGAACCACCCCCAGATTTTCCATTAAAAAAACCCAAACAACAGTGAGGAAACATTCTGAAAGAACTATAGAAGATAAACAACTGTTAGACATGACGTACCATAACCTTGACCTCCCATCAACAACTGTCTGTTATTCCCATTCAAATCAATTGCTGATAGGGTTTTCTTCTCACCCAGCAGCTCCAGCTGTTTCTGAACAATTCTGCTTGCCAAAGGAGAGCATTCCTGGGGAGCAAAGGAGAACACAGTAAAAAAGACCCAGTAAAACCTTTGACTCTCTGAGCACCAAGAGACCAACCACAAATGCAGCATCTCTTCCAACAGCTCCTCAGTGCCAAGGCTGGCCCAGGCCAATCTCCTGGGAGGGCACAGCAGTTCCACACCATTGCCTGTCCCTACAGCCAGATTTAGGATAAGCTATGCAGGTACAGGCGCATCACTCACCCTCTGAGGGGAACAGAAGCGGGACAAGCATCATAGATAAGCAGGCTGCTTCTCCAGAGCCATTCAGGGAAGTTGCAATGAGTCACTTCCAGTCACAGAGGGGAAAAAACCCACACAGAGGTATTAAGAAGTCAGATGGATTGATTGCACCATCTTCATAATGGGAATCTTGGATTAAAGCACCTCACCTGCTGCTTCAGGTGCACTGTACAGCTGTGAAGCAGAGTTGGTTATTTTGAATGCACAATGTATGACTGATAGGAGAATAAACCATGCTTGGTGCTGTTTTTAAAACAGTTAGGATAAAGTGTAGTCATCTGACACAGAAAACCACATTGTAAAATTAGAGATGAAGCCTGCCAGGATGGATTTAGTTGTATTTATGAAGTGTCTGTCAGTGATGTGGGTACTGTCCAAAAAAATTAAACAATGTACTGGATTGCTAGAGGAAGGACCAAAGATCAGCTGAAGTTCACAGAGGAGCTTGTGCATTTCCACACAGACAACAGCTAAGGTGTTCATGGAATGCACACCCTGTACATTTGTTGGAACTTCTAACGTGCTTTTCTAACACATGTTATTATGCCCCCTATACCTTCAGGGGCATAAAAATTATGCACCAGAATTCATATTGCTAACTGGACCTGGAAGTTCTCCCAAGGTTTGTAGTCCTGGCACAACCTCCCTGCACCAGGTGCCCCCTCTACCTCTGCCCAGGGATGCACAGGGTAGGAATGCTGCCTCAAGCCTGGGCAGCCTGTTCCCCCCAGCCCATCCCCTAGCTTGTTGCCAGACATTAGCAGTAGAGAGGTTAGGGCACTTTTCAGCTTTTCTGTCTCCTTTACTTAGTGACACAAGTCTGTGGATGTCTTTCATATTGCAGGCAGGAGATGCTGTCACCTGAGGTAAGTCTCACTGCAAATGGTGCTGATATACAACACGTGACTCTGCAAGTTAACACAGCAATTCTCCCTGAAAGTGTGTCTGTGGGGCAGTGTCTTCACAGATTAATCCTTGCTAGGATCTGAAAACTGGTAACTCTCTAATGTATCAAATTGTAAATCAATAAATTCTAGGATATTAAACCTGAAATGGAGCAAAAAGAGGGAAGTAAATGGTAGTATCTTATGCAGAGAAGAAAAGTCATCGACACTGATTTTCTAGGCTGGGAAGTCAGATTTGACTTCTCTCTCAAATCAGCAATAAAAAAAGAAACATTCAAGTTTCCACAGTTATTAGCTGCTTGTTACATGACCACCAAAGAGTTAAGTACCCAAGGCCTGCAGTTTTTCCAGGGTGTTTTGCATTTTTCAGCCCTTAGACTGAGAGCCATTGAGCACATTACCACAGGCAAACCTCTCTCCAACCAGATGCCAGAGCTTGGGAGGCTGGGGCACTGCTGAGCCTGCTCTGGCGAGCTGGGACAGCAGCCAAGCCACACAGAAAAGAACAAGTCAGGTAACTTCTTACAGCAGCTATTTTTCTGCTTACTCTTCTTCTGACTCCAAAGAAGCACACAAACCAAAATGCACCAGTGAAGCACATGTGAGTGCCCAGGAGGTCAGGCAGGAAGAGGGAAAGGGGCAGAAGGAGCAGCCCCACAGAAGGGCTGAGTCACCCGCTGCTGGGATTAGGGTCAGCAGTGAAGCAGTGCAGGATGGGGTTGGCAAAGGTTTGGAACACAAATGCCCAGCCCTACTGCAGCCCAAGGAAAATGTGCCGGGAGGGAGGGGGACGGCAAGCAGCTCCAGGGGAGAACAGTGTCCCAAGCAACATGGGGTCCCACTCCACCAGTGGCAGGTCTGGCCCTGCAGCAGCAGCAGCGTTTTGGGTTTCCTCTCATATGCAGAACATTTGGTTCATTATTTTCAATTAAAAATAAGTGAGCTGTAGTCGCTCTGTCAAGGACACTGCCCCTCAGACTGCTTTTCTGCACAGCACACTGGGCTGATTTAGAGGGCAAAAGAAACTGGGCTTCGAAACTCCAGTGTTCTGGGGGTTTGGCAGTGTGACAAAACTTCCTGACGAGAGGGACGCATGTAATGCCCTTTCCCTTGCTGTTCTCCTCAGCTCAGGCATCTGTAAGCACTTCTCTTTAGATCATCTGGAAGTGACATATGGAAGAAGTTAGATCTTAAGTAGAGCTTACTCTATGCTCAGGCACAAGATTGTTGGTAACCTGGATTTGAAGGGCCAGTTCTCTGTCAGTCCCCTGTGGAGGAATATTCAACAGATAAATTTTAATAGGCAACAAAAACTGTGGGATTCACCAGCTTGGACAGTAATATACCCATCATTAACAATCATTACTTCATCCTCTGCTGCTACGGTTATGCTGAGTAACAGAAGGGGATAAATTGCTGTTGAAATAACCTGTGCAAATAAAGAACACATACCCAAAGAACACGTACTCAAAAATTGGATGTATTTTGCTTCTAATAATGTATTTATCAACCTGATTTTGCATGGCTCTGATTACTGATTATGTACAGTCCAAGTGACTAAACATATAATAACAATTAGCAACTTGCACACAGCAAAAAAGAAAGGTGTTCCCAAGGGTTTTATGCCTGTCTCTGCTCTCTCTTTGAAGTGGTGAATGAGTTACAAGTGGTGGTTGCTAAGAAAAATAGGCAAACAGAGACTAGTACTTACCCAAACTGTGATCAGCATTGCACCACCCTGCCTTGTGCCTGTTTAGAGGAAAGATTCATTATTTTCCCAAGCGAGCTATCCAGGCCAGCCCATGCTGCCCGGAGCAGGGCCAGGCAGTGAGGCAGGGGACAGGCTCCGAAATGCTAAAACCAAAATTAAACCCGAAGACTGTAGTCCTGTGCTTGACAGGTTAGTTATACACAGGCCTGACCATGCTGATTGCAGCAGAATCTCTTATCTTTCCAGACAGGTATCTGCTGTGTTCAAACAAAGATGCTTTTCCATTCCCATTATCTTGCTCTTTCCCAGGACAATCCTCTCCTGTTACACAGGCAGGACCCACCCTGCCAAAAAACGGGAGCAGGAAAAGCATCAGTTTAAAGTCACATCACAGCAATGATTTTGAAAGATGCCTTGAATGCACAGACACAGCCATCTGCTGCGATATGTGCACGGATTGAAGGCTCTCTGTGCTCTGCCAAACAGCTCCAGACCCACGAAGGATTCCTGTGGCAAAGCCTTGGCAAGTCAGAGAATATTCCCATTCATTTTCCTCTCTCCATAAATTGGCCAAAGCCACCTCCTGCAGCTCAGGCCTCAGCAGAGCTCCTGGGCAGGGGGATTATTTCTTCCCAGGATCCTACACACCCATAACCCTCAGTACTCTTTCCATTAACAAGGTTGAAAACCCCAAAAACAAGCAAGGATGAAAACCCAGTGGCAGCACATGATTTGGAATGCAGCCCTAGGCTCATGCCCATCTTTGTGTGCATCTGCTCCAGTCCCACTGGAAATTTGTGAAGTTTGAGAAATGGAGTGCCAGTCAGGCCTTGGCTTCTACTTGAGTTGTTGAGGATGCAGAGGTACTTCCGCCTCATGACACAGTCTTACCTGTTCCTTCTTTGCCTCAGTAGTTCATACAATTATGCCCCAAAATACAAGTTTTGGCATGAGAACATGAGCAGATATCAAAATATTCTTTTATAAAGATTTAAAATTACACTGCTGGCTCTCTACAACTGTAATTCCCTCCCTGAATTTAAAATTTAACCTGAAGCAGAATTATTATAGCTTTCTCTTCAATGATTTTGTGGAGAATTAAAGATATAGGTCAGTACCACGCAATTGTGCAGGATCTGCTGTACAAGAGGATGTTACAAAGCAAGGTGGGTGTTTCACATTCCCGGCTGGGGTACCAGGGTGAATTTTGCCACCGTGAAAGCATGAAGAAGCTCCAGCAGCAACAAACAGAAGTTTTCCAGGCTTACATACCCTTACCTCTGGTGAAAGTAATATAACATGGACTTGGGCAGCAATTAAAAACCTTCCTCCCCAACTGCCCTTGGCCACACTCAGGACTTCCCAGTGACTGTGCTTAGTGGCACAGGCACAACACAGACAAGCCCTGACACGCCGTGCTTTAAACTTGCTTATCTCACGGGTGTCAGCAGCACATGCTGCAGGACCTTCCCTGCCTAGGCATCCCAGAGTGCATACTGTCAGGAAAAGAAGCACCTGGAAAGGAGTTTAGAGGCAGGCACTTAGTAAAGGCATTTTCTTGAATAACTTTTAAAGAAAATCAAGTGCTTCTTGCCCTCCAGAGGAATCTGAGAACAGGATGAGCATGGGCGCCAGGGCATAACAAGCATTTATTTTTAAATCCATTGCAGGTTTTGTCTGTGTTTGGAGGAGGAGGCATGCCTGGCAGACAGCAGAACAAGAACCACACTGGGGAAAGAGAATAATGTTCAAATTAAGTGGGAGGAGAGGGAGAGGAGGAAAAAGAATTGATTTTCTTCAGTCTGAAGGTGCTTGGCCAGAAACTACAAGCCTGAGAACAAGAAAACACTAATCATTTTTTTAAATGCATATTTCAAAGTATTTGTCATTTCAACTCACCCAACATATTTATATTAAACTACTTTTCTTTTCTTGGAGACTTGGTATTTAAAATGTTAATTGGAGACTAAAGAACACCCTTAAGGAAACAGATTTGCTGGCATTTCTGGCTGGGTATATTCAGATTATAGATTTGAAAGGTTGGGGTCTTGGGGTGTTTTGTCTTTTTCCTCTAAAAGGAAAGTAAGGAATTGCTTACATTTTCATTGCTGAAACTGTATTTCCTCCGAATACCTTCCCACCCCCATTATAAAGAAAAAGAGCAAGATTTGAAAGCTTGAGAGTTTGGCTTTTCAGTGACCAAGGCTGGAAGGATTTCAAAGGCTTCCAACTTCAAAAATCTGGTGGTGCCCAAATACCATATTGACATAAGCTGCAGGTTCTGGCTTTCACAAGAGTGTCTGCACTCCCCATCCCTTGCTAGAGGTAGCTACATTAATCCTTTTTATAAGGAGCGCACCAAGAAATGAGGTTTTATGGAATAATCTAACCTTAAAAGCAGAAAGGATGGGGAGGTCTGACACACAAAGCTTTGTTGTGAGCTGCTCTCAGAGCTGTCCAAGTGAGGTGGAGGAGCAGCTCTGGGGCAGGCAAAGAGCCCATAGGCAGAGGCTGCTTCACTGACCACAGCCCAGAAAACTTTTCTATCTAAAACTTTAAGTTCTAATTTGTTATGACCTCTGCTAACTGGCAGTTAGATTTATGCACACTGCAGCTCCTAATGCATTTTTGCAAGTGTAGTTTACTCATTTTTCAGTTGACCTACTTCAAGTCAGGCCTGGTATTAAAGAAATCGTTCAAAAGGCACTACAAGCTCTATGCTATATGCGAAACACTTACTTGTGTGTGCCCCTGAAAAGCAGGAGTTGGAAAGGGAAACTCAATAGTGTTCTACTTTAATTCCTGATGAAGCTGCAGCCAAGCTGGCATGCAGGCAGCATGCTCTGGTTGGTGGCCCTGGCCAGCTACTCCTTCCCTGCTCTCAGGCCTCCCAGGTAGCTGCAGCCACAGCTGCCTCCTGCTTTCTGCCTCCAAACCTTCCCTTTCCAGGTGTCTATAGAAGCTGCACAATTGAAATCAATAATCTTGAGATTTTTTTCCCCTCAAGTTAGGTGTTTCACTGAGGCTGAGTTTTTCCAGAAGATTTTAGTGGAAATGTTTGTGTCAGGAATAGGAAGGAAAAGGGAAAATCCTCATTTTGACTCAGTGAAAACCTGGCAGAAATTTATCCAGATGTGGAGCAATGCTTTGACATGATGGAAGGGTGGTCTCAGCAGCCTTCAGTGTCTCTGTATCTGCTTCAGTTCCAGCGTGTCCTGTGCCACTGCAGAGAGCCACCCTGGTGGGGCATGGAGAGAGATGGGGCTTGGGAAGAGAAGTTAGGGATACAGAGATGAGAAGGAAAGCAGCACATCACAGGGACGACAGCTGGATGAGGGGGTTGAGAGGAGCCATCACCACTGCAAATCTCCCCGGAGATAGTTTTGGAAGTGGCTGTCTTGCAGCTGCCCATGGCACCCGGGGGAGGAGCACACAGCCCTCCGTGCAGGAGAAACACTGGGAGCCTTCTGCTGCTGCCGATTCCAGTCCTCGGAAGGTCGGTGGGAAGAAACAAGATATGCAGAGCACATGAACTGCATTTCTGGCTGTGGGGTTGAGACTGTGCCTGAGCAACACCCTGGGAAGGGAAGTGAGAGCTGAGGAGCCTCTGTGGAGCCTGGAGCTGGAGGAGAGCCTGCTGGACCCTCCCGTGGAAACTCGGCTCAGCCTCTCCCGAGCCACAGGCTCTCTCTGGCTGCTGTCCTGCGCTGGCAGCTGCACCGCAGTGGCTCGGGGATGGGAAGGGAAGCACAGAGCACGTGTTCACTCCCTGTCGGACTTTCCATCTGCACTGCCTGGGCTCTGCCCGTGCTTGGCATGGCCAGCAGCAGCCGGCAAAGACAAACCGGGAGCTCTGGAGCAGGGAGAGCAGCTTTGTCCAGCTTGAAGGGTGCTCAAAACCTGCAGGCAAGCAGCCCAGCAGCGAGCAAAGGGAGGGACCCAGGGAGAGACCCAGCCCTGTGTCATGGCTGTGTTCTCCTGCAAGCACAGCAAGGCCCTGCTGCCTGTGTCAGGCTTCACCATGAAGGGGACGGCAGGTCATTTTGGTATCCTCCTGCACTCTGTCCGTGCCCCTCAATCTTTATGGCATTTATAGGGGAGCAAAACTGCCAGTGGCATCCAAGGTCACAGCCTGCGTGAGGTCCTAGGGCTGCCTTTGATGCCCGAGTGTGCTCACAGCACTTCAGTGCTTTTATGCTGAATGGGGAAATAATTTCAATAACAGACTTAGGGAGCTCCACACAGACTTACTCTGAGCACAGCCTGCTGCCTGCCTGCAAAAGCAGCTCCATGCACATGATTGAATTCAAGGGATACTCCGGTGTAAATCTGGAAATCATTGGCCCTGAAGCATCAGGACAATTAGGTTGACATCAGCATCATAACCCCACTGAATGGCAGCTTGCCAGTCTCTCATTTCCCTGAGTGCTGCTGCTCAGGACTGGAAGGGGGCTGTGTCCTACAGGGAGGAGGAGGGGGAAAGCATGACACAGCAAGCCCCCAGAACAACCACTGCAGCAGGGAGAGAACGGCAGCTCCTGCCAGCTAACCCTGAGAGCCCCAGGACACACCAAAGGGCATCACAAAGAACTGGCGGTCAGCTGGCAAGGGCACAGAGACATCCCCTCCCTGCTGTGCTCTCCCTGATGCCCTAAGCCACCAGCTGTCATTTTGACATTGGAAATCATGTGCTTGCCAGTGATTCCCACTGCAACCATCAACTGCTGTGGGTGTGCAGGAGCACCTTTGCCAAGACCAGCTCCTTTTGCCAGGCACAGCTCCTGACGTGTGCCCAGAGGAGTGACCACGGGCAGAGCCAGCACACCCCTCCCCAGCCACCCTGCTGCTGTTCCAGCCTCCTGCAGTCACCAGGCTGGTTCCTGCTCAGCCCCAGCTCATGCATGCTCATGCTTCAGCCACAGAGAGTAAAAAATCATAGAAAATACAGCTCATCTGTAGTAAGCAAGGATGTTGTGCAACAGCCTATGTATGGTTCTGAACAAAGAATATGTTGTGGGGGGGTTTTATGGGGTATTAACATGGGAAAGCAGCTTAACACTGACATAACTACTCCAAAAATATTTTGTTTAGTTCTCCAATCATAACCATAATAAAAAATAATATTTTTATCAAATTTGACTTATTACAAAGCCCATGGCATAATCACAGTTCTCAAAGGGTATAACCTGCCAATATCTTTCCAGAGAGCTGTCTGTGCTTGCCACGAGCTCCATCCCTAGCACAAGCCAGCAAGCTGTGGATGACAAGCTGCAAGGGTACACACTCCCAGCTGCCTGTGAAATGCCAGCTGGTCCCCTGGATGATTAACCATGTGCAGGACACAGGTACCTGATGGGGTTTCAGGCACAGTGTGCACAGTGGCAAAGGACCCCACAACTCCCAGCACGAAGCAATGAAGCTCTGCTTTGGTAACCTGGGGCACATGAGGCACCTGTGTATTGCTGGATGGGGAAATGCCAGAGACCTGCATCTATCTACAGGGTCTTCTCAGGGAGGGAAGAAGCTCTGAAGATGGCATCTAAACAGAGCCTGGAGACAAACAACTTACCTCTGAGACCAGAGAGGCCAAAGAAGGCAGAGCAGCTGTTTCTTGTTCAAGTGGCTCGGCAGGCTCCACAGCATCCTGTCCCACTGCAGCACAGCATTGGTAAACCACATGCCTGAAGGGGCAAAAGGAGTGCAGGTTCCTAAAACAGCACAGGGAAAGCAGTGGAGTGGTGGGACTTTGTCAAGAAGAAGGCTACAGGGAACTCCCACCCAGCAGAGTGCTGGTGGAGGAGTTTAAAATTCTTTAAACTCCTATAAAAAGTCTTTAAAAATCACAATATTCAGACTCACCTTTACCCAAAAAAAAAAAAAAAAAAAGTCTAAAGGTATTTTTGCATCCCAGCCAAAGGAAGGGCAATGGGTGCACTGTAACTTCACAAGCACGTATCAGCACTGTATTTCCAATAAATATTGCCCCAAGACCCTTTCAAAATGATAGGAGGTTTACAATAACACTGTGACTCTGCTAACTGCAGGAGGGTTCCTCCCAGCTTCCCTTCAGAGAGCTGAGAAAGAAATTATCCTCACAGAAAGATCATTTCTGTGAGCTCACATAATCCCACTTTTAATCAAATGATAATTTAAGTGTGAGTTCCACTTCATGCATTTAGAAAAACATTGGTGTAATAAACACTCCTATTAAAGCCTCATCCTCAAAAAAGATCATTCCCACAGTTGCCATTTAACAAGGCAGGAAAAAGAAACAAGTGCAGTTCAGAATTTAGGCAGCTATTTAATCTCTTCCTCCGAAAAAGATTCATTTTATATAATACTATAATCTCATATAGTAGTTACAGAGCCCAAAAGGGAAACTACAGCAGATAAAGCACACAGAGATATTTATTTTATTATTATAAAATAAATATTATTTATTTATTTATTTCCTTCTGAAGGATAAACCTGTACCATGAATATTCTGTTAATAGTCTTCCTTGAGTAATGTGCTTACAAACAATTGCTTTGAAACCATAACTCCTGTGAAGTTTTAGGGACCCGATCTGCTCCTTTACTGACAAAAATGTGAAAATTGGAATATTTACAGGACCATCAAGAGAGTTGAAATTCATTAGCATGAAATTCACATCAAATGCAAGGAGAAAACTGAAATAAATGTACTCAGAAGTTTCCGAGCTCTCAGTAAAAGCCAAGACATTCAACACACGGCTTGCGCAGGATGCGCCGTTAGCAGAGATGGGCCACTTCATCAGCTGCTGTATCATAGCAGATATGATGAGCTGGCTCATTATTCTTGCTAAATTATGCATGCTGGATTGGGGAGGGGGAGGGCTGGGGGGGTCAGGAGTGAAGTCAGAAATTCTCCCAGTTCATCGTATGCCAGATCACTGGGAAAGCTTCAGTAGCTCCTGCTGGCAGCGAGCAGTGCACAGACTGTGCAGGCAGGCGTTCCCTTGCACAGATATTTCCCTTTCACCTGCGACTGCCCTGCTGCTAACAGTAGGGATGGATCAGAACCACTAGCAAGCTGGAGAAAGTCCTCTGTATTAATCCCACATTATCACAGTGATCCAGAGTTGCCTGGCTTGATCAGAAATGAGCAAATGCTTTGGGGCCCACCACAGCAGGATTCCTCCCTCCAAGCAGCAGGATTGCTGCCTGCACCCAGCTGGGCACAAGTGGGAGGAGGACTGAATTCTCCTGTCATTTAGCATCTTCACATCAAAGTGTGTGAAGAAAAGGCACACAGGAAGACTGGGCTGGCTCCTCCTCTGCACAGCCATAGTGGAGTGTCAGGAAAGCTTCAAAGATGTGTGCTGGAGGGAAAAACACAAAAACCACATATATTTTATACATATATATGGTGTTGCTCTGACTTATAAAAATGCATAAGGACTCAAACCCTTGAAACAGCCTGACAGACAGGCTCTCGCTTCCCAGCCACCCCTAGCTTCATGCTGAGGGCTGCAGAGATTGTCTTACCGAGCTGGATAATCCAGTTCCTCTGAAGACCAGCCCAAAATAGATTTCAGGGCATTTGCTTATTTTATTTCATATGCAAGCCCATCTCACAATGGAAATTCTTCCTTTTGGAGATACTTATCTGGTGGCTGGGTGTTTAGTCTTAAAAGCACTGAGTCCCAGAGGAGCTGTTCCCAAAGGTCTGGGATGCAGTGGCTCCCGGCAGACCACCCAGCAGAGGCAGGCGCCCCAGGTGCCATGAGCAGGCTGGGTGGCCAGCCACAGGAGCTGCTGGAATGCCATTTGGTGACTTCCCATCCCTTTTCCCAGCCCCACACGGTGCTGGCACACTGGGTTTGCAAGCAGGCCTGGGCAGCACAGCTACGGAAGGTGCTGGCAGAGGTGGAGCCACCAGCACCTGGCAAAGCAGTCCGACACCCCGGGCTGCTGGCACAGCAGGGATGGCCATGGATCACCTGGCAGCAGGAGCTCACTCAGGCCCTGGGAATCCTGCCAGCAGCCCCAGGAGCTCTGCTCACCCCCTGGGCATCTGGGCCAGCAGTTAAGTGCTCCTTATCAGTGCTGGGAAGATACAGCAGTATGAGAGCAGAATAACAAAAGCCCTGAGACGTGATTTATGGAGAAAAAAAAAAACTTAGTATTAGTTTCCAATGGCATTTAAGTTTGAGAGGCCAGCCAAAATGTCTTTTCTTTTTTTACAAAAAAAATCTACTTCACTGAAATACTCTTTCCTACAGGGACTTCTCTGTGTTGTGCTTAGACAGTGTTATAACAATAAACAGGCATCCTTGCCTTAAGGGACTGGAGATACTGCCAAAGCAGGCAACATTTTAAACCTACAATAACCTTTCACTAATTGCAGAAGTCAAGCCAGACAGCCCAAACAGGCACAGAGCTGGGAGAGCACTTCAAGGAAGAGTGACACAGCATGGGCTTTTACCCAGGCACTGCTGCCAGCTGGCTTACAGAGAAACTTTACATCACCCTACAGCCCAGAGCAAAGCCCTGTGGCTGGGAGGAGACCTGGGCTCCCTTCAGGGGCCATGCAGCAGCCCTGGGGTGAGACCACAGCACAAAGTCCAGCCCGCACCAAGGCTTCCTTCCCAAAGCCTTTATGGGGCTGTGTACCAAGGCCCTTTCACCTGGCTTACATACTAGAGTGGCTCAGGGAGTTAATTTTAAACCGAGTCAATTTTTAGAGTTATTGTTTATGAGCCAAGAGGATTTAATTTGAAATCCTACATAGTTGGTTTTTTTTTTTGTTTTTTGGGGGTTTTTTTATTAAATTGAGAGCAGCCTTCCCCCAGCCTGGTCCACAACACTTTCCCTGGAGATGCTCAATTGAAAGGATCTGGAACTCATCACCATACCATCTGCCTCTCTCTGAGAGGTGATCAATCATCCTGAAAGTTTAAACACCCACAGTGCCTAATCTATTACAGTGTTCAAATCCACCTATTTTAAACAGTGAAAGGGAGGACATGCTGTCCCCTCATGGCACAGCAGTCAAGCCCCAGCTTCTATGCCTGCCAAGCTGTAAAACCCCAATGTTTCCTAGTTTTGCAGTTAGTACTAAGAGAGGGAACCTTCTTAGGATAGACAGGCAGACAGAGATGGAGAGCTGTGTGTGACACCACCCTGTAACAGGGCTGCAGGAGCAGTGCATCCTAACACACGGGCCAGAGGAGGGAAGGGCACTCCCCAAACCTGCCTTCCTTCTGCCCACATGCAGAAACTTTGCCTGGGAGTAAAGAGCAAAACCAGTGCCTCACCCTACCATGATCAGCTTTGGAGGTGCACGAAGGGCTCCTTCTCCATAGGACACAGGTAAATTCAGAAGTCAGTGGAAACCAAACAGGTACTGATGGCTCCACTCCACTCTGCTAGGAGCAGGTACAAGGCTGGGCCAGACCTACAACACAGCTTTATCCATCCCAAAAGAACAGTGGTCAATCTACAGAAAAAGTGCATGGAAACTCATGTTCCTTGTGCTGTCTGCAAGCTTTGGTCTTGCCCAATGTGGGTGTCTTGGTCCACACGGAATCACTGCCTGAGAATAGGAGTGGCCCCCAGTGCTAGTGAGGTTGGCTTTGCTCTGCCCTGTGTGACTCAGGGCACAGGCTGGGTGTTGCCAATGAAGGTGGCAGAGGCCACAGTTCTGGTCCCCTTGGGTCCCCCTGTCCTGCACAGCCCTTTGTGTCTGAGAGGCATCACTGGCCTGTCATGGTGGGGCTGTACAGAGACCAAGGGACCCAAAGGAGCTTGCCAGGAGAGCAACAGCCAGCCTTTTAATCTTGCTGGCACCTCTGTCAACAGCAACACATTGCTTCTATGGTTTGAACTGGGGACACACCATGCAAGCCATCAATGCAGGCACTGCTGTGTGAAACACTGGGGGAAATGGCACAAAGCATTTACTATCATGTCTGTTCCTAGCAGATGAGTAGGCAGACTATTAACAGAGATCAGTTGAATGTAGAACCTCCTATAACAACCCCAGATGACACATGCTGTCATCATTGGCTTAGAACAAGTCCTGATCAAAAAGTCACTGTTTGTCCAGATTGGCAACAAATTGTTTGTTTTCTTAAACAAGAACACCAGGTAGTCCACACATTCATGATTCATTCTTCACCACGAAGATCTCCACCCCAAGTTTGTCTAACAGACAGTTACTTATTGACCTGCTAAAACCTATTCCTTAGCTTACCTGGAGACACCAGCCAGCTTCCTTGTGCCGATCTTCATCTACAAGGAGAAACAGCTGGAGCACCTGAGGGTTCTGCTCATCACTTCACAGTTCAAGCTCCTGGATGTGGTTCTCCCATGTTGGAAATGAGCTGTAGCTATGCAGGCTGCAATTCTAGAAAACAGATGGAGGTTCAAAAAAGCCCCCCAAAGTTGTCTCAGTTGGAGCTTAATAGGAAAGGAAGTAATTTATGGTAATGTTGTGGAGTGCATATGCAGTATCTAAAAGAGGGGTGAAAAATAATTCAGGCACACTTACAGACAAGCCTTCCCTGACTCCATTGAGCCTTGTTAAGATAGGGACAAAAGAAGAAAATGGAGTGGCCAGGGGAGGAAGTAGAATAAAGTTGAAATATATAAGGATTTTCTGGATGAGTATGTGATTTAGGGGAAATTTAGGCATTGAAATTTTGTACTAAAACATCCTGGGTTTTCAGTGCAGATGTCCAAGAGACACCTGCACATTGAGCAATTGTCAGAGGGACACCAAGCCATCTCCAAAGAGGCCACAATAGGCACCACGGGATTTGTGAAAACAGAATAAATATGACAGATGCCCTACATTTATAGATTTAAAGAGAAATTTCCCTGACAAGCTCTGAGCCCAAGCCAATTGTGCTGTGCTGCTATATGCTGACTACAGGGCAACCGAGGCATGAAATGCAGTGTCCATCCCAGACCTTTTGAGCCTCCATCCAGCTGAGGTTCTCTCTGTCCTGGCCATTAGACAGACCAGACTGTAACAGGGATGGATCCAAACCTGGGTGTGACCCCCACTTCAGAGCCACTTCACCTGCCAGAGCATTGCTGGGTAGAAAAGCATTTTCAAAAACACTCACCTGAGTAATAACTCATTGTCACTGGGAGCCAAAGGTGGCAAATGTCCCTGTACCACTGACCAGGCAGCCCTGCTATTCTCACTTAGTAATGATATGGACAGCCCACAAGACCTGCTGCCTCTCAGGACTTCAACCACAGACCCATGGAACTTGTCTAGGAGACAGTTTTCCTGAAGAAGAGGGCTTTCTTAAGCTAACAAAGCCACATGAGGATTGGCCAAGACTGATAATTAAAAACTATGGCAAATGATCCCAAAATTAAAAATACAGTTAAAGTGTGTGCTTTGGGAAAGAGCACAAAGGGCCAAAATTTAATTTTCCTTAAGTCAGCATATAAAACCATTGGCTACTGAGTGAAACACAGTGATGCCCACTGAGACTTCTCTGGAAAAGAGAGGGAGAAGAATGTATTCAAGACGTAAGACAAGTAGTGTGAGCTAAGTTGTTTTAATTCTCTCCTTCCCCATCCCCAGGTTTCACTCCAGTGTCACTCACATTGCTGGGTTTTTACCAATGTCTACATCTGACACATTTTCAAAGCCCAGAAGTGAACAGCATTCAAAACACAGTGCAAGCTGCTTGATAACAGCTTTCCAGTATTTATACAAGCAACCTCGGGGCTTTGAAAACATCTCAAAGCCCCCGTGTCCCACAGAGGCCCTCCATCACAGGCGTGAGCTCTGGGTTTGGCCCGCAGCACAGGAAAAGCCTGCACTGGTGAAGCAGAGGTGAGTCAGATGTGACTGAACATCTGATCATCGTCAGCGTGGAGAGCAGCGCTCCGAGGTGGGCGTTGGTGGTGCTGGCCCTGAACTGCTGCCATCTCTTACAAAATGGACAATGTACAAGCTTGTCCTATGCAAGGCTGTTTGCTGGATTCTGTTGCTGTTTCCATCAGTTCCCTTTCCCAACGCCCATGCTGCAGGAGAAGCAGTGATCACATCCAGCAGACACCTCCCCAGACACCCAGTACAGACCTGGCTCTGTCAGCAGCAGTGGCACTGCCATGCACCCCGTAGGAACAGCTCCACCTCAGGCTGGGAATCCTCTGCTGCTGATCCTGGGCCAGTACAGGCTGTTTGCAGCACTCTCAGATCAGCTCCACGGGATTAAAAAGAATACCTAGCTCCAATCACAGTGATAGGCTTATGGAGTTTGCAATTATAAAGAAAATGTAGGCCAGCAATTGCATGTTTGACTCTGGCAGCAGGGACTCCCTCTCACCCCTTGAAACGCAGCCATTTTTGTCAGAGGTGCCTTCTTTGAGGCAGTCGCGCTGGAAAATCGTTGGCCAGAAATGTGTGAATTAATCAGGAACTCTGTGAGTAACAGGAAGGGAGGTCTCACAACCAGATGAGTGCTGCCTCGTCACTTGGGCTGTGGGGCTCCATGGAAAATGGGAAAAGCATTATTCATCCTGGCACTCACCAGGGGTGCACATGCTCCCTGCAAGGCTGGGGGGGATGCTGTCCACCTCTGGGATGTGTCTGGGCAGTGCCCATGCTGGGGACACTGTGAATACTGCCATGGGCCAAATGGGGAACAGGAGCTGTACTCATGCTGTGTCACCACACATTCCCAATGCACGTAGGAAGCGGAGATTTCTCTTCCTTGGAGAGAGAGAGAGAGAGATTATTTATTGCAGCTGCATGGGGTGACATCCCCAAAACCCAGCTGTTCTCAATAAGACAGCAGCCCTGCCAGTGGGCAGTGCTTATGTGTCCTGTCATGGTCTCCAGGCCAGCTCAGCCTGTGTCAACATTGCTCCAGAGCAGAGAGCCCCATGTGGCACTGGATTCCTCAGCTGTGGAGAGGCTGTAGATCCCAGCAGAGCCCTCCATCAGACCTCTCTGAGGGACTGCATGGTGCAGGTCCCACTACCTCACACAGACCAGAAGAGCCAACCATACTGAAACCCCTCAGAGGAGAGGCACTGGCTCCCCTGTGTCTCTGAAGAGCCTTGCTGTGCCCATCAGGGTCCTTCCCACACTTTGTACTGAGCCTGAAGGGATTCAGAGCAGAAATACTTGAGCACACACTTTCCTGAATCAAGGTCACAGCTCCAGATTGTTTCTCTGTGTTCAAACAACCAGGTTAATAAATCAAAATAAGTTCTCAGAAGAGTCTTTTTCAAAAAGGATTAAAAACATCAGGGTTTTGCCAGAAATAGGAGGCTCAGATACAGGGTTTGACCGCTCTTCTGCTGAACACACAGAAAACATCTGCCTGGCCAAGCAAAACTACAGAGTAAACTGGATCAAGATGATTCTGACCATGTTTGTGGGCTCTGAAATCCTTTCTTCAGTTGGATAATAAAGCTAATTCATATGCAAGTGTTATAAAGTTGGGATATGCATCAATTTATAGGGGGGGTTTATGCCTCTAGGTAACAAAGCAATCTACCAAGTGTTTAAAAGAGCACAAGACAGAGAATAGAAGCATTTCCACAGCACAGTGTGAGGCTCTCCATTGTTTGTAGGTTAGATTTAATGCACAAATACAATAAAAAGGAAGTCATGCTGACAAAATACCAAGTTTATCACTGTTCAGCACTAGACACTAAAATTCCAGTATTCACCCATCCCAGAGCAACGTCACCAGCAAGTCACAGCCCCTTGAAATGCAGAACATCACAAACATAGGAAAAGACTCAGTTTTTGCCAAGAGAAGTCACACTGACAAAAGAACATTGGGGCTTGGCTGATTTAGGCAAAGAAGTCACCTATACCAAATCCCAGTTAAACCAGGTATCTCCACCCAAGGTTCTCTACACGTTTCCCTTTGGCCCAAGTTGCTGAATATCCCATAAAATTTGATTTAGCGGTATTGACCTCACACTCTCTGAACATGGGCTAAGAGAAACAGTATTTGTTTACCTTCTGCATAACGCAGATTATATCCCAGAGGATTTACACTGATATCTCATTTCACATTTCCATGACTCGCTGCGAGCTGCCTGCCTACACGGATGGCCCATTCCGGGGCAGATCCCACTGCTCTCCCGGGAGCTCCTCCGCCCCGCCGGCAGCAGCTGCTGGCTGCTGCTGCTGACAGCAGAGGCTTCTGAAAGGTGACGGGCTAAATTCGGTTGTTGTTGCTGAGATTGTGCCACTGAGATCTTATCACCCTGGGAAACACTCTGGGAAGAGATTTAAACAAACATGGACACACAAAGCCGAGAAGAACATTAGAGCTAAAACTGCACCCGTTAGAAAAACACAGCAATGCCTCGTCTCTGACTAAACACAGAACCTGCAGCGATGTCCTTGGCTCCTAAATCCTACGGAGGAGGGATGGCCTGACTACCAGCTAGACCAGCAGTGGGCGTGGGTAAGAGAGAAAGCGTGGCTTCAGGCTATCACTGACAGCTCCTAATTTGAGTGATTGTTTACACAACCCACGATCTCCTGAGAGCAGCAGTACTCTGGACTCACCTTTCTTTTGGTACTGTGATGACACAGGCTAAGCCACACTGAAATGGTATGAGGCACTCCCATGTTTTAACTGGAACACTATCATAAGTTTTTAGTTCTTGGCTTGAATTACTCAGTCAGGAGCACTTCTTACAGCACTGGGACACCTTCCAGGCATAACATCTACCAAAGGCACTGAGTATGTCCTAGTTTTTCTCAGAAAACAGCCTAGAGCAAAATGACTACAATTCAGCAAGTGCGGAAGAGAACCAGCAGTGAGGAGGTCAAATACTAATTAAAACCAAACTGGGAAAAGAGCAAACCAAAACTGCCTAATCTATGACCCCAGGAGAAAATTATTGCAAGCAACAAACAAAATCAATTTCAGTCATGCTTTGCAGAACCAGCAGTACACAACTCTGCAGGGCAACACATGAGCAGGGGCAGCCTTGGTATTTCCAAGGCCCAGCACTGCCAGACCAGCATCTGTTTTCTGTCACTGACAGGAGCCTGGGAATGAGCACTCCCCACCTGCACACTGAGAAGGGAACCGACAGGTGGATGTGGGGCTTCCTCAGCACCAGAGCACCTGAAGGATGAGGCAAACCTACTGCAGGTGTGTGACTTCTGAAAGGTAGCACCAACCACTGGCTGAGTGACCTAAACCCATGGGAGATGAGCCCAGCAAAGATACCTTAGGATCTACCCCCTGGAACCCAGGGCACTTGCACAGCACACAAGTGGAACTGTGCACCTTCACTGGAAGTGAAGCGCAGTGGAAACTGAATGCTGTTAAGAACTTCATTTCCAAGCACAATCAATGCAAAGCAGGACCGTCCTATCCCCAGGATCTTCCAGCACCCTGTAGTAGTAAGCGCCTCCAAAGACGGGAGGAAAAAAAAGACAATAGTAGTTCAATTAATATAAACACTCATTAATTATTTCTGTCCCCACTATGCACATCCCTCCAAGATATCCCGTTGTCTGTGAATGCCCAGATTCACCAAGAAGTGCCTTAACTTTAGTCCAGCTGGCCTCTCAACTCCTACTTCAGATGGAAGGAAGGGAAGATGCACTGAATAGCTCATCACTCCTCCAAGCAAGAAGAACGATGTCTTCACTGTCATCCAAAAGCCCCTTCTCCTCCTACAGGTGCTAAGACTTCCCTCCCTTCCACCCACCACTGACCAGCCTCCACAGAGCCATTCTCAGCAGCCAGCATCTCCAGTTAAAGGCATCATCATTATTTCAGCACATCCCTGACAAAGAGGAATTCTAAAAACTGAAACAGGGAGTGATGGTGCAGCATAAGAAAACAGAGAATCCAGCCTGAGTACCTGAGATCACTGCAGTTTGTATGTATGCCATACCTCAGCATTCATCCTCTTCCTACTTGTTCTCATCTTTCTTTCTAAACAATAATGTTTTGGGTTGTTTTTTTTTTTTAAATATCAGATAGGGTTCCAACCTCTGGATGCCTGTTCAGGTGTAAAGCCTTGGCACGCTGTTGAATTTCTATTAAGCCAGCTCATTACTGCTGAACAACATCTGTGAATTGGTGATTGTTCAAAGAAGTCACTTATCAAGGCCATGCCCAACAAAAACAAACTGTTAGTGCAAAGTTTTGAAGTGTATGAAAGAAGGATTAAGGAAAAAGGATGTTGTTACATTTAATCTGTACGATTAGGAGATGAGAGATCTGGTTTTTATTAAAGGGAGTCTCCCTGTGATGTTAGGCAAGCTGTACAAAATCCCTGTTTTTTCATTTCCATCTGAGTAAAACGAGAATAATAGTATTTTCCTATCCAGTGGAGAGGTTTAGATCACTTCAGCCCTAATGCTCACATTGCCGACCACCAAACTGTCTGTGAAGCGTGAGGTGAAAGAAAAAACAACTCAGCCAACCACATCTGATTGACTGAATTTTTAAACTCAAATGAATTGACTTTCATCCAACTTCCAAAACCCAAACCAACTACACACGATTAGGCTAAGAATAAGCATGAGAAATGACACTCCACGGGGTAATTTTCTGGAGAGGCTGGAAGCCCCGGGAGAGGGGCTGGGGACGAGAGCGGCTCCTCAGCCGTGACCGGGCGGCTGCGCCTGTGACAATCTCATTAATTTTGTGCAGCGGCTCCGCGTCCCAGGGGCGGCTGGAGCCGGGGGCTCGCTCCTCATCCCGCCGGCTCCCAGCTCCTGCCCTCACCCCACGGGCCCGATGGCTTCCACGGCATTAAACTGCAGCTATGCACCCGAGCCCTCCGCAGCCCCGCGGAGGTCACCGGTTTTTGTCCTGTCTCTTCGGAGCAGGCTGGTGCATTGCATCCTTCCCAGCAACAGGAGTGGCTGTGCAGTCTCCATGCTGGGGAAAGGCCATGCTCAGAGCCGAGCTCTGTGAGCTGCAGGTGTGCAGGGGCTGGGCACACCTGGGCTGAGAGGGGACGCGGTTGCTCCTCTGACACCTTGGTGGACCAAAGGGCAATTACATCCAGGGCTTCATTTCCCACATTTCTGGGGAAATTGCTGTGCTGCCTCCTACATGTTTTGAAAAGGATGCTGCACTGAGCGATGCTGCCTCCAGAGCCGATCCTGCGCTCCACTCTGACACGGCGCAGCTGGAACTGCCAGCCACCGCTGTGAGAAATGGCTTTCAATCATGAAAAGGAAAAAAAGAAAAGAAAAATTCACTTCAAGCTTGGAAAAGCTTTGTAGTAAATTTTCAATGTTTCTCCCACACAATCTTTGCATCAGCAAGGTTATTATTATTATTATCACAATTTAAGATTACAGGCAAATAGCTTTTAGAACATACAACGGGCAACTGCTTCCAAAAAGCATCCAAAATGTTGATGTTAAAAGGGGCTGCTGCATGCCCAAAACGTCTCCTTTCCCATTACTATCAGCAACCCTGTGCAATCCTCCATAAAGTAAAACCACATGCTGGAGCATTAATGATAATGGATGGACAGGCTGAGGCTGCCAACGTGCATTGCTAGGTGTAGGTCAAGCAAGACAGAGCACAAAACAGACACAGATAGGAGAAATGCTCTCAAATAATCACCCTCCAAGCAGTAACCGTGTGTTGAATCAAAACCATGATAGATTCCCTTGCAAACAAATCCTACCCAGAAGAACAACTGAGAAATGCAGACAAGTCCCTAGGTGGCCAGCACTGCCATCTTCACCCACCTCTCAGAGGCCCAGGATCTCCATGGTGGGTGTGGAGGGAAGAGATCTCCATTCAGCCTTTGCATTCAACTTGCAAAGTATTTTCATTGTCAACACAGCTTCCCTCACAAACAACTCAAACACAGATTCTGATGACGAGCCTGGTCTGAAGCTTGTCATTGCTCCTGCCATAAAAGCACAGCAGAACACAGAAAACACAGGAGTCCCTCAAATCTCACAGCTACACCAGAATCAAGAAAAGCTCCAATTAGACCTGGAAAAAAATCCCATCCTGCTCTGCTTTTGCTAAATTGTGTGCAATCCAGCTGCAGCAAGTCCCAGGGGCACCTTGCCAGGCAGAGCTGTGGCAGCCCAGGGATGCAGCAGCCCCCACCCTCCCTGGGGATCACAGCCATGGAAGCACCACCTTGCCGGCTCACCATGGATGGCTTGAGTCACCAGGGGGATGGAAGTGGTCCCCACACTTCAAAAGGCTCCAAAACATGCTCTCACGAATCAAACAGCTGAAAATAAAACCCAGCAGCCAGATAAGTGGGGCAAGGGCTGTGAATCTGCAAGACATCAGAAGAAAGTGTTTTATGGGTTTTCCTTCCTTCCTCTCCTCCCTGTTGTTTTTTGGCTAAAGGCTTAAGGTTGTCTCCGGGACACAGCTTTCTCCATCCCCCGTGAGCTGAAGTGACCCAGCTTGTGCTGGCAGGCTGGCTGGTACTGCAGGGGGCTGCCGGCCTGAC
Organism: Corvus cornix cornix; assembly: GCF_000738735.6. Classification (NCBI taxonomy): domain Eukaryota; kingdom Metazoa; phylum Chordata; class Aves; order Passeriformes; family Corvidae; genus Corvus; species Corvus cornix. Next base: position 17,189,084 of record NC_046339.1, on the reverse strand, counting down.
CTCAGCCCCTGGCCTGGCAGCTCCCACTCTGAAACCTGAATCCCAGGAGCTCCCAGTGCTGTGAGTGCTTCCTCTCGGGTCACACTGGCTGCTGCTGGGTTGTGTGTGCTGCACTCCCCCAGGCAGATTCAGCAGAGGCAGGCTGTGCCAACAGTACCTGGGGACAATGACAAGTGGCAGGAGCTGTTCCTCAAGGCCAGCCTGCCCTGCTGCATGGAGAGGGACCAACTCCAGCCCCTGGTATGTCCTCCTGCCCCCACCCTGCTCCTGGCAACCTGTCCACCTGAGCCTGCCTGCCAAGTTACTGCACCTCTGACACCCACACACCTCCTGGTCCTACCTCCTGCTCCCACTGATGCCTTGGCAGCAATTCCCTTTTTCCAAACTAAACCTAGGAACCAAACACAACACGGATGGAGCATGAGGGTGCTTCAGGATGCCCATGTCACAGCACCTGCCTTACTGATGCCAGCAAACTACAAATCAAATGAACCTCTTTGAACAAGAGATGTCTCGAAGCACAGACTGAGGGATCCCCTGTGTGGGGAGGCACAGGGATGGTACAAGGTCAGGGTTGTTCACAGCTGAGTTTCATGGCAAGCAGAGCAAGAGAGAGAAAGCTCTTGGTGCTGATGAAGGCAAGCAAAGCCAGCACACTGACACAGGAAGAATTAAATGCTGGGGAGGCTTCTGGCCTGTCATCGCTTAGAACTTGTAAACACAACAGTGGTTATTACCAGAGCTGAACAATGAGACTGGAAAACAGAAGTCTCCACTGAGGCAATTGCTGAATTAAAGCAGCTATAAGAAGTAAAAGATTTGCTCTTCCCTACCAGAAGGCTTGGATTCCCATGGTACCTGTCTGGTCTCAACTGCTTTAATACCTTGTGCCATGTGCTGCAGGATGAGGTGGCTGAGCAGCTCAAGTGGGTGTCAGAGAGCTGCACCTAAGGGTGGCCAAACTTCCAAGTTTGTGAGAAATCTAAGTGTCCTGAAATCTGGTTTCACTCCAACTTGCAAAAAAAGCTAACACTTGTGAAATTTCTCATGACACTGAATGACTTTCCCATATAAAAAGAATATCTGGTAAACATCAGCATGAGGCATTTCTGCAATCAGCTGTTCTCTCCACAAAGCCCAGTAGCTCTGAATTAAAACAAGATGAGAAAACCACAGTTAAATTCTCAGGGAAACTCTGCTCTCATCCTACCCCTTCCCCTGGGGACCCAGCTCACACAGACTGCCTGGAAACCCTCATAGCCTGTCTTAGGTTGGGTTTGTAGATTTTGGGGAGCTGGACTGCAGAGCCAGGAGCCCAGTGCCTTCCTCAGTGTGAAACCACTGAACCTGCAAGTGAAACCAGCTGGTGGCCAAACCACCCCACCAAGGCCAGTGGGGACCCAGTAGGACCCTCAGTGAAGCCCAGGGAGTGTCACTGTACATCTGCTCCACCAAGACACTTCTGGTGGTGGCAGAACCAGCCTGATAAGTCACCTTCCAACAACTTGCTTCTGGAGAGTGCAGCAGCAGCTCAAAGAGCTGGCTGGACTGGCAGGAGGCCACGTAGGTCACACAACACCCACTATGCCCAGTGGACAAGGAAGCTCCTACGGAAGTGGAGTATCAGTGCCATGAAATGATGCATTTCATCTAAGCACAAGGTTTCATAACACCCATTTATTCATCCCAGTTATGTGCACCCACCCCAGTGACCATTTCCAGCTTCCAGACCAGTGCATCCAAAGGAAGCTGCTCTTGGTGCTGTTCCTAGCACATGTGGTCATCCTGAGAGGATGCTTCTAACTAACACAGCCAACAAATAAGGGAGGGACAGGAACACAACCAAGATCTGCTTGCTTAGTTCTGCTGCCAGACTGGAAATAAAACTTCCAGCCACTGGAATAGCCAAAACACGTTCCCTTTGTACTCACTGCACACTCAGAATTACCGCTTTTGTGTTATCCTGGGAGTTTCCTTTAATATAATCTCCTTTTTCTGTTGTTTTAATTGTGAATCCCTGGAGCATTTAAAGCCAATTCTGGTAAAGCAAAAGCAAAACCACAAACCACACTTCCACTCCAAATATCCACTCATAAAGCTTCAGGTTCAAAAAGCAACAAGGGGACAGGATGGCTCAGGTGCCCCCCCAACACCTGTGAGTGAATTGCTCCCACAGTCACTGCTGCCTTGCTAGGAGGAGGGGGCAGCTGAGAAAGGATCAGGGATGAGCATTTATGGCCCGGGCTCCCAAACCGGGCACTCCTATGAGCGTGGCAGATCCAGTTGGAGGCTGATGACAGCCCTCCTGTGTCTGCAGCCTCTGACCAGGCAGCACCACACCCACCAGGGACAATCCCAGCTCCCAGCACAGCGACACAAGGGCACAAGGGACACAGCGTTAGAAGGACTGGGAGGCTTTGGATGCCTCATCATCCCTCCATCTCTCACACCACTCCCAAGGAGGCAAACTTAAGGCAAGAGTATGAGGAGGGACTTTCTCCTCTTTCTCCCCACCAAGGTGCTGAAACCCAGTGAGGCCAACGGGGAGGGGGGGGGCGGTTACCTCAGAGCAAGGGACATCTTTCATCTCCAGTCAGTTGTCAGGGTATTTCAAATCCTATTTTTCAGGTTTGGGAACTGAGGATCAGTCTTCACCAGCTGTGGCAGCTAAGAGCCCCAGCAGCTCCTGCCTGTGCCCTGTGAGGCATCTGCTGATGCTGAGATGCTCCTGGAGATGATCCCAATTAAAGAAGTGAGGCTGACACAATTTCAGCTGCACGAGGGAGATGAGAAAATGAACAGTGTCACTGAGTGTCTGCAGGAGCAAATTTACAAACCTAATCACCTCCCAGCATAGCCAGACTGCCAGTGCCTGAAGAAGGGTGATAGGGGAGAAGAAAGCTTTTGGGACTCTTAAAGAATATAAATTCACCCTAATAGGAATTGGATCTGTCCCTGCCTGTAATCAACAGCAGAACTTAGATCCTGAACTGGAATATTAATACAAGTGTTCAATGGGAGATGAAAACCTCTCAAAACCTCCCTCAAATGATGAGAATTAAACATCAGAAGCACAGCACAGCAAACTGCAATGCAGTTGTGCTGTCGGGAGGAGTCTGCTGAAAGGGGAGGTTGAGAAATTCCATGGAAGATATGACTGCCTCCTGGTAGTGCCCAGGACAACACATCCATTCTGACTGCTTCCTGGCACACTGATTTTTCATTCCAGATACCCTCCAAACTTGGGTGTGATCCCTGTTTCTCTTTAAAAAACAGGATAACTGAATTTTTAGTCCAGGTTGATCAGGTGCATCCTCTGCGCTCCTCTGTGCCTAAAGAAGACCAATACATGGGAACAGGAAAGAATCTGTTATTGTAACATCTGCTGTATTTTGTTATTCTGCATTACTGCTGTTATGGTTTAGGGGGTGGGGAGTATCTCTTGACACTTCAGTGAGGTACTAAGTATTTGGGGTGTTCAGTTTAGGATATTGCATTGCAAAAGAGCAGCTTTTCCTTAAAATAAAGTTGATAGGGAACAGCTAACACTGAGAAGGGCACAGTTCCAGGACAGAGCTTGCTGCTGAAGCCCAGGCTGCAGGCACACCTTCCTCTGGCAGAAGAGGGGCCTGACAGAGTGATCACCCTGAGGAACATACTCCAGGTGGCAGGCAGCTCTTGCAAAAGGCATTTTTGTTCTCTCACATTCGGTTTCCCTCCATGGTGTGTTTGGCCACAGGGGTTACAAAGCAGCAGAGACCTCCAGCACACCGAGGCACTGCAGGGTGGGACAGAGCCCACAGCCAGCAGGCACTTGGCCAAATGGAAGCCCATCATACCCCAGGTTCCACCCCGAGGCCCAAGTGGGGCACTCAGGCGATTCCTGTGCATCCTACCCCATCCTCAGGAAGCTTCTGCTGCCAAGGCCCTCTCCCATCTTCCCTGCTGTCCACAAGCAAGCAGCACTCTGAGACAGGGGTGTGTCTTCCACACTTACCACATCAGGCCCCTGAAGACTGAAGGAAGAATGAGTTTTCACTTCCCTGAGGACAAAAGAAAGGTGCTGGCAAGCCTTGCAGGAAAACACTGTCTTGAGAAGGGGACAAAGCAGAGCTCCAGCAGGAACATGCACAGGTTGGGCAGCTCCATACCAGCTAAGCCCCCAGCCCTGACATGTGCACGCTCCACTCCTGCATGTCCCAACCCAGGTGCTCTGTCAGACTGGCATGACTAATATTTGGAGGTTTACTCGGCAAAATCCAGCAGCAAGACCTTACATCTTCACCACACAGGCCCAAACAGCTGCTGCAAAGCCGAGTCTGTGTTCAGGAGGTGCCAGGAGGGTGCCAGGGAGTTCCAGGCTGAAGAGGCCTTCCTCCCCTGAGCAGTGTCAGCAGCACCACAGGCAAAAGGGGCTGCTCAGAATTCTCCTGATTTCCAGCCCACACAGAATGATGGGAGGGGAAGAGAAGGATGTGTGCCACACATACAGGGTGCCACAGGGCGACCCCAGACCCTCTGTGTCCCTCTCACAGCCCAGACCTCTCCTTTGGCTTCACTTTGGCTTCAGCAGAAATTTCCTGTTCCTCAGAGAAAAGCAAAACCTCAGGGCCTTTGAGCTTCGTAATTCACTTCGCAAGCGAGGCACAGAGAGAGACAGACATGACCTAGAATGCTCGGTATCTCCTCCTGCTCTGCCCTGTCAAAGCAAAGGTCCCACTCCTCACCCCACTCCCTGCCCTGCTCCATCACGCCTCTCCTAGAGTGATCATTCAGTGCTCAACTACTGAAGAAAAGGGAGAATTCATAGCATTTTTTAGCAAAACATCTTTGTTGCAAGCTTGTCAGTACCATATCAACTCTTCTTACACACAGCAGATGCACAGTAACAACTGCACATGACATTGCAGAGCATCAGTGACTGAGGCTGCCAAAAACCAATAAAATACATTAAGAAGAACTCTATTTTCCCCTGTCACTTACATGACAGATCTCCTTAATTAACTACTTTGCTGTCAGAGAAAATTAATGAATGAGAGAGAAATGGGGTTTCTTTGTTATTAGTACCTCTATTGCTTTCTAATCTATCAGGTTAATTTCGTGTTAAGGAAAGTGAGGATTAAAAGCCCCAGTTGCTGGAAGGGTGGGGCCAGGGACTGAAGCTCCGTTAGGAGCTGGACCACGGCTGGGCTTAGAGATCTGATGCTGCAGAAAGGCAAAGCCTGGGGAGAGCAGTGCAGAGGAACCTGTGGCTGGAGTTGGCAGGCAGCTCCCATCTTTCTGTCGGGGCAGTGGAGCCATAGAGGCATCATCGCCCAGCCGGTGGGGACTGCTCGGGCCGTGCAGGGCAGGAGGTGAGGGGCAGACTGACGCTGGGACTGAGCTGAAAGGGGGACGAAGACAGCAGCTGCCGCCTGCCCGCGGTCCCCGTGCACCCTGAGCTGCTGCTCCCGAGGGGGCGACAGGGACACACGGCTGGGGGAGGAGGGTGACAGAGACACACCGCCGGGGAGGAGGGTGACGGGGACCCGCGGGAGGAAAGATGCCGGCGGAGCTGGTGCCACAGGGACGGGCGGGACCAGCCCCGCAGCCCCCGCACCCCGGGACCCCGCCCAGCGCAGCCGCGACACGCGGGGACAACAGAATCCCAACAAACCTAACTATAATAACAACAACAATAATAACACCAAAAATAACAATAGCAACAATAATCTGGCAAACTCTGCAATGACCAAGAGGTGACGGGACAATAGAGGAAGTGACCATCGCTGCTCCAGCCCTGCACAGGTGAGCACTGGGCCCCGATTGCACAGCCTGTGCAGGGGCTGGAGCTGCCACACTCGTCTTCAGCAAACGAGACAATTTCTGGTTTGCGCTCCTGTTACAAACACAAGATTTCTGAAACGCGTGTTTTCCTCTATCAAGCAGCTGCAAAGCTTTGTACTGGGTACAGAGCACGGCACCAGCACAGGTGAAGAGAAGCAAACTCCCGCCCCAGACCCACCAGTGTAAATCTGGGAAGCTCAGCTGTCCTCATAGGACTGCCTTAGGATTTACCAAAGCATTAATGAAAGCTGAAATTGGCCCAGAATTCAGGAAAGAAGAGTGCTTTCAGCATTTTCTTCCCCGAAAGAATCAAGTTTGCCAGCTTCTTTTTAACAAGAGAGGCTGAGCCTGTGATCTCACTGACCATGCCAGTGGTTTCCTGGGTGCCTGCCTGCACCACGGCACCGTGCCAGGAGTGGGGAGCAAGGGAGCACCCCCTGCCTTTGTGCTCGTATCCAGGCATGAGGGAGTGCTCCCGCTGCTCCTGGGCAACTCATCCCTCAGAAATACCACTGTGCTTGCTTCAGCGGAGACAAAAGACACAATTTCTGTTGCCAGGGGCTAAACAACAAAAAAAACCCCCACCAAACCAACAGCAGTCACCTCTTCAGGCTGTGTTAAAGTGACCCCAGAGCAAGTTCTCCTGCTTCTTCTGACCCCCACTGCTCATGACTCCATCCCTCAGCACACACCCTGCTCCTGCAAGAACAGATTTCCTGCCTCCACCACCCAGACTGTGCCAGTGACCCAGTGACCCTTGTCAAACTCCCTCTTCAGTTTCCCACCAAGGCTGTTTTCCCCAGTGTGCTTTGCTGGGACCAGCACACAGGATGGGAAGCCCTGGCTGAGCTTGCTGCCAGCCTTGCCAGCCCCACACACCTCATGCATCCACTCCCTCTGGCTGCTTACCAGGAAGCTCCTCTCAGGGTGTGTGGAACACAGACCTTCAGCAGATCCTGCCAACCTGTGCTCCTTATTAGACTGTTTTTAAAAGCCTGAAAGAAATGGCACAGTGTGCAAGGAAGAAGGATAAAATAGAGGCTGCAGAGATATAAACGGTCTGGAAAATGTGAATCTTTGCTTTCCACTACTGAAGCCATCCATGGAGAAATGTGCCCTCTGACCCAATACACCTTGCACACCTGCCTGTGTCATAGAGAATTTGTACTAGATATATCCTGTGCTTAAAATACATAGATTTTACACACTACCTGTTAAAAGCAATATTTTCAGAGCCATTCTCCATTGACTTGAAGCCCTTTTCCACGACCTGCTGCAGGCAGGTGAAACTTGTCCCTTTTTTTTTCCAAATGATGAAGCATTTCCCCCAGGCTAGATACTGACCTTCTATCCCTTTCTTTTAGGTAAAATAAGATTTATGATAAATACTCTCACTCAAGTACCTTTGGCATGAGAGAGTAGAGAGAAGGCCATGAAATCTCTCTTTAAAGCTGCTTCTCCCACTTCTGGCTTTATTCCCAAGTTCATGATTATCCCATCCATGCCCACTGCAGGCCTGTAACCTCGTGTTTGAAGAGCACTGCCCTGCTCTGATCCCCCTCCTCTCCCCATGTGCCTCCAGCCCACCCTTGCACACACCACAGCAGGCCCAGGGATCCAGCCCCTGCAAGCTCCTCTTTGCTGCTTCCCCACTGACCAGACATTTTCTCCAGCTCTGAAAAGACCTGGCTGAGTTTCTAGTGTGCTAGGAAAGATTAAATAATCACCCTTGTAGATATAAAATAGCACAGTATGAGTCATTAAAAAGTCCACAATTTTTGCAGAGCTTGTGAAAACCTGGGGGATGTTTGTAGGTGTCCAGTGGATGAATTGTCCTGTTGTGAAGGTTTTGGCCCCCAAATTGAAGGATTCATGAGCATCACTTGGCAGGGTAGCACCAGCTGGGAGGGCCCAGAGCAGGGACTGCCCTATACCCCCAGCAGAATTCAGGTATCTTTAAGGGAGAAAATACCTCTTTGTTGTACTCTTTGGACGGTAAGTATCATCAGATGTGGCTTTTCTTTGAATAATTTCACTCCTCCTTCATATTCTTCCCATCTCTTTCCCTCTGAGATTTATTTAATCCTACTTGAGAAAGAAAACTGATCAAGATGGGAGTTATTTCAGCATCTGTTGATGCTGAATCATGACCACATTTCTCCCATCCTTTTTACTCTCGAGCATTTAGCAATTCCCTCCAAGACTCTTAACTTCTCTTGTCTTTTGTTAATTAAAACCCAGCTAGGATTGCCTGCTAATTGCACTCTGGTTTAACAAAGCCTGGCCCGTTGCTGTGTTTATTTTAAGTGTCATATGAATAGGCAACAGCAGATTTTACTGGCACTTCTCTTCAAGTGTGTGGTTTTTTGCATGTACTGTGCTGAGTTGGGAAAGAGGCCTCACAAGAAATATTTTTCTTGAGAAATATTTAAAAGAACATTCTTATGTTTCAAAGCTTGCATAAAATTGACAGCACTGATAGATTTTAAATACCAACAATAGGGGAAACAAGAAAGAACACAAAGGAAAACCAGCATAAGCCCTGTGACCATGCCACAACCTTGTTCCAGTACGTCCTGGCAAGGGATGGTGAGTCCCCACGGCTGGGGGCATCCAGCTGCCTGGGCAGCTCAGGCAAGCTGCACCTTCAAAAACCGTCTGAAGATGTCACTGTCTGTTTTTTAGCATCTTAGAACAGCTGTAGGAGTCATATGGCTTATTCCTGTTCATTGCACAACATACCCATCACCTAGTGTGCACTAGAAAAACCAAACCAAAACAACAACTTTCCGTAAACAGTGTTATTTTTCCTGCAGCCTCCTTAGCACCTCTCCATGGAAAGTTAGTGTCTGCCTCGGTGACCGCATTACTGAGGTGTCACAGCTACAGAGGGACAACCTGAGCAGCAGCAGCCACAGGACATCCAAAAGTGCTCTGCTGTCCTTTGGGAAGGATGAGTCCATCTGGCACGTTTGGTTTCAGTCATATAAAGAATTCCTCCTCGTCGTCCTCTGCTGGGTGTGCGGGGCTGGCCCGCGGTGTCTGCGAGTGGCAGCCCGGAGCTCCGTGCGCCGCTGCTTTGCTCCTTCGCAGCAGCCGGGTCCCGTCCTGGGCGGGCAGGGCAGCGCTGGCCCCCGCCCCGGCCCCGGGGGATGGCGGCTCCAGGAGGCTGCTCCGCAGGGCCCTGGGGAAGTGGCTCAGCGGGCAGCGGCCGCTGCTGGGGTTCCCCACGGCGAGCCCGGTGTCCACGTCGGTCTCCGTTCCGCGATGCCGGCGGCTCTCCGGGAGAGGAGCCTGCAGCCTCCCGCCCGCCTGCCTGCGCAGCGATGGCGCTTCCCACCACGGCCGGGCTGCTGCGACACCAGGAGGAGAGCAGGAGTGCCTCTGGAGGTCACTGCTGGCTTGCTCAGAGGCAAGGGCTCCACCTGGGTCAGATTTTGTTTTACTCTTCAGAGCTCTGACCTCCCGGCTCCTCCGCCCAGCATTATCCTGCTTTACATGGAGAGGGGCTGGGATACAGTCCTGCGGGATTTTTCCACTGCCTGTACTATTACACTGCTGGGAAAGCCCGATGCCTGTTTCAAGGGTCTTGGAGCTGTTTGGAACCTGTTGAAAATTAGAGAGAACCCAGTTAACACACAGTTTTAGCTTGACCAGTGATGATGCTCTCGCCCAGCTTCACTGTGCTGAGGTCACCTGCAGCCTGAGTCAGTACACCTGGGGAAGGCCTTGCCGAAGTAGGTTGTGAATACAAAAGATCCACATGCATTCCAGGGAAACCTGGATAAACACCTGGAAAGGAGAGCCACTGCCAGTTACCACAATGAGCTTCAGGGGGGAATGTCAACTCCACATGGAGTCTACAAGCAGAGCCTTGGATTCAGTTTGCAACGTGGCAGAAAGTCGGGGCAGGGGGGTAAATTGCAGGTACTTAGAATAAAGATTTACAGATGAAGAGCTGCAAAATAAAGCACTAGGCTGTCAGCCTGCTGAGTGGAGCTTGGACACAAGATATATCCTCAAGTTCAAGTGGATTACGCCTTCCTTTGCGAGAAGCACAGTGCAGCATGGTCACATCCCCAAAAAAGCTTCCAAATTTCCTACCAGTGAATTAATGTACATCTGACAGCTCAAAGACCTTGTATCTACAGCAGGAAGAACCACACAGTAATTTAGGAAGGGACTTTTGGAGGTCACCTGGGCCAGTCCCCTGCTCCAAGTAGGACCAACTTCAAAGCTATGTGAAGATACCCAGGGCCTTGACCAGTCCGAGAGGGTGCAAACCCGTTTATAAAATTGATACTGAGTGAGGCAGCAAGGGCTGCTCTGAGATTAGTGTTCAGAGCAGCATAAAAATAGGCTGAACCGAGTAATTAACTTTATCTGTAACGATTTCTGTAAGGAAAAAGAACAGGATGGGCAAATAATCTAAAATCCAAATTACAAGAAAAAAAAAAAACAGAGGTGGGAGGGGTTGTTACAATGGAAAGAAAGCACACTGAACTAAACTGCCATTCTGCTCACGTGTATACTTCTCACTACATGTCATCTCAGCACTGACTTTTTCTTTTTTAAAATTTGTATTCATATAACCGCTGAACTGCACACTTGAACAGAAAAGGCCGAGATTTCCTAGGACACATCTCTTTGTCACTCTTGCCCAACTGCAACTCACTTGTGAGCTCACAGCCTCTATTGCAGGCGGTGCTGTATCAACATTACACTTACAAAACTTCTGGTTTTGGATGCCAAAAAGCAGCTTTGAAAAACATTTAAACAGCAATGACTTATCAGAAAAAGATTAGGCTGCTACAATCATTTGTTTGAGGCAGAGCAGGGAAGATGTTAAGCTAGTGTACCCTAGAAAGCATTAATAATCTCCATTTCAGGCAAGCAGTAATGATGTTAATTTAACAGTACAAAAACACTCCAAGGATCAGTGCTTATATTTATCAACAGCATCACAGCACTGGCAGACTCCGATTACTGCATTCACAAATTCAAAAGAAAACATGAACAAACAAAATCGTAATTTCCATTTTGAACCAGTCCTGCTTTCCTTGGAAAAACGTAGGTAAATCCCCTCCTCTGAGAGCACCACAGACACATACCTTGAGCAGAATTGTATTTCCTTCATAGTCCTGTGTTTGCCACCTGGTGCTGCTGATGGGAACACACGGGTTGGGCAGGAGGGGCACCAGCTGCCCGATTTCTTGTACCTTGAACTGCAAGGCTGACGAGTCCCTGGGCTCGGCAGCCACCCCGATGGGCAGCTGTTTCAGGCACAGCTGCACGGCCACGTGTGGGGTGGCGTGCAGCACGAAGACACAGAAAGTGGTTTTCTGCAGAGTGGCTTCTTTCTGGAGGATCATCTCGTAGAGCCTCACTGCATCCTCATAGTTATCAAAGCTGCAGTAGAGGGTGATGCGCAGGATTTCGGGGCTGCAGTGCACCCGCCTGATGCCCCACACGGGCAGCTGCTCATCCAGGCCATAGAAGTCCTGGTGGGCTGGGGCATAGCGAGGGCTTTGCCCGTTAGCAAACTGGGCACGCTGGTACCGCCAGGGTGGGCGCTGGAATTGCTCATGGACCTGGACAATCCGTTCTTCTCCCAAGTCCTCGTGCAGAAAAAGGAGGACAGATATTCCAGGAAAGCTGCAGCTCCTCTTGCAGTATCTCTCATAGTATTTCAGTGGAGGAATCCGCTCAGACACCAGGAAAAGGCGAATGTCCAGGCAGAGCCACTCCAAAAGCCGATCCAGAGTTTGCTGCAGAAGAAATGTGTGTCCCAAATGGGTGAGGAGATGCACAGTCATCAGAGACTCTGCTCCATCATCCATTGCAAAGATGGATGGCAAAAAATTAAAACAGACAAATTGGTGCCTTCCTTCTACTCTTGTGGCCTCAGGAACACAAGGTGTACTCTGAGACTTGAACAGAATGAGTTCAGACTCCTGCAGGCTGTGCAGTAGCCTGATGAAACACGTGGGTAAGCACAGTGAACGTGCAGAGCTGGCAGGTGGAGAACGACAAGGCTTTAAGCAAGCAGTCCCAGGTCACATCCCAGCAGAGCTCGGCTCAGGGCTCATTCCCAGCTCTGGAGCTCTGGTCACTGAGTACGTGCAATCCAAGTGTCCAGACTCAGCTCTGTGTCCTCCTGCTCCTGTCGTTCATGACACAGGACAGCAGAGATGCACAGCATTGGAACACAAGCAGCGATCTTCCAGGATGAGGTGATGCTCACTTGTCTCTCGGCAGTGGAAGCCGTGGCCGCTTTGGACCCAGCCGAGTCCCACCAGTGCAATCACTGCCTTTTGCAAAGCCCATGTAGCACTCATGGCTGAAACCCTCAGCAAGTTTTCTTCTAGTCAGCAGGCTGGCTTTGGCTCATTGTAAAAAGCCTGTGATCTCTGGGAGTCCCACCCTTCTGGGGCACACAGATAAGCTATTCTGTGAAAACAAGGAAGGAAAACAGAATAACAAAAGAAAAACTCCAGCCATGTGAACACAACAGATAACAATAAGGGCAGATATAAATCAGGAAAGAGGAGCTTTGGGAAAAAACCTCGACTCCTAGTTACACCCTTCACAACACAGGTACCTTGCTGCCTAATTGGAAACCAGGTCCTGGGTACTGTAGCCCATAAAAGCTGGCTTTCCATTTTCAGTGCCCTCTTTGCTTCTTTTTCCTCCTTTATTTTTTTTTTTTTCCTGAGATACCCATGTCATCAGCAGCCTTAAGCAAAGTCCAAGGGTTTTTTTTCCTTGCTCCTTGGCTTTACATATTAGTACTTAGCTTAGCTTACTTCATAAGCTACAATAGGAGTGCTGAAAATACACCTCTTTCCAGGTCTCTTCTAGTGTCTGGACAATAAATCACACTGACCCTTCATCTCCCTATTTGCAGCCCAGGAGCAACACAATACAGGTCAAGCCAAACCCACTTCCTATACAGAACTGCCCCCACTGCAGCCAGTATGTAAATCAAAACTGGGGCCTCTGGTGGTCTGTCCAGCTCCATCTAATTGAGAGCAGCACACCTCTCTCTGCTGACATACCAACTTCCCTCTCAAACAGCCAAGCACACAAACCAGTGGTTTACTGTGCAGAAATCCCAGCATTAGTAAATGTGTTATTCATAACTCTGAACTATTTTTTTAATATGACCCAAACTTCGTAAGTAAAATCTCCAAGGTCTAAAAGTACAAGCAGCAGTGCCTTGGTTTCGTTTAGGGAGATCCCTCTCACTGGTAGAAACTCACATTCATTCTTTAAAAGCTATGCTGGCACCTATGTACAATAAAAATTTAAAAGACTGTCTAGAAAATGAGGAAAAAATTATTTTGCACCCACCTGCAACACTTTGAGCAAGTAACAACTGCTGTTGGGAGGGAGACAAAAACAAAATCCAGCCTTCAGACAATTGCAGGAAGAAAGTGAAGAGTGCAAGTGCTTAAAACATTAAAATGCTCTAGATGAGCTCTGAACAACACAATTTCACTAAAATATGGAAAAGGAAATGATTCATCAACTCCTTGCTACAGGGCAGGGGCAGACAGTCATCTGCCTTCCTGCTTGTGAAGAACAGGGGGATTTTGTCTGTACAGGAAAACCCTGAAACTGAGCAAGTTCATCAGGGCTCAGTTTGTAGCTGGAAGCAGCTCCCATGACAGGTTCCCCTATTCCCACCCCAGGTGAGCACCCCTCGGGCTGCTACTGCACCACAGCCCCAGTGCCTGCTCCCACTCCCCCTTCTCCCTAGGAGCAGGACCCCCACTCCTGCACCTGCAAACTGCTCCCTCTCAGGGCAGTGAAGAGGGAGTGGGGGGACAAGCACTGCTTTCCTTGTGCAGTGCCATCACTGCTGGCTTGGGCAGCTCTCGGCCCCACTCCTGCTCCAATCTGCTGGGTAAAATCCCATGGGCAGCTGCAGCAGTGTGGTGAAGGTGACAGAGGACTGGGTATGCAAATTCCTGCAGAGCAGCCATAGAGAGTAAGGGCTGGTTAGGGAATGATGCAGAAACCTTGGCCCTCTCCAGTTCCTGCTGTGGCCAGTGGGAGCCAAATTGTTTCCCAGATGGGCAGGTGCTTGCTCCAGAGACTGCTGAAGGTGACCAGCATCTATCCTGGTTTTATAACAGCCAAAAACCTGAGCCTTACTCACAAAAAGGGTTAAATCCTTAACCCTCCGCCATGTATTTCTTCTGTGCTTGCTGGGGTGGGACAGGGAAACAATCTCAGCTCTGAAACTCTACCTAATGAAACTGCCTGGAGAACAATTTTAGGCCTGGTTCTCAGCTCTCCAGCAGCTCCAGGTCAGGAGCATGAGATGAGCTGAAGCTCAGCCTTTGCCTGACGCTCTCCCTCAGAGGAGGGGAGCCCCACCACCCAGCCTGAGCACCTCTGCTCCTCTTCCACTTGCTTTGACAACTAAATATCCTTGGGGAAGGGCTCAAACCAGGCTCCTCAGCCTCAGACAAGGGTATCCTCATGCCCTCACTTGGTCCCCAGTTTCTTGCCCCCCCCCCCCCAGCCTTGGAATAAAGCCTGGGTGCCATGGACCTCACTGCTGCAGCCTGGTGAGTTCAGACCCTTCATCCACAGCTCATCTCAGGTGGAAAAGGGATGGCTGCCACGAGAACAAAGTGCTGGCTTTTGCTGGATCTCCTAAGAAAAGCAAAGCGCTCATTTCATTCCGATCCCTGAATGGAATGAGTCCTTGCCCTCCTCTCTGCTTCCCCTTCCCCCAGCTTTCCAGTCTGGCTGCCAAACGGAAAAGCACATTTTTCATAGTGACCTAATGAACACAACAAGAAAGATTTCTTCAGGAGATTAGAAAAATAGCAGTTCAATCTTATGTGAAAAGTCACTTTGCTGAGGGGAGGAGGGGCAGGTAATTCTGATATGGCACTCAAAAAAATTGGGGCCCCATTCCCACATGGCAGTGACTGGTAACACAGCAGAACTTACAGGAAGCTGCTGGGGCACTCCAGCTGTGTGTAAGAGCAAGTCAAAGATGAATATTTGTATCTGGCACTAATACATACACTGGTAAGCCCTGCACAAATTAAAGTCCAAATGTGAACAACTAATAAACACTTTATGATGTGAAGCCTCAGAGAATACTGTCTGCTGTATGTCTAAAATCCTACAGTGGAAAGGTACAGCAAAATAATTAAAAATTCCTTTTCATAATGAATTCCTGAGTTGTGCCTAGTCCTCTCCACTGCTCAGAGCCCTTTGCTTCAGCTGACACCACCAAAACTGATGATGCATCACAGGATTTAAAAGTTCATAGAAACATCTGTAAGGAAGGTCCTTTACAAGGATTATTAGAACATAATTAACTTGAGAGAGGCTGAGTATGTATTACCTAAGCACCTTGGGAGAAGGCCTCATTAAATACATGACTCAGGCTTCCTAATTTCTTTTAAAAACTTTTTTTTTTTTTTTTTTTTGTTTTACACCAATCTGAAGCTCTGCCTATAACAAGGACAAAACTACTAAATTAACCTGCTAGGTGACAGTTATATATAGCATATACAGTACTGAGATAAAAATCAAGATTAAGGCCTTACTTGAATACAAAAGTCTTTTCGGAGTTTGGCTTCAAAACCCATGACTCCAATTCATCACTGCTTTTGAAGAAGCCAAAGACCCAATGACCAAAAGAGCAAAAACCCATCTAACCTACTGCATTTATTTAAGTGGACTTCTCTCCCAAACGATTCTTGTTTCTTCTTTTTAGCCAGCTATCAAAAAGTAAGCATCCAGCAAGGGTCTGTCAGCAGGCAGAAAATACAGAGAGCTCCACCATACACTGTGAGTCAGGATCCGAGCACATACACACACAAGGAGAAGGAAACAAGAACACAGCCGTAAAGACCAGAGGGAGCTGTCTCAGGCTGCAGCCTGTCCTACCTGGCAGAGCTTCTGTAGCGCTGCCCTGGGCTCTGCTGGAGCCGCAGCTCAGCCTGGCAGCACCGCGGCTTCAGGTCCTCCCAGAGACTCCAGCTCCTGCCGGGAGGAACACCTCGCCTGGAGGCGCACGGACAAGGGAGAGCTTAAAGGCTCACAGGAGATAAAATGTAAAGTGAGAGGGGTTCCTCCTGACACTGAGCCACGACTCCCGGGGGAATAGGGATCCTCGTGGCACTACGGCACACGCTGCAGAGGGACACCCAGGATTAAACCACATCTTCCCTGTGCACCTGGTGATTACAGTAACGAGAGTACAGCAAAGTTATCCTCAGGTGACACAGGCTTTGGGGCAAGGGCAAGGCTGAGAGAGGAGCAATGAGACACAGAGATTAGTGTCCTAGTAGTAACAAATATGTTGTAAAAAGGCAATGTGTGTCCTTGGCTGGTTTTTATATTCGTCTCCCACCAAACATGGGCTATGTGTCCTCAGCCAGTTATGGGACACTTGCAGATAGTTCCATTCTTCCTCATTTTTCAGTTTGTCTAAAATATTTAAAAAAAAAAAAACCAACCAAAACACTCTATGCACCCAAACCAAGATCCACTAAAAATAATGAGCCAATCTCAGGTCATAGCAGAAACAAGTATTCAATAAAAAAAGTGAGATCACAGAATCATAGAATGGGTCAGATTGGAAGGGACCACTGTGGGGAATCTGCTCCAATCTCCCTGCTCAGGCAGCATCATCCCAGAGCATACATGGCACAGGATTGTGTCCAGACGATTGTTCTGGAATATCTCCAGTGAGGGAGACTCCACACCCTGTCAGGACAACCTGATCCAGTGCTCAGAGGAAATTCTTCCTCACATTCAGGTGGAACTTCCTGGGCATCAGTTTCTGCCATTGTCTCTTGTCCTATTGCTTCATACCACAGAGCAGAGCCCAGTCCATTCCCTTGACACCCTTCCTTCAGTCTTTTATAGATACTGATTAGATCCCCTCTCAGTCTTCTGGAGACTGAACAAGCCCAACCTTCTCAGCCTTTCCTGTGGTGACTTGACTTCAAAGAGCCAACATTCAGCACTGACCCAAGATGGCATCTTTGGGATCCCTCTGCCCACATCCCCAGTGTCAGTCCACTTCCACAGAGGTCAGAGTGGGACAAGGGGGAAGTCAGCCTGCCTATGTGTGAATTTAAGTGCCCAGCTTAAGGGACTCATTTCTGAAAGATTCAACCCAGCAATTTTTATATAAATTACACCTCAATTAAAAACCTTCCAGAAAAAGAAAACAGGCAGATCCAAACAAACCCAAGACTTGCAGGAGCCAGCAAAGTGTTTGTTTAATCAGCTTACATTTGGCATTGTTGAAGGCAATTCAAAGCAGACTTCTTGGAAGGCCAGCAGCAGAGCCGGCCGTGACTGCACCCTGCCGGGCGCTAATAAGAGCGAGTCCCCAGGAGATGGTGACCTTGCCAGCGAGGCCAAGCTCCAGCTTAAGGAACAAGTCAGACCCACGCAGTGTGAAGGCTTCTAATTACTCCCTTTCCTGAAGACAACCTTCCTGAGATACAGAATAATACACCCCAACTTCTAATTAAAAAAAAGTGTTGATCCCACATTATGCTGGAATTGAAGATTTGCATAATTAAGTTGATACCAAATGCTGTGACAGACAAGCTGCAGGAGATTATTAGTCTCTTCTTTAACAGAATTTCAAAAGAAGCAAGATCCAAACAGCCAACAAATATTAGCAGAAGTGGTTCTCAAGGTCTAGGAAACTCAGGCATTATTTGGATTTGGGGCGTATGCTGGTAACTTTGCAAAGGAAAATCTGCACATGAACTCAAAAGCCATAGTAAGGCACCACCAGGCTCTGATGTGGCATCACTTTGAGGACTTCAGGAGCTCTTATTGTGAATTTTTCCTCCCAAGAACAGGATTGCTAAAGTTATGAATGCTATTCATAAACAGGGGCTGGAAGCACTTTATCCAACTTCTATACAACTGAAAAATCAGAGTTCATTATCAAATTTCATCACTCAAAGAACATGAAACATGCACAGGAAATACCCTGTTTCCAAGATTTCCAGTAATACTCATTTTGGGAGGGCAAAATCCCTCCCTGATTTCCACAATACCTGTTTCCTTATACAAGTAACAACCAGTGAGCCCAGGTCCTGTCATATCACATAACTGCACATCAGCTTCTGGAACAACAGAGCTCAAGGCACCAGGATTTTAGCCTAGACAGTTGTTAGTATTTTTCTGTTCACTTCTTGAAACCCACTCCAAGTTCAGGATGTGCAAGACTCTCAGTACATGCTAAATCTCATAAGTCACTCCAATGGTGCCACACTTATCTAAAGAAGTGGTTACAGTAAGGGAGAAATAAATAATAAATAATAAACATAACAAATATATGTGTCACTGCAAACTAATCCACATCCTTCTGTGGCCTGTGGAAATCTCAAAGTTTTTTCAGCTTCTAAGAAACATATTCAAGAAATAAAATCTGGCATTATAACTTAAAAAGATGACGTCCCATGACTACATTAAAAAGTCGTGATTTTCAGATTCAATTTGCAGATCTAACAGTGTTTTGTTTCATCATCTGGTGCTGTGTATGTAACTCTCAGTCCTCATTCACCTCAAACATTTTATGCTACATGGGAAGTTGCTTTTCCTGTCACTCCATGCTATTCCAAAACACAATCTCAAAAGTTTTGAGACACAACCTGCAGGAACACCTTGTTAAAGACGCTACTGGGTGCTTAACATAGCTTCAGTCAAGGAAAGGAGAAGAAAGGAAAGGGGGAGAAAGAAAAGGGAAAGGGAAAAAGAAAGACTGGGAAGCCCTGTGAGACCAGAAGGCAGGTGAGGTCACTGCCCGGGACACGCCCGGCTCGGCTGCCCCGGCTCCCACCTTCGGATGTTCAGAGCAGGTCTGTACTGCACTCTCCGCATCCCCAGTAGTACACGTTTCTTGCTGGCAGTCCCCCAGGATGCCCCGAAGCTACCAGCACAGGTTAACGTCTATACGTAGTGAATACAAGTTACTAATCCCGCATTTTGCACCCTCTGCCCCATAAAGCTCAGCACAATCTCAGAACAAGTTTTGCTCCAGCCCTCCGTTGCTCTCCCGAGATGCAGCTGCCTCCCCGCAAGGCAGCCGGCATGATGACAGCCAACAGCCCTGTGGAGCAAACACACCTCACTCGGCTACGTAGACATTTCTCCCCTGAGCATGCACCACATCCTGCACTACCTTTGCTTCAGCTTCAGCTTCTGACAGACCAAACATCACTGCTCTGACAGGATTTGAAGAATACAGCACACAAATGAAGTGAACCGCAGCAGCACGATGTTCACACAGGAGGAAGAGAGTAGCTCTAAGATCGGAGGGTTCCGCTGCATCTGTTGTATCTGGGATAAAAGTTAAGTTTTGAACCGCAGGAGAAAGAATAATTAACAAAACATCACTGATGTATGTTCAAATGTTATTTCTTTTCCTACCCATAAACTCTGTGTTCATCTCAGTGCTACTGAATGCATTAGCTCCCATGGACTTACTCCCCAGGAAAGCTCCAGTTTTGAAGAAAGGAAGAGCAGAAAGGAGGTTGTTTATACAGTTGACACACACTAATGCCAGCACAAAAAGCACTGTCCTGGGGCAAGAGGTCCAGCCATGTCCATACTGTTACACCAAACATGAACCACAGCTGAAAGATTCAGAATATTAAATGCAGTTTGTGGGCACAATATATGAACACTTCCTTGCACAGTGAAGGACAGAAAAGTAGGTGAACTATTGTCCTGTACTTTTATCCAGCTTTCAGTTGGATGGATATATAAGTTCTGCATCTTACAATCTTTTCATATGACACATTCCAGAGGACAGAGGAGCCATTAAAACTCACACTTCAGACTGAGCACAATGGTTATTACATTTACTGTCCAATGTATCAAAATGAGTATCAACAGAAACTCAACTTTGGCCCAGACACACACAAGATGATGCCTGTTACCAGCTGTGCACACTACTGAGTCCAGTTCTAGGCTGCCAAACCCTTGCCCTAAAGCACAGGGCTCTATGGAAGGGGGAGCTCAGGATCAGAGCCCAGCTCACCGCTAAGCATCATGAGGAACAAAGCAGAGCCAAAGGGTTTGATTGAGCTGTGCAGGTTCTGGCCAGTTTTGGACATGCAGAGGCCATAAGCAGTTCCAGTTTTTGCTACTTTTGAAAAGATGGGAACTCCATCTCTGTGCAAGCTTATCCCCAAAATTATCCATTATGACAGGCTCTATTACTGTATATATATATATATATATATATATATATATGAAAGTGCCACCCATCAGGTACTATACAATTTGATTGCAATACATGTAAATAAAAATACTTCAGTCATCCAGCACATTTAGTGCAAGGCTTCTGTTTCCACAGGCAAAGTAAATCTGACACCAGTGGCTCATTCTCAATGAGCAGTGGCAAGGACAACAAATAGTGTTGCCTTGGAAGCTTTAGGGTTGACAGAGCAGTTTGTCCTTGGAAAAAGGGGTGAGGAAAGACATTGCATTCAGGAGTAGCTTAGCATCACAGACTTGGTCTGCTTGGCATTCATTTATTCTGTAGCCAGTGGGAAAATTGTATGGACTAATTCTAGGAGACACAAAGAGTAAATCAAAGCTGTAAAGGTAGCTAACATGGAAAAGAGCAAGAACTGCACCAGGGATCCATAGGATTATATTTGTTATGATGGTAAATGAGGCATACTCTCAATCCTTTTAAATAAACTTGTGTACAAGGAAAGTACATGCCTACACATCTTCAAACAGCTATAAAACTCAAACCCTACTTTTAATTTAAAAAATTCCAAAGTATTAAACTCCATGTTTACTAAGTCCTGTTACTGCATTTAGCTGCACATTAATGCAAACAAACCAAACTTATTAATTGCACTCACACATTTAACTGCAATCCTACAAATGAAATTTTAACAAAATTACAAAGAAGCTTTAAGTAGAAATTGAGAAAGAGAAATGAAATTAGATAAGGCACAGCAGAATTCTACTATAGATCGCAAATGGAATCCCATTAACGTACAAATGTGTAAACATCAAACTCACCTTACGCAATGTTCTAGTGATGTCTTGTTCTCTCTGACAAAATTTTTCATAGTCTCCATTTTTCAATCCTCTACCTCACTGTTCAATGGTAAAGGGCATATTTTAAAAATCTGACTTCAGCAGAAATCCCTTCCTGAATAGTGTCTTCAAAATTCTAGTAAAATGGAAAATATGCTCTTAATATTTGCTACTGAAGATAGCCATCACCGCCTGCTGTTCTTCTGGCAAAAACTCTTGCCCACATAGCTTTTAAAAACACACTTTTCAACACCTAACTATACAGTCAGTCATGTAACACTCAGCCTCAGAGCTTCCAAAAGCCACCAGAAGAAAGAAACTTCAGATGATGCACAACAGAAGTACAGAGGCAAAGCAAAGGACAAAGACCTCCTGTCCCAAATCACAACACTCATGGCTCTGTAGACTTCACAGGTAAAAGGACTTGAACCCATTTCTCCCAGCAAAGCACATGGGAAAGCATTAACATGCAGTATCACAACATTCATGCTAATAAAGAGTAAGTTATGCATAAAAGAAAACCTTCATACTGGTACATGGAAGAGCGATTTATATTTTGAGAAAGATGTTTCTGATGACTTTGAACAAAATCAAACCTCCAAATCAGCTCCAGCCTGTATTTAGTACTGTTGTATGGCTAAACAATAACCACATTTCTACTGAAGATTTGCATACACTGTGCAGAGACAGAGGTGCTTTAGTAACAGCCAGCAAACACCTTTTCAGAAGGACCAGTGGCCCAGCTCATTTCTCTTGGGGCTGAATTCTTGATGGACAAGGGCAAGAAAGTTCTTCAGCCACCACCGCCTTCTGCTGATTCAAAAAACTACTGTGTGTGTGTAGGTGTGTTGGGGGTGTGCAGTAAATTTAAAGCTTCATTTAAAAAAGCTTCCAAACAGTCAAGCTAAAATCTCATCCTAATTCCAGTCCCTCTCTTTAGAAGATAGATCCTACGCTCTTGAACAATAGCCAGGATTTGTAGCCTAACAGGCTGGAGAGAGATGAAAGTGTGGACATGTTATGAGAAATACTCTCCAGTCACAGTGGACCATTGCACCAGTACCATGCACTTGTTCAGTACAGCCCATCGAGAACTGCTATGGCAGAACTGAAATGCTCTACAACCGAGCTTTTTTTTTTTGCTTCAGTTCCAGCTCTACATATTGGAAAGCCCATCCCAACTATATTTTTCAAGATCTATGGGTGACAGTAATGTGAACCAAGACAAAAATACTGTCTTGAATTAAAGCAGAAAGATAGTTATGGCCAGGAAACCAGGGAATATATGCACTGGAATGCCAGAAATATGGTTTAATAAAAACTGCAGTACAATGCACACTCAAAAATTTCTAACTGTGAGAAGAATGATGCCACCAAAGTGCTATTTTTAATCTATTTTTGCAGCATACTGTCAAGAAGAAAAAAGTTCCAGGGTAAGAACTAAAAATTTCATTACAGTAACAATTTTTTATTGCATGTTTAAAATGCATTTTTAAAAACAAATAGTGCATGCTGACTTCACTTTAATCTCCTGAAATATGCACTTATGATGGGGAGCCCTGGGGCTACAGATCCATCTATGATGTTTATTAACAAAATATAATCCCAGTACATTTCCCCAGGGGACAGTATTTAGTTCCAAAAGATTGTCAACCCTGTACTCTAACACACTTGAGTTAGTTGTTTGTGTACACTAAGTCCATTTATTTTAAATTTATTTTGTCTACATTTAGTGAAATAAAAACATCGCCCTGTACAATCCACCATCAGCAGTGAGTACAACAGCAAAAATTATTATACAGTTTATACACACTAAAATCTTGTCCTTTTTCCTATAAAGAAACCAGAACAAACCTAATCAATATAGAGTTTAATTTAGAAGAACTCAAATTACAGAAGGGAAAGCCAAAATTATTACGGTCTTTTCTGAGCCCCCAGAAGTTCCTGATTCATGTTGTTGGAACAGTGAGTGCAACTGGAAGAGTGAAACATGCTCAAGTTGTCTTCTCGGGTCTTCAAAAAATTATTAGCAAGTATTTAAATTAAACATGTCTAGTTAAAGAAACATTTGAAGCAGAGCAAGATAAGTGGGAATTTTGCCTTACCACTTGTGGTTTCTTTTAAACCCAACTTATACAATGCGCGAAGTGCTAAGCAACACTACAGAAACACATTTACATCAACACTGAAGATCTGGGGAAATGAAATTCCAACAAATTTATTTTTTTAAATGAGCTGTATTTTCTAAAGTCATTTTTATTTCTCTGTTTTCATACAGTATTGAAAACAAACGCGGCACATTCACATTTCCCGAAGAATTGTAAGGATGATCTCTACAGGGATAACGTTGAAAAGCCTGAAGCTCAATTAATTCATGTCAAAAACTCTCAAAAGGAGTAAAAGGCTTGATCTGAATGGTCTAGAACATGTATTGTAATTTAATAGAGAAGATGGTCGTCTTAATATTAATGATTTAAAAGAACTTCCCAGTTCATGCGAAGAGTATAGTCCAAGAATAAATCAAATTTTCTGAACGCATTTTATGCTACGTAAGTGTATACTTTGCGATCCTCAGGTGTTCGTGCCAAATATTCTCTCTCAATAAGTCCTTCAATACGCTTTTTAATAACAACTGGACTTGGTAAGAATCGGGCCTTCAGCTGCTGAGTTACCTAAAACAAAATAAAACCCGACAATATAAGATCACAGCACAAGTAAGATCTTGAAGCATCCTAACAGAACACAACAAACAGAAAAATGTATTAAGACAGAGATGGTGACAACTATGAAGCATAAAAAGCAGCCTGCAGGCTTCTGACCATCCCTCCACTTGCTTGCTCATGTTGGGGTATGATTCAAAGCTCTACAGAGGCATGGTCACAACCTGAGACTGCTCCCAATTTCACAGCTCTAAGGGAGTTCAGGAGTGCAAAACGTGTAACGTCCTGGAGCTGTGTGAGCTTAGGAGTGAAGAGCAGCAGGACTGTTTGTCTGCTAAGAACTCAAATCTCTCAAACCTGGACCCAAGAGTCAGTAACAAGATCAAAGCAGAAAATAATGTTAAGCACAGTGGTTTGCTTTTCAAGGAATTTAACATCATAACAGCACTAAAAGTAGGAAGGAAAATTAGATATCCTGTGAGTACATCCTAAAGTGAAGGGTAAGGATTTAGGTGTGTCTTCAGACAGGGAGAAAAGAATGGATGGGTTAAATACAGCATCCCTCAAAAGCCTTTCAGCATCATGTTAGCGAGAGCTGTGTAACTTTGATGAGTTACTAGCAAAAGCAACCTCTGTACAAGCATACCTCTGCTACTAGCACGTTGTGTTGCATCTTCTTTCTAGATTTCATTATCCGAACTATAGCAGCTTCTATCTCATGTTTTCTGTCATCATCTACCTTCTGCCTTGTTTCTTTCCTTTCTGGATCAGATTCTCCTTGTTTGGCAGCAACTTAAAGAAAATGGAGAATGTAAATAATGTTAGCAAAATTAACAATTATTTCATTGTGTGTTAGCTTCACTATTTATTTCATCTAGACATCAAGTTATATTTTTGTGAGTTTTGACATTCTCAAAGTCGATGTTTTTTTTTAAATGAAAACCAGCTACAAGAACATATTAACACTTTCTGGTATATTTTGATAGCAACTGACAAGATAACAAACTGTTATTTAATTACTACTATGTTAAAATTTGAACAGTACTCAAATCTGCTTACAGGCACAAGCACCAGCACTTCCATAAGCTAATGAAGTGGTATTATACACTTCGCTTCCCTTATTTGTTCAGCCCAAATCATTGCCCAAAACCATTATAAGCTACCTGGTACTTGAAAATGGCTGTTGTATCATGGGCTAAAAACATCACTCATTTCACAACAGTACAGCAACTTATGAGGCAATTTTCCTATTTCTGAATCAATCAGTAGCTTATTTTTCATTTTATTATTTAATTTGAATTTTATTTTTCTTTCAGTATTTCCTGTAAGAGATAAATACAAATTTTGTAAAGTAAAAGGCTTAACTGACTTCCACACTTTTCTTGGTATTTGAATTTTCATTTTGATGCAACTAATCATCAAGAAAAAAAAAAAAATCTCTCTTCCTTTCACTTCTATGGACATCAAACCTGTAAAAGATAATTTGAAAGTTTTAAGGCAGTTTTGGGACTGCAAGAGAGTAGAATATAAAGCTCACTTACCCGTCTGAATCTTGACTCTGTGTAGTTTAGATGTGAACTGATCATTCACTGTAAATATATGACCATTTTCTATTTCTTTTGATTTAGGCTCTTTTGTGAGAACACGTTGTGTTGGTTTGCCACATGCAAGGGACTGTAGGGCTCTAACCAGTTCTCTTTCGGGGATATCAGTTTCTTGTTGAATTTCCTAAAGAAGAATACTTAGTTAGCTTATGGCTGTGGCACAAGTATCACCTGCTGCAACCAACATCAGGGACTGCTTAAAAAAGTAATACTGTGACAGTTGTGGCACTTGAAGGGTAAGAACTCGTTCAGCAGCAAGGTCTCAGTTGGTACTGTGCAAAATGATCCACCTGGGTCAGTGCACAGACAGTGAATTCTGTCAAATGAACAACGCCATGAGCTGAAAGGAGAAGAATGAATAATCAGCTGTTCCATTTCCCTGCAATTTCTGAGAGGGCTGAAAGGATTTGTTAACTGTTTCCGAGGTTTGTTGAACAGGGTGAAACCAAACCTTCTGACTAACTCAGTATGGAAAACATCCATGACGTTCATGACCATTCCTGACCAAGAGCTGCACAAATGCTTTTGCATTCAGCCATGCTGTTGAAAAGAAGATCTTTACAAATAGAGCAAACAATGTCTGGTTTCACTGTAGCATAGAAATACTCTAGATTCATCATACTTCCTTTCTAAATAACTCAACTTATTTACAGCCCAGATGCCTTTCGCTAGGACTTCTCCAGGTGAAATACAAAAAGACCCCATTATAGTGCAGCAAACATACGAACTTTGAAGACTGTTTGTAAAAACATGTACATAACCTGGTGCACCTCTGTCAGTGTTCTTAAGAGTCAGCTGAGAAATGGATGTTAGGCAAGTCACCAGTGGTCATGAGCTAGTAAATAAATTACACTGGATGCAGAATGATGCTTTAATATGCTCTAGGAGAAGGCCAACTATGTTGCTCTCTCAGACCTAAAGTGTTTACTGAGCTCCCATTCAGTAAAAGTTCATTTTTCCTCATCTCTTTTCTTCCTTTTTCTAGCCTGAGGAAACTGCAGACACTTCTGATTTCACATTCCCATTCAGACTCTTGAGGGACTCATAGCTGCTAAAGAGAAAAAACAAACCTCGCAGATATGCAGCTGTCCACAAGAGCAAATACTGTCTCAGCTTCCCCAGCTTTGGTTCCAAGGGCAGTATCAAGCCCTTACACTGTCCCCATAAATTCCTGATTCTCATGGCACACAAGTCCATGTGATGACCTTAAGTTAAAAAGAGCAGTAACAACTCCAAGTGATCAAAATCCGTAAAGAACTACAAAGAACTTTTAACAAGTTCTTTAAAGAGTGACCAGAAAAATCAAACTAAATTCTATCAAATAATGTTATTTCTTGAGTATACTCAAGAATTTTTTTTCTAAATTTTCTAAATCAACCCAGAAAAAACAGCCACTTTTCTGTTGTCATCCACCACGGACAACATGCAATAAAAATAATTTCTCTGTGATGCCAAGGCTCAGACAAAATAGGCATTATTTTTCAACTCGACCAAACACTACACACAGAGTGTTGACTCTGAAACTGTTTTTGACATAAGGTCAAGTTAACTGGAACGAGGTAAAAAGAATAAAATCACTAAGTCCAAAATTTTAAAAATTCAGAATTTTTGGTACCTCCTGCTTAGAGGTGATTTGGAAATACTAAAATGGTCTTAAGAGTATTCTTAGCATAATGCACTCAGAAATACTTACATATTTGAAATAAATTGTGAATATCCACATATTTTAACTATTTGCTAGTATCAAAATGTCTCTTCCCAAGCTGCTCATAGAAAGTTACTATTTCTTCCTTTGCTGTTTTATTTAAAACACAGCTGTCACCTTCATACTTTTTTTTTTAGATTCAGCACAAAGTAGCATTAAAAAAATATCCCAAGAAGCTATAATCCTTTACATGGTCACAACAAAAAAGTCTTTCTGAAATGGACTGATCAGCATAAAATTTAAGAAACCAAGGGAAGGTGCCAGGTTTCAGAGCTTATATAAATGTAAAGCCTTAAAGGCTACAAACCAACCCCAGCTTATTAATGATGTAATGCCAGTGACGTGCAGATTGCCAAACTTTGACTTTTGCTCAACAATTAAAATTAATCCTTTCAAAACTGAATCAGTTCTACAAGGCCATATATATAGTCTGCTTTTAACAAAAATGAAATATAGAGCCAAAAGGAAAATTGAGTGGGGTTTCATGCTACCCGTCCTTATATAGACCACTGTGTATTTGCTATTGTACTTCACTCTGCAGCATTCCAGCTGAGCCATGAACGCACTCAAACCATTTCACTTTTAGAATTTATAAGCCAGCATTAAAGTAAGGACCACAAAGAACTGTACTGCAATATGCTGCCTCAGAAGGAGCCAAAAATTTCGAGCTGAATAAAAAAAAAAAAGGTTATGAATGTAAATGGGGATAACAGATGTTCCTGTGCTGTTTCCTTCAGCCTGTAGCATAAAGTTTTCCTAAACATATTTTTCTGAAGATATTTGATGTAGCAATGAGAAATGTGCATTTCTTCCCCATCTCCAAGAATGCCTTATTTTAAAGGCCACATTAGATTCATGCACAGGAGTAGTGTTGATTACACAATCTCAGTGCTAAAATATTACCAAGTGACCTCTATCTGGAGGCTACAAAAGAGATCATTCTAGGTATGAACTCTGTCAGTTCTACACAAGAAAACAGAATCAAAATATGCAGAAAAATCAGAAGGAAAAGAATTTTGTCATTTTGTTGAAATAATAAAAAGTATTTTTAGTTTTATTTACAGACTTCAACTTGTGTGCCTTCCAAAGCAGACATCAGCAAAAGATGAAACAGGTAGCCTAATTTACAGTTCTAATCTCTCACTTTTGTGGAATTATTCCACAACCTAACTTCTACTACAGTCACATTTGTATTTCTTATTTGTTAAACATAAAGAACCACCCTTATTTCTCATGTTATTACAAAAAGTGTGCATTTCACCTTTTAAAATACTGAGCTGCAATGTAAATCAACTGAAAAATATGTTATTACATGAGACTTGATTAGAAGAATTGAATTCTTAAAAAAAAATTAGCATTCTTTGAAGCTTGAATGAAGGTCATTCCTCTTCCACTTCAGCAGCATTAGCCT
The DNA here is from genome assembly GCF_000738735.6 of Corvus cornix cornix. NCBI lineage: Eukaryota > Metazoa > Chordata > Aves > Passeriformes > Corvidae > Corvus > Corvus cornix. The sequence goes on along the minus strand of NC_046339.1, from coordinate 17,160,809 downwards.
ATGTGGCCAACAGTTATTTTGCATATACAAATAAAATGTTGCTGTACAGTAATACAATAAATTCATATATTTATTGTGAAGAATTTTTTTTATGCAACAATCTTTAAAGTTTCCATAACATTTTATGGATAATTTTTGCATTATCAGTATCCCATTTTTTCTTCAATCACATGGCCTAATGGCTATTAGGATTATTATGAGGATCTTATCAAGTTTACAATCGATAATCACACTGAATGCAAAATAAAACAGCAAAGTCTGTTCAGCTGCGAAGGCAACTTCAAATGAATCTGTTGAGCTGTGAATCTGCAGAAACACTTATGTATCAGACAGTTTTAGGATACACAAGCACACACAAGTCAGCTCACATGCTCTGCTGCACTGAAAGCACTAGTTTGACACAACAGAGAAGGAACAGTTGCCCAGCACTCAGCAGTTAATCAGGGTATTCAATAATCAATGAACAAAGATAAAATTCCTTCTCCTCCAAAGTTTTCATAACCTTTCTTGGCTGGAGTTAAAGACAACTCCCACACACTTCACCAAAGAAACCAAACAACACAAATATGCCTCCTTAATGTTTTAGTTCAAGCGGGACACAAAGGGAGAGCTTAAGAACTCCCAAACCAGAAATAAACAAAACACACAACTTAAAAGCAGATGGACAGATTTCTCTATCATCTGGTCTTGGTAAAATAAAGTATAATTAAGAGCATGTATTAAAAATTGTATTTTTCCCTGCTCTACCAAGTGTTATTTATTCATAGATGGGTAAGGCTCTACTACTCATTAAGCCTGCAATTTGGTGGAATAAGGCAGCCACCAGCCCAATTTTAGAATCAGCTTCAAGAAAAAAAATGAGCCGTAAAGTCTCCCTCCTTGTTTTCACTCCCTCAAATATTCTGCAAAGTACTCAAAGCTGTAATGCTCCTGCAACAGATTTCACAACACACAGGACTTTGTGTTCTAAAATAATGTTTAAATTATCAGTAGTTTATTAATAATCTCTTATCAAATCCTGCCTTCTTTAATCACTACTGAGACCATTTCAAAGAAACTGCTTTATTAACAAGCTAGAAGTGTGCCAAATAAGCTGAAAACACAATCCAAACAAAAAGGCAAATGATTACTATGCATAGCACAGTCAAGAGCAGATGAGAAAACCTGGAAATCTACTCTGTTTCAAACTGTACCCATACTACTTTTCAAGGCTGCCAATGGCCTCTCAAACAGAAGATAATGTCTAAAACAAAACTATCAATTAAAATTAACAATATAATGTTCACACAACAAAGCACATGATACTCCTCCACTCCTAAGGTGGTCTTCTTCATCATCATCTTTTAGCTGACATGCCAGCCTTCCCCAGCAACACCCCTCTAGTCTCCTTGTTAAGAATCTCTCCAGACCCTTCTTCACTGTCCTTTCTGGCTGATCAGCTCAGAGAAGGGCTGAAAGTTCTTTGATTCATCCTCCAGCTCAGTCCAGCCTGCCAATTTTACTTAGGTATTCAGGAAGCCAGGATACAAACCCCTCTCCACCCTTTGGCCTCTAAATCCAGTTTCTCAAAGACAAAATGAGGAAATGGAGCCACCTACTGCATTTCAACTTCAGCTTTTCTACAGCTCAATGGCCTAGAACAACCACACTCACAATTCTCAAACATTTCTGAAACCTTCTGCTTCCAAATAATTTCCTCCCCTAGAACTGCTTCCCAGGTGCATTGCTAATGATCTGCTTCTTGCGTTTATTGGCCTGATCCATACTCAAATAGAATGACAGGCACCTGATCTTCAAAGAGGACAAGAAAATGCCTAAAACAGTTATTTAGAATCAGGTAAGAAACCCACACCACTTACCTCAAATGTGTATTTTTCTCTGTTGTTAAATAGCATTAATATTGTCATCTGGAAAGTGGAGACTTGCAATATGTGCTTCCGTGTATTTGAGCCAGTTACTTGGGCACCTCCTACACCAACTTCTGAGCCATCTTCCTATTTTAAAATTCCAAAACTACTATTAGATTATTCTTAACTCAAAAATGTTTTATCCTGGTAAGATGAAACTTAAATTATGAAAAATTTGTCTAGGAGATCAGCCTACAGAAGCGACAGAAAAGCAACCACCTGGGGGCATAACCAGGATGTTCCTCCAGTAGCTGCCTCACAATGCCAGGAGGATTGAGGTCGGAGGCTCATCTGGAGGTCCTGTGGTCCAGCCACCACTCCAGGCCAGGCTATCTACAGCCACCAGTCAAATACTGACCATTGCTAAGGATGGAAACTCCACCACCTCTGTGGCCCCTGTTTCACTACTTGCCCACCCTCCAAGTTTTCTTATGCTTAAAATTACCAACATATTTATCCTACAGAAACACAATTTCAACATCCTCACAAATGCATGTTATTATTAATACTTTGTTATAAGAATTTTGTTTTCGTTTTGGATTGCCTCTTACATTCCCAAGCATCATGCCATTACTAGTTGTAACATGGGATTTTAGTACTGGTCTAATCACTATGAAATTCCTTTCTTGTATGCATACAAATTAAGCATTGTAGTTATATAAACTCTGCTTAGAATCTTGTTTTTGAAAAAATGCTGTCTACACTGCATTCTGCATAGGAAAAGCAGGCTGAAATTGGCTTAGCAAAAAAACTCTAACAAATTTCTTTTCACTTTTGACTAAAAAAACCCAGTCAAAAAACCCAAACCACTCAAACCATTGAGGTCCCTTCAAGATCACATTTACTACTTTTCTACAAGTAATGCTGAGCGATGCATTCAAATTAGATTCGGGGGGAGGGAAAAAAGTCAAAGCAAAACTGCTACAAAGAAAGAATCAGACTATAAGGCTGATGGAAGGCATCTTTTTCTCATCCTTACATTCTCAATGGGCTTGCTTTTATTTTACAGAATTCTGAAGTTACTAAAAAATATGCATTTGTTTACTTTTAAAAAGAGATACAATATTTACATAATCTTGATTTCCTACCTTTTTAACAGGCCCATAGAAAGTGGCATTGAGATCTGCAGAGCCCATGTGATGCTGGAGTGTCAGCTGTCGCCCACTGTGTTTGGCTAAATAAAATCTGTAATAGAATTGAATTGAAAATAATATATAGTTCACATTTTGTATTGAAGAATAAATACCTTTAAAAAGTTACATAGCCTTTTTGAGCTATTGAGGACATTCTTAAAACATTTATAACCTTCCGCTTTTTCAAAACATTAACTTTTGCCAGAATTCTATTTAAAATCTCCCAAAACATCAAGCATTGCATTCTCCAATTTTCACATGAGCTAAAGAAGAGCAGTTTGTCAGCACATCTTTAACAGTAAAACTGTTAAAAAAATCTGTACACATGAAAAAAAAAAATCTGTACAGGCAAGTTTAAAAAGTTTCTTCTCAAAAGAAGAAACTACCTAAAAATCTGTTTTAATACATACCTTCTAAATATTTCAAAAGCATGTCTGGGAGCTGGAGGGATGTTGCACTTTGGTGTGGCTGACTGGGTAGGCCAGTAACCTGTTGTGAGGACACGCACTGTGAGATCAACACCTCCTAATGAGACCTAAGGGTAATTGGAAGAAAACATACACTATTTTAAAACAAGACCATGTTTCACCACTTTTTCTATATCAGTGTAAAATGCTTGGAATTTTGTCTAACTATGAAAGAAACAGATGTATCTGTCAACATTCTTTTTACAAAACCAGACAAATAAATTAATTTATCACTGTCAGAGTAGATGGTACAGCAAAAATCCTCTACATTATTCCCCTCTGGCATTTAAAAGCATGCAGAATTGAACAAAATAAATTCTTAATCAAGAACTAAATGTCTGTGATCATAAACAGAACTTACAATATGTGCAACAAATCTTTCTAAATAGGTTTTCTGATGACATGCAATAAAGCTGGTTTGCACTAAATGTGTCAGTTTCAAAGTAACTCTTTCTAAATGTACTCTCTGGAAGTAGAGAGGAAATACTGAATATCTGATGTTGAACCATAGAGAGCTTACCTGTGGACTGCAATGCCAACAGTTACTCACTTTAACACAGCCCACCTATCCTCTTTCCTTAAAGACAGCCCTGACTGTGAATATGCAGCACTGGTGAGGAAACATGCCCCAGCTGAAGTGCTGATCTATAAAGATGTGTTGGCAGACGGTAAAGATCTGGCTACCAGTGACGCATAATTCCCACTAGGTATCCCAACTAAGCTGAGCATTTTTAAGCTTAAAACTGACTGCTTTCAGCTCTAGGAGGTAGAACCAATACCTTCAAAGAACATACATTATGAACAATAAAAACCAAAGTATACAATATTCAACTTATATAAATCCACTACACAGAAATAGAGCATATTATGTTTTAGAAGGTCAAAAACTGCCACCTGAACTCAGAAACTTTCACTATTCAACAGCAGAGTAGCATCCCCATGCACTACAGCAGAGTTTTTGAATTGTGTGTACTGAATGCCTGTGTGCACCAACCAACTGTGCCCTGGAAACTTCTGAAAAACCTAAACAAGCTTCAACAGTTTTCTTCCTTTAGCCAAAGTGTGGGAAAAGGCCATCAGTGCAGACAGGAGGACACAAAAAATATATTTATCTGGAACTGAAGGATCTGAGCTGCGATGGCAACTGTTTCCCAAAATTTTTTGGTCTTTGCCAGACCAGAACACAGCATTAATTTAGAATGCCTCCCACCTTACATTATTAAGAGCACTAAGCAGTTGGTGACATGAAAAAGTTTTGGAAGCACTTTATTATATAGGACATCTTTTCAGCATAAAAATAGCATGAACTAGTGGAAAGTGCCCTGAAGTGATCCAGTCTTTACAGAGCTCCAGCAAATGTTCCAGGAACACATTGCAGAAATTTCTCAATCTATTAGCCTGGACTTTCCCTGGTGCTGAGCTTTCCACTTTCTGAGAGCAAACCAATCATCTACAAAGACCTTGGCACAGCCTGTATCTCAGGATACAGGATCCAGCAGGAAACTTTGCAGGTAGGATTATTTAGAGAAAAGCAGACGCCTGACTCCTCTAGGAGGCACTGTACACATTCAAGGTACCCAAATTGTTCAAACCGGAGCAGAACAAACTATTTCATATAAAACACAGTATCACCAGCAATTTAACAGTAACAAAATTGCCCAAATCTTCCTGTATTTCCTCTCAAATATTACTGACACTAATAGAAACACATGTACTTCTGTCATAAACAGTAACTCCAGAAATTTCTATAAAAGGACACGATTAGGTTGACCAAAAGGCAACCATCACATGAACTGGTGTCTTGCCAAGAGAAAGGTGAAGTTTCAAATAAGGCCTAACAGAACATCTGTTAACATTTTAAATTCATCTTCTTAGCTGTACATAGCTAAAAAGAAGATAGAGACATCATTTATTAACTCACTCATTTTAAGACTGTCACGTAAAGTACATGGACCTTTAGCACAATCCCCTTTCCCTCTGCATGTTGAAGTCTAGCATGACACCTAAAAAATGGGAATGCTCTAGCAAGTTTTTATTGAAATTAATATTTCAAGCATTCCAGAAGCAAAACATGACTAGCCTCTAAAGCAAGGAAACCAAACAAACCAGTAGTAAAAGGTGCCTGTCCACAAACACCTTTATCCACATCCTCTCCTCTTCTGAATCCACTTAAGAGAACATGCTGCTGTTCTACTCATGATGATTCACAGTATGCTGATGAAGAGGATTTCAGCCAATTGCTTCAAGACTGCAAAGATTTCATATCACCTTGCACAACCAGGGACATTGGACAGAGTAAATCCATGAAAATATTCTTGGCATTCAGACTTCTGAAACCAATTCAAACAGACTTGATGTACAGACCCTGCCTACCTGCACACAGGGAATTACTTGGCTGCTTATTATATACTGTTAGCTGCTGAGTATCAGTACAAAAAAAAAGTGTTTTAGAGAGAGTAAATTGGTATCTTAAAAAGAATGATGTCTCCATAAAATATTCCAGAGGCCTACTTTTACAAGAAGGTGTAATTTTTTCCTAATTAAACAACTAAATTCATATTTGACAATTTGCATAAAATTTGAAAAACTGAATTTTGAAATTTGCAATAAAATGGCAGTTTTGCTTTTAGCAAAGGCATTAATTGTGTCAGGAAAGTTCAATATGAGATGGCGTGCTTTGCAAATACCTGCAGCATGCAGTATTTTTCTTGCTCTTAGCAAAAAATACACGTCACAACTGGCGATTAACTTTGAAGAATGGGAGTGAGACGGCTTTGCTGGCAATGCGGGGTTTGGGAAACACACATGGCAGCTGGCAGTTGGCCCCTGGAGCACGGCACGGCCGGGCGGTGCCGCCCGGCAGAGCTGCTGAGCCGCACACCCACGGCCCAGCCCTTTGGGCACACGGATTTTACGGAACAAAACTGGTGCTACTCAAGCTGTGGATCGAGCTCCGAACCGACTCTGGCATTTCAGGCAATGCTAACACAGTTTATAACATAAGAAACACAGTAAAAGGAACAATCTGCACAAGCTGACAAAGTCCTTCTCGGCACACACATTTAGGAACAAATGAAAAACCACAAGCGTGGACAGAAGTGCAGGTTTTGTACTGAACTTAAAGGACAAGCACACAGACCCCAGCACTTACCCCTGTCGCCTGAAGATGTTGCCTAAACTCATCCATCGTTGTGTTTGAGATGCTCATGTCCCTGAACATTCCTTCCAGTTTTGACGTGAATTGACATCCACATTCAGTCTAAAATCACACAAAATAATTTGTTGTACCAGCACTATGAAAAGAAAGCTTCTGATAGGCAAACTACAAGACTAAAGCTAGTTTATAAATCCCCAAAATTACATTTCTGTACTTTTACTGGAATTTCCATTTGCATTACATTCAGATCTTAGAAAAGTTTCCTATCTTATATAAAGATCTAACCCTACACAGCTCTTAACTTGCTTTCCTTCTCTTTTCTCCATTATTGTATCTTTGTTTTAGCTTTCTATATCATATTAAAAAAACTCTGAAAGCTAATCAAATCAAGACATACACTTCCACTTGCTTTGACCACAAGACTGTAAAGGGAAATGAACACTACTTATATCACAAGGAAACTCCTGTTGTCCTAGGACTGTTTCATTTGAAGGCTGTCTGCAGGTTACCCAGCAAGATTCCTAGGCCTCGTGAGAATCAGGGACATCTGCACACAGACAGATGTGCACAAGCTGATGCATTTCAGTTGCACATACAGGACTGTGCGCCCATTTCTAAGCCATACTGTGATACAATGGAAAAGGAAGCATGTTAGCTTCAGCAGTTCTTAAGAGGGTCCTTCATGTCCACTGATTCATCTTCCAAATGTGTGCCTTCTGAATCACCAGGCTAAAAGTGGTGGAGAGGTAATTGAGAAAGAATTAATACTGAGAAATTTGGAGAAATCTGATACAAATAGGCTTCACTCACTGATAGAATATAAACATAAAAATTAAGGATCAGTGAAGTTTGATTTTAGGATCCCTCTGCTTCAGAAGTTCTCTAGTTATTTGTCATGCCACTTAGGAAGAAGCGGCAATAGAACTTCCTTTAAGGTCTGTTCAACTTCAGGCTTTACTTTCTTCTCCATCTCTTGGTCTATTTAATCCATCTCTTGGTATTTAACCAGCTAAGGAAAATGTGTTTCTAGAGACTGATATGAAGGTATTTTTTTTCCAAACTCCTTAACCAAAAAGGAATTGAGTATTATCACCGGTCTGCTGATGGAGGCAACTAAAAAACAACACCACAAGCAATAATAAAATTGCACTGTGAATAACAGAAAACCTGGGATAACACACAGTCTTATCTTCAAATTCAGTCACTGCAGTTGTCCTATTATTGAAAAAGTTTTAAACGTACAAAAAGATTTTATTTTCTAGATTGCACTCATCACAGGGGCTTTTCAGTACTTCCTTCCTTTCAGTTCAATGAAAATATTCGGAAAAACCCTTTGCATTTTCGGTTGAGGCTTTCAAAATCAACTCTGTATTTAGCACCAATCAAGATTAATGTTATCTATACATCTCATGTAAAACCAGAAGAAACCATATCTATGTAAAATAAAAAATAAAGAGAAAACCCCCTAAAAAGAAAGCAAGTACTGTTTTACCTTTAATTTGGAGATCATATTCTTCTCAGAGTCATCTGAAACACTCTTGTTTGTGAGAAGTCTTCTTGCCAAGTGCTGCTTGTAATAGCGTTCAAAAACATCTTTCTCTTGCATAAACCTGAATAATACCATTGCCTTATCCAATATAGTTTCTACTTCTTGCTCTGTTAGCTGTAAAAGAAATAATTTGTTGGGTTTTAATCTTCCAGCACAAGTGTCTTACACAACCTACATACTTAAAGTAATTCATAGCAGCAGGTGGTCTAACAGTAGCCAACAAAACTGGTTCACCATATGACTGACAGCCGAAAGAACAGTGCACAAACTTAATAAAGTGGAGTAAGAAATAAACCTAAAATGAAGGGAAAGGCAAGAGAAAGGGAGAAGGGAAACACTGAATGGGTAGAATGCCTTGATAAATACATTAAAAGTTCCTGTGTAAGTTTTAAAAAGCACTGATAGAAATCAGTATTAGGAGTATGAAAAGTTAATTTGGAATGAAAGCTTTTAAGATTTGTTTTGCAAAGCCCGTCTAGTGCCACAACAAATAAAATGATTATTTGTTTTATAAAAAAATAGAATTTATTATTTGATTACCAAAGCGTAAGTTGCATGCTCTAATATTCAGTTTTATTGAGAATAACTGAAGCCTCAGCTGAACCATCCGTCCAGTTCTGGGTTCTGTACCTCAGAAAATTACATGAAAGAAGCAAAGACTGAAGGCAACAGACGTACTTAGATGACAGATACGGTAATAGACCCCTGGTATGTAAAAACAGTAAAAAGCTGAGAAGTCAAACCCTTTTCCCTAACCAAATTAATTTTCAAAAGAAATTATTAGATATTGAGAGCAGCTTCCAAACTATAAATATATTTAAGGAAATTATATGTAAGGTTTCAAAAGAAGGGAGCTGCAGAATCTACTACAACCCGACTGTTTTTTGAGGAAGCATCTGCTAGAAGTAGTTTAGGTATGCTGCTTCAGAGGGAGGTGACATGCCACACAGATCTTGTGCCTGATTTTTCTGTAAGTTTAGATCTGAAGTATTATGAGCTCAGATGTGTTATACATACCTTTTTAAGGTAGTACTGTCATTTCTCTTAATATAAAAATAATTCTTAGAAAAGTAGCTTAGTTTAATTCAATCCAAGTTTACACAGCAAAAAGCATGATATTTTGAGTTGATTTATACTTACTCCCTTGACTCCCTTTTTCAGCTTATCATCAATAAATAATGAGAGGTACTCTGGAGACCTGGAGTTGAGGTTGAGGAAGTACTCAAAGTCACCCGCAATTGTCTGCTTGAAGAGCCGATCATTATTGAAAGATTCTTGAAGAAAGCGATCAAACCTACTCTTCAAGTCCAGTAAACCCTTTCAAAAAAAACCCAAAAAAAAACCAACAAAACCATTTTCACTGCTATGAAGTTGTAAGCTGGGAAACAATAATAATAGATGAGGCAATAGACAAGACCAGATCTACAGTCAGAGGTTCTGCAATGCTCTCTGTTCAGCATCGTTAGAAACTATCTGAAATTTTGTTTCCATTTTTACATTTCTATTGCTGCCATGAATCTCTTATAGAAGCAATTTTCAGATAAACTGGCTAAATTATTGGTGTCAAATACTGGTGCAGTTTGCTGTAATACACTTCTCAGATTAAGAAAGCTTTTTAAACACCCTTGTTAAACAGGTTGATTTCCTGTATTTTTGAATCTGCAACTTAAAGGAGGTATTTGTTGCACTCATTAAGCCTTTTCTATTTCAAACAACACAGACAAAGTCAGTATCATAAACACAGCATCTGGGAAAGCTGAGGTTAAGCACCCATTAAGTGCATCCCTAGAGCTACTCAACAAGTTTTCTCCTAAAACACAATGCAACAACAGGCCTAAACTTGTCAGCGTTTTTGTTTCCCTCTAATTTAATCCAGGGACATGTTCTGCATTATTCAGTCGTGTGTTTCCTGCTGATTCGGAGTCACTGGGCGCATGTGAAAGTTGGATACAAGCACCAGGAACCTGAACTGAACCACTTCCTCTGAACTAAACCATTGGACTCCTAGCGTCATTTTTAGGGTTTGCACCATCTTCACCCAGGGTTAAAGCAACTGCATATAGAAGGTGAAAGCATCTTAAAATCACCTGAGCACCTTGCTAAGTATATATGACACACAAAGGTTATAACAGACAGTATTTGGCAGGCAGGGGGAGGAAATTTCACTTGAGAGTTAGATTTGTAATGGACAACCACTGCCTGCAAAAACTGTTCAGGTTAAATGGTATTTAAGTCTCTAGGTTTTTAAGAAATTATTCATATGCGGTTACTTAAAGAAGCCATTCAAGAATTACTCAAAGAAGTAGTAATGTTTCTTAGGAACTCACCATCTCACTTAAAGGAATGATCTTTAGACAGGCTAATTAATGCGTATTAGAAATTTTAAATTCAAAGTAAATCTCACTGTCTCTCTGTTTACCAAGGTTAGCTCATGTCTCCTCTCCAGGAGTACACCATCTGAACAACCTGGTGTTAAACAGGAGAAACTATTAGTACCTTGAATTACAAAAGCATTTCAACATCCCTTCAAACTATTTATACAAAGTTTTTAATCTAATCCCCTGGCAATGCTTGTGCAATCATCTCACCAATTATGCTCAGGGTGATGTCATGTTGTGGAAGCAGTGCTGAGCTATGACGGAGCTGTTTTTCTTGATGGTTTAATGCAGCTTCTATGTCTGTCTCCTTAGTGCTATTGTCCATGACAGATTCATGTGAACATGGCTGAGATGAGAAGAGCAAGGTGGTTTCTCAATTCATAGGTATTTCTCTCTGCTTCCATCACCTCAGTGGAAGTGGTGGATAAACCTTTTTGGGGGTTTTTCAGTAACTGAATGTCAATCCCTGCCCTGGGACATCTTCGTGAGATGCTGGGGTCCATACTGAGGGGCTGAGCTCTGCCAAAGCACATGGGTATGGCTGCAAGTCTTCCTCAGCCTCTTCGCCTTTGTGACAGGAAACCTTGATAACAGCGTTATAATTAAGTTTCTATATCTATCTTTCTCAGTTGTATTTTTTATGATACCTCTTTAGGCCCATGAGGAGTGAAAATTACTTCAAAGTAATCCAGATACTTATTTTCCACATCATTTGCACCCCTCCCCGCCCCCCTTTTTTTTTTTTCCTAAATCACACCACCACAAATTTAAGAGTCCTTAATCATTACACCTAATAATTTTTTCAAGGGCATTCTCTCTTCCTTTTACCAGGCCTTGAAGAGGTGATTCTTGTTCAAGCCTGGTAAGAAGTTTTCTTCAGCATTGCCAGAAAATTAATAATCCAATCAAAAATGTTTTTATACTCAAATGGCTTCTTCAAATAGTAACCAGTTCTAGTGCAGTTACTGTTTTCAAACAGAACACCAGAGACTGACAGACATACAATATTACATGTTTCTCACTAAGAACAGACACAAGGACTTGAACCACACATTTTTAAAAACCTCAATGTTTAATGAATACACACCTTCACATTAAATACAAAACATCTTCCAGCTATAGAAACACAGCTTTAAGGTTCAATGAACTCTAAAGGCTTTATATGCAAATTTCAAACCATCTTCTCAGAGACAATGGAAGAGAAAAGATGACAAAAAGTTCTGAAGCATATTTTGTGATCTTTATAAATTAATGGTACACATCACTTAGTGAGAGAAAACAAGAAAGAACACTCACATCTTTAAACATGCAGACCTGTTCTGTTTCTCAGGCAGACAGAGAATGGAATGAGTAATTTGTTATGACTGATAAACACTCATCTCTCAGTCACAGTTAAGCTTGCCATGAAATATTGCCATGTGATTTTTGCCTCAATAAACACTGATAGCTAATGTTACATAAAATTAAACAAAGTGGACACTATAAAGCTATTTGCCAGCAGATGTACAACTCACTCTGGAGACACAGCATTTAGGGAAATCCAAGAAGTTCCCAGCAGTTAGATAATTAGGCTGAATATGTTGTTTATTAAAAGCAACTACTAAAAGCACAAAAACTTAAGCTGCTTGGAAAGCACATACTAAGTAAGAGTTCTAAACATATCTGAAGGTTCAGGGAATGTACATTAAAAAAATGTTTAAATTTAGCTTATTAATAACAACCCCTTTTGAATCAATACTAAGCTATACCTTATAAATTGTGTAGGTGGTGAACTGCTAATACAGGGAATGTGGGGAAGAGAAGGACATTAAATACTTTAACTACCTGAATGTAGTCAACTGGATTCTTTCCTTCTCCCTCTTCAGAAACCAGTGCTTTACCTTGCTCTCTCAGGTATGAGCTCATGCACTCACACATTGTCTTCAGACCATTTGGCACACGGCTGAACAACTTGTACATACAAGCAAGGTCTGCAAACAAGAATGAGACATTATGCAGGACACCTCTGTGTGTTACTCTTCTGTAACTCATTCATCTCAGAGCTAAAGCTCATAGAAGTTCAGCCACTTGAGCCACAGAAAGCATCCTGTAACAGCTCAAGCATAAGATTCTTCTAATCTCATCTTTCCTTCAGCCCTGACAACATGCTGACTGCAGCAGCCTCAAAATGAAAAACAAAGACTGTATTCAATTATTCTAGGTTGTCTGTAGCAGGGAATCTGTCATTGCTGACCTCCAGGCAAGCAAAACATGATGCTAATGCTAAAGGATAGTGAACCTATTAGAACTTCAGCAATATTATGTTTTCCAGTGGTATTTAAGAAGGTAGCTCCAAAGATTATCATTCCCAAAATCAAGCACTGTATCAAAAGTTTGGTGGCTTTTTTTTTCTTGTTTATTTTTGGGTTGGTTTTTTTTGTTTTTGTTCTTTTAACTAAGTTAAACCAAATAGGACAGGACTAATGAGAAGCTTGTTTTTGCATTAAAAGCAAAACCTGGTAAAAATTTGGAGTATAATGTATATTTGTCTTAAAGCCAGTCATATACTTTTACACTATGTTTCATCCACCTAAAATACTGAGAAGTGGCTTAGGCTAAACATTGCTTTCCAAAAGAACAATCCATTCTTGTACGTTTATGCAAAATCTCATCTTCACAAAGCAGCATTTACACTCTACTATTTACCTGAATCAAACCAAGGCCTATAAAAGTTAAACAAATTCCTGTATTTTATTAATAACCTTCAATATCCTTGCACCCTCAGCCTGAAGGTTATCTAAACTGGATATTAAAGAAAAAGCGATTAAGTATGGTAAAATCTCTTTCTCAACACAATAATTCTTTTTTTACAGCTAGGAAATGTGCTCACTTTGTGCTCTGAATATCACCTAGTAATTGTGAAGCTGCTTTAATGAACAAAGGCCATTAATCTACGCAGCAAGGCTGCTCCCCATTCTCATGGCTTTACTGTGAGCACTCATTTCTAAATATAGATACTACAATCACTCTCTTCGTTATGCTGCTTTAGAAACTTATGCTCTATTTCCATAATAGCTTTCATTCAGTCACTCTCTCCCACATTAACGTCTATCAGGGAAAAGCAAATGAAGCCAAGCCCTTCTGTTTCAACCACTTCCTTAGAAACGGCCAACTCCTTTCTGCAACAATGCTCCCTCCCCAAGAATTGGTCCTGCAATACTTCTGTTTAAGTCTTTTACACAAGTATTTCTTAATAACTGCCTGTGGGCCAAAAATGTGATGCATTTTTACAAATACATATTAGAGGAATGGAAGTAATAAAATGGCTCATGGACAACTGGTGACAAAAACCACTACAACAGATTTGTGCTTTTCTCATGAGATACTTGGTTTACCAAAAAAGTACCTGTATCTGGTACTAAATAGAAACAAGTTAAGTGTATGGGCTCTGTTTTAAGAGCCATCTAATAGTCACTGAGTATTCTCAGATGTTTGCAAAACAGAGTCACTAAGTGTTTCCACAATTGCACAGGAACACAAATGTTAAGCTTGACTTATCCCATGTTTAAAAATAATAAACAGTATCAGAAGCATTTGTGTTTCACCAGTGATGCAGTCTTACCTTCTGTCTTCCCATTTTTCAGCATATGAACTAGCCCAGAGTTCTCCATTTCCACTATAGTTTTCATATGCTTGGAAATAAGCTCCCTCTCAACAACTTTCACAATGGGTTCTTCTGTTGATTTATCCAGACAATGCATCACCCGCTCTATTTCTTCATTAATTCTAGCTTCTACTTTCTTTATATATACAGAAGCACTGTTTTCAGCTAAAAATTTCTGACTTTCCATCTGTGATTAACAAAAATTAATACTTTAGACATTTTTGTAAAGGGTAAAAAGAAAACATGTCAGATCAGCATTTACAAGCAAGTTCAAATCAAACACAGCATGTCCAACACATCCAAGACTTACATACACACTTAACACAAAATAAAGGTTCTATTATGCTAAATGTGTTACATAAGGGGGTACATGCAATATAAACAAGGTATTTTTCATACTAAGGCAACCCAAGCCAAGCTGGTTTCTAGTTACTGACTAGGGTGTTAGCCACAGGTTCAAAGAAAACAAAGATGGGGAAAGGGAAGGATCAAAAATTCCTTCCAAACATCAGTTTATGGCTGTTCTCATTTTCTTTACTGACAATGCTGAGCACATTATTTCATGTCAAACTGTTTTTATTCATATTGGTCAGCAGAGTCTTTGGAGAAAAGATGTCTTATTTTTCAGGCAGAGCTAAGTAATAGAACTTAAAAGAAAGTAATTATTTTTCTTAATTTTATATAAGCACTTATGAAAAACAGAACACAATGACATTTAAATGGCTGTGCAACATATACTTCTGCTTTGCAAGGAAGTTTGGAGGATCAGAGCATATGACAGCTGATCCTGCATAAGAACTGGGAGACTCACAAATTACCTTATCTAGGTATATTTTAACATGATTTTAAAATTTCTATCAATTTCCAGCAATAGAAGATCATGATTACACTCAACAGGCACCAACTGGCTTTCCTCCTCCAAGTATCTTACAAAACAAAAACCTCACAAAATATTTGCAATGTATTATTTGGTGGCTGATCAACAATTGCAGAGCCACTTGGATATGCTTAATTCCTTGACTTGGTTTATTTTATTACAAAAAATAACTCACAAATGTAGGAACTATGAAGGAAACAAAGTTTCCTCAAAAGCAGTTTGACAGGTTTCCCAGCCTCAGTTTGACCCTTTCATGCTACTGGCATTTCAAAAAGACTGGGGGCAAAGCAGAGGTAGACTAAGTTACATGAAATAGCCTAAAGCAGGCACAAGATTAGCATGATGATTACTTTATATGTTATTGGCACCCATGGCTCAAAACTACATTCAAATTACACTAATTCTGTAAAATCTGTGTTACTTTTTCCTGCAAAATTAGTGACTATTTTTCTTATTTCGTTTAATGGAGATGGACATACTCTTCAAAAAAGCAACAAGTATGTTAAGTACCACCAAATCTGACAATTCCAGACAGTAATAATAACATTCCAAATATGGTATTAGAATACTGCTGTACCTGAAAAAATTCTGCAGACATCTCCAAAAATGGAGCCTCAAAGTCTTCTTCATAGACTGACCTTCCTTCAAGACCTAGAATCATTAACATCTGGCAAGCATTTCTTATTGCGCCTCTGCCAAAAAGTAAGTTGTTAACAACTTGAGAAATCTACGTGCTTGTAAGACAGAGTACACAGCAGAATAACAACTCATAACACAATATTAGCTTTAATAAAAAGTAGTAATAGAAAGTCCATTCTAATCTGTTCAGTACATGACATTTTCAAGAACACTACAGGAGCAAAATTGTTTGGTTTTGTTCAAAACTAAATAGCTGACAATATTTATTAAGTATTTTAAATGCAATGACAAGGACACAGGTCTCAAGTTCTACTAAGTCATAAAATGATGAAGAATATATTATAACATATAAGAAATTAACCCAAAATACTACTTCAAAGAAAACTGCACACATAGGTCAGAATTGAGCAATTCAAAACAATTGCACACATGGAAGTTGCTATGCAAAGTTTGAAGCTTTTGGATGGTTGGCTGTTTAAAAAAAGCCAACCATACAAAAATCTAAAAAAAAATTTTAAAACCCCCAACTGAACACAAAATAAACACCACCAAAATTCAAATATATCAGCAAGTTAATGAAAACAAAATAACTGCATCTAGAAAAAGATTCCACTTTCTGGCAGCAGGGGACAATACACAGCTGTAGCTGGGGAGTACTTTTCTTTTCCTAAATTGCATGTTAGGCAATCTTAGTCAGAGAACTGCAGCCAGGGTAGCAAGGAGTTTACATATCCCTACATGCAACAGCTGTTCTGAAACTGGAGAAGCACAGGAATACTTGCAAATCTGCAGCTCCTTCAGCTGCAGTATCTGCAGTGGGTGGTACAAAACTTCCACTTCTATTAAACCAACCAATGAAGCTGAGAAACAGACTTAAAACTTAGAGATGCAACTAAACTGCTGAAAAACAAACCGATCAAAACATGAGGAAGAGGAATTGGAATTAAAAGAGGAAACATCATAAATAAACGAAAAGGTACAAGAAAATTAAACAACCTCTAAGTACAGGGGAAATACAAGGTAGCAAGAGGCGGAAAATTGTCAAAACTCTGCTTTGTGATCAAAAGCTCTGGCACAGCGTGATAATGGAGACATTTGATGAAAGTTTTAATAAGAAACCGTGAGATAAATATTGAAAAAAATATATTTCAGCATAATGGTAAACAGGGAATCTTGATAATCTAATACACAAAGAAATACGTTACTCCAGAATACAGAGAAATTTTAGTTGTGATCACAAATGTGGTCTTAAGTAATGAATTATTTGTGTATGTTTCTGAGTCACTCTTTAAAAACTGACAGGTATTATTTACAACCAAAGACATTCACTTACAAACATCTTACCTGTCTACAACTTCTCCTTTCCTCTCTCTTGCAATCATATCCAGCAGAGTTTGCCTCAGGTGATCCCTGATGCAGCCATAACGTACAACTTGATCTCGAAAAATTATCAGGCCCAAGTTGTAGACATTCTCCACATTGTTTTGTTGCACATATACTCGGTCCTAGAACAAGGGCATAAACAGCAATAAAATTGGGAATTCACTGCATCGATGCTATTGAAAAGCACAAGAGAGCAATTATTTCTCTGTTGTGGAACTATGACCAAATATATTTTTTCCCTGTCTTAACAGAAAGAAACTATGTATACCCTCAAAATTCAAAATCAGTCCCATTTTCCAAAACTTCATTTACACTGAAAGTTCTACTTGGCTTAGGAGCATAAGCCCAGCATTTATGACTAAAGCATGCCAGAACAGATCTACAGCCTTCCCACTTTTTAGTCTGGGTGCAGAGGAATCTCCAACTACTGACTAAATCCATAGCACTATCTGCAGGAGGTTTTACTTACCTACTCAAACTCTTCCATCCATCTCTTTCTGATCTTTAAGAGAAATCATTTAATTTCCCTCACCCTCAGTCTTCCTACCACTCCTTTTAGGCAAAAAATAGTCAATATTCAGTGAAATTTCCTGAAATAGCATCATTAGATAAAGAGCAGCAAATATAGAGCTAAAACAAGAAGAGTTACGATCAAAATCTTTATGGATTAGCACTGCAAAATTGTACATAAGGACTTCTGTAGACATCCTTCCTTCCACCCTCCCCAAACTCACTTTCTTTCAACTTGAGCAGTATTTCAAAACCTTATGTTTCATTATAATCTTGCCCATACACACTCCCCCCCTCAAAAAAAAAAACAGAAGAGGAAGAGAAAAAAGTATTTTTACGTTTCAATGTAAGTTTAAATTCTATCTCCCTATACAATCTCCGCCTATAGGAAGGATCAAGTTCCTCAACTACCCATTTTTTATCCACCTACCTTTAAAAACCAATGCTGATCCTCAGATCAGCATTTAAAGACTGCATAGCCCAAAATCCATCATACAAAATTGACTGAGAGTGCTAAGCAGACCCTGAGTCTCTTACTGCTACCCAAACAAATGCTCCAAAAATTTGTCTCTCCTTTCCTCTCTCCCAAATCAACTCCGAAAAAAGGAAGGCTATTAACAAAGTCACTAGCAGGCAGAAAATGCATGTATTTGATTAATAGCCACAACTAGGTCAGACCACTTACAACAATATTAAGAACAGAAAAACTGAGTTTTTACAACCCCTTTCTGAGATAAGCAATCATTATTTTTGTTAATTTCTGTCAGGGCATAATCCATTCCTCTAATACCATAGTTTGGGCAATTACTAAAAATACTGCTCTGCTACCATTTAAGCATCAGGACAATGACATCAGAAAAAGATGCAAGTTTTGTACCCACTCACAAATCTGGCTGGGATGAGGTTCTATAAAAATGTACATAGCTGTAACAAAACAATAATACTAAAAAAAAAAAAATCAAATTCTATAAAGGATGATGGTCAATTTACTTAATTAAGTATAAAGATTAGCTTCTCCCCTGGTTGTATCACTATCTTAAGTGCTTTATCACATTCAGAATTAAGAGTAAAGCTACTCAAACACCCGGAAAATGAAACCATTAAAAGAAAAAATAATATGCTTCAGACGGTGGAAAAAGTATTTCAAAACTGTGTGTTTACATAAATTCCACAATTTCAAAAAATAAGAAGGAACAGACAGCACACAATTTAGCAGCTGAATTCACATGGCAAAATTCTTCACATACTAACTATATGCCAGATTCCCACTTGGTGACCAGAGGAAAGCAAAACACTGGGTTCTGCAATTAATGAGTGATTTCCCACTCTCTGCCTTCAGACAGGCAGCACTTAATTTAAATGAAAAAACAAGACGGGAACAGGTCAGATATGCCTATTCTGTGGTTTCTGAAGCACGCTCAGCTGTGTCTCAGAGCAGAACATTTACTAATTGGTCTCATGAAGTCAGTTCAGTGACTTGTGGTGGGCTAGGTCTTTGGAATAGGTTACTTTTGGTTTTCTGTTATTTAAAAACAGGGTTGTTTATTTTACTTCCTTATTTACACACTTGCATCAAGAACAGATGTAAATGTGATTCTCAAGTAAGACAAACTTAAAATACATTTTCAAAGAAATGAAAAAGCAAATTAAAAAGGAGCGTCTAATACTATATAACTTGAAGAAAAAAGAATAAAATTATTATTTCAAAAAAATATTCAGCCCTCTGAAGCACAGGCAGCAGGGTATCTAAAAGGATTAAAGCCACAGCCATGACTCATCTACATAGCTTCTGTTGTGGCAGTGCTAAACAGTGCCATTGTGAAATAGTAACTCCTCTCAGTTTATCAGCAGCCTCTGTAGTAAGCCAGACCTCTCTACAATACCCAAACCAGAGCAGCAACATTAACACTTCTAATCCTGCTGATTTGCTCATCCTTGGTAACAGATCACATTTGCGGGAAGCTCTCCCAATCTAAAAAAAGAATCACAGAAAGCCCCATTTGGGAACAGGTTTGACTGACAAGGCTACACACTACTGAACAGAAATCACTTCCCACGGAGAGAAGCAGTGGGTGCGTAAAGGTAAGAGTAACTTTCAGGAGACAAGGATGGAGCTTCAGACAGCAATTATCATAAATTACAAGCCTGCTTACACTGCAAAATAATTCTGATCTGAAGTCACTTACTGTAAGGTACCAATAGCCACATTTTACCCATCTCTGCATGGATGCACTGCCTGGAAGATGCAGCAGCCTTCAGTATACCCTTGAGTATATAGTAAGTGTCTTTGATCCTACTTCTGGAAATAAAAATAATACTTCTCCCTATTACCTTGTGTGTAAGCCATGGACAATGAGAGTCATCTCATTAAAACTCACATATCCAACCTGTCAGTGCTGGCCTAAAAAAAAAGACACCAGCTTTGCGCACAGCAGAGATGAGAAGGGAATGCTCTGCCCTCTGAAAAATCCACAGCTGTATTTGCAGGAGCAATTGTTCACTTCTGACAGTGTGTAACTGGCACTACTCATACGCCTGTAATGCAGCCAGGGGTGTGACTGCTGAGCTCGCATAGCTGAAATTGCTTTAAATTTAACAAGCATAAGTAGTAAAGAAGAGACACCACAGAATCCAGTTTAACCCAGTTTCCATTAGATATTCTAAGAATACACACACTCACACTGCTTGAAGAAAAGCCCAAACAACTCCACCTCCATTGCTCCCATTCCACAGAGCAGCTGAACAAACCCTATTATAGGTATATTTACCTACACTACTGCTGTGAGGCTGAATTGCAGATATGTCCAAATGTACTTCACTACTTCAACACATCTTAGTACCTCACTTGACTTAGGAAAGACGCTACTTAGCACATGACTTTACTGCTTCGGTGCCTCACTGCTTGTTGCAGACAGTGCCAGAATTTACAGAGTGTATTACATCTACTTTGGCACCAATTACTGCAGCCTAAACATGTGAAAAGGACGATAGCTCATGCTATATCCTACAAAATCCAGTGGAACTATGTAAACTTGAAATTCAGTCAGGGAAACTGGAATGTCTCAAAATAATCAAGACGAATCTTTATTGTGCAAAAGGTTGTAAAACCTCACACTGCACCTGCAACAGAACTGAAACCAACAGACTTTTACCAGAGAGTAATCACAAGAGACAAGGCAATACACAATTTTAAAAACATATGGCAAACTTGAGAGTGTCTTGTGGAAGAGGTTCTGCATGAACCATAAAATCCTGCCATAACCTCAAACAGCAAGTATTCTAGTCATTAAGCATCATAATGCACAAACCCCACTGTACAAAACAAATGCCTTTCTAAAAAAGATGCATTTGAATTGATTTTTATTTTAAAAGTGGCAAAATTAAACAGGAAAGAAATAAAGGTGGTTTGGAAAGGTGTTTGTTTTGACTTAAATCATACAGGAGCCAATGGGTGAAACAAAGCTGGAAAACAAGCGTGGTAGTAAAACAGATACGGTTTAGTTTAAGATGTAAAATCACTAGGCTGAAGCAGGAATTCAACAGAGTAAGACCAGAATTCAAGAGGATGTTAAATGTTTTACTTTCACTGATGTCACAGTGTGGCCTGTTGGGCAATAGGTGCATTTCCTGAAACTGGTGGGTAATTGAGATGGCCTACAAAATAAGAGAAGGATTGGGTCATGCTTTACTTACAAACAAATGATAATTGCATATACTTCTCCTGGTAGAACACAAGCATATCAATTTACAATGTCTGGTGACCGAGGTTATACAGTGTTTGGTGCTTTTTTTAGGTAAAATATTTTTAATGTCAGTTATATTAGATTTGCTTGAATAAAAATGTATAAATTACTTCTGATATAAGCATATCATTATAAACGTATAGGTCATTCAGACTCAACATCAGAAAATAAGAACAAATCATTCCTTATTTTATAAAGTTCTTGAAAATTGTTTCTTTGAAAAGCAGCCAGGTCTGACCTTTCACAGGTGCTTTATAATTTTGTGATACTGGCAGCTTTTCCAAACCTTTTGAATGAACACATATTCAAGACTGAAGTTTCTTATTCTTAGTCTCTTTTGAATGAAGAGAATTATGTTTAACTCAAGAGAACATCCTAGTGACAAAGGTGGAACTGCAAATCTCTGAAAATAGTCCTCTTTTAAACCACTGCTTATACTTGAATTTGCAATCAAAGCATGTATTATTGACAATTTGTCTTAAGTACTTTCAAGTCAAAGAAAAGGAGGGAGTCTGCCCATTTGTATTAGGTCTTCACACTAGATAGTTCTACCTAATAAAGATTAAAATTCTAACTATAAACCCCATATTCCATTACAGAAGTTTAACAAACAAACATCAGTGCCCCTAAGTTTAAGTAAGCATTTTGAAAGAAAATTTTGTTCTATTTTTACTATTATACTATAAATATATTTTATTGTGGATGTTTTTTTTTTTTTTCTGTGGGTCTTATTTTGGTACAAGGAAAAAAAAATCTGTGGGAGGCAAACAATTAGTCAAGCAGAGGCCTCAGCTGAACACCCACTTGAAATAATTAGGAACTGTCAAACAGCACACAGAAGGCTATGTAGTCCTGAGATCCCCAAGCTTGTTTATTATTCTGCTCTGAATCTAAAAGATAACCAATGAAGTTCAATTTACACTTGTAGGAATTTTGCAGGTTTCCATCTCCTGAAATTTTGGTGAAACAGAAAAGGCTTGTTGGATGTTCGAACAGCACTTGCAAGCTTCAAAACAAAGTCAAGGCATTGCTCTTCTGTGCACAAAAAATACTTACGAAATGGCTCTCCTGTCCCTCCAGGAGTGGTAACTGAAGCAGGCAACCCTTCCTCAAAGAAAAAATATTTTGGCCTTTAATATACTGGTCAACCCACTAGAACAAGGAAAGCTTATAAGCCAGTTTTCTCTGCCACTGTTTGAAGGATCAGAAATGTATTGATTTTAAGGGCAGCAGATAACATTGCATTATCCATTACTTTGGACCATCCAGCACCTCCTGTGCTGAACTATAATATTTGGCTAAAATACAACAGCCACTCCCCTAAAAGCTCTGGATTCCATCTTCTAACCTTCCTGAAAATTCACCACTACCTTTGGTAGATTAATCTAATCATTACCTATTCTTGAATATGCCTAGATGCACATAGCAGCAATTGATTTGTATTTGTCCTTCACAAACAGATCAAGGAGTCCAGGATCTCTCACAGCAAAGACAGTACATCTTCAAAATAATCTGTCCATCTGCCTTTTGGCATGATAAGACACACAAATCATTCAGTGTCACTGAAGGCATTTTATCCAGCACTCTATTTTTTGATATGTGGTCTTTTACCTACTGAAATAAAACAAACCAACTCCCCAACATGAAGGCCAGTAAATCCATTAAAAAAATTATGTTTGTGATTCTGTAATTACTCCAAATTATTTAACTTGTACTAGCTTATTGACCAAAGAGGATTTCACACTGAATACAAACGTGGTCAATGTCACAGCATGAGATCTTTAACAGCAGTAAGGCAAGATCTTAACTCCAGTTGTTCAGCAAATAGAGTACAATTCCAGTCAATCTGCTTTTTGGACCAAAAAAGTCCATTATTGTCTGTCCTTCACTGTCAAGTACTGAATCAATTATTATATTCAGGATGATATTTTGGAGGGAAAAAAATTTACACAAAGAACACAGCATCTCAACACTTCCTATTGAAGTCAAAACCTTTGTCTAGAAGCTAAGCAAAAATATTCTTCTGCATCCTAGAACACCCCCAGCATTATGGGAATTTTAATACATACAAACTATCTAAAGCATAACAATCCAGACACAAAAATGTCAGGCCCTCTCTCTTAAAAAAAAAAAGCCTTTTCCATTGGCTACAGGTAAGAAATTGTGAGCATGCAGCCAAAGATCACATTCTATGTACACTGCTTAATCTTCTGCACAAGTTCTTCATGAACAGCAAAGGATCCAACCAGAAATCAACATTCAAGGACACACACTGTACCCAAATTATCCTCTTCATCCTAAAGCTTAAAGAACAACTACACTTGAAGTTTCAGGAGGCTTTACTTTCCACAGCAAGAAAACATCATGAGCTGAACAAACACCTAAAATCTGCCAGAATGGGTCTGACTAGCTTATTTTGTAAGAACTGCAAAGTTCAACTATTTTTTAGATCAATTTTTCAAGTGATGAGATAACCTAAAAGATGAATCCAAGTACAATTTTTCGAATGCCTGCAGCAGTCTTGCATGCACACAAAAAATTCTAAACAAGGGACAGAGAGCAGTCTTTGGAAAAAGACTGGTAAGCATGCCTTGGTTTTCACCCCTCTAGTTTATTTGCTTGGATTTGTCAAAGAGTAAATTTACTACACTGTTAAATGTGTGAAATAGCAGAATACCCACCATATACATCAGAATGTCTCTAATCATCACCATTGCTGTTTGATGATCATTCCACGCTTGGTTTAGTGTTTGTAGAAAGTTGTTATTCAAGGAGTTTAACACATCTTCTCGCACCTGCAGGAAAAAAAAAGATGCATTGACATAAACTCAAGTCAGCTTCTCCTGCAGCATTTAAATCTTAAACTTAGCTTCAGCACAAAAATTCTTGCTCCTCTGTGGATGTGAATTGTGCGAAAAAGTTCTTGCTTTTCCTGGGTGCTGACTATCCCTACCTCTTATTTCCCTTCTGTGGAAAAATAAGTAAGAAAAATTATGCTAAAAACAAGAGAAACAAAATAAACACGGGTTTTAAATTTCAAAGGAATTCCTGAAATCTCACATGTTAAAAATAGTCTTTGACAACTCCTCAAAGCTTTTATTTCCTGTGTTGTAGTGTTTCAATTGCTGGTAATTTTACTATCACAAGTAATTTCAGAACATTGGGTAGCAGCAGTAAATGCTACAAACAGGAACAAGTACAGGTGGAAAATGGGCCATAATGACATTTAGAGAGACAAGCTGAGATAGCATAAAGATATAGAAACAACAATTCTGAAAGGAACCAATTGCTTTGTGAAGACCAGACTCTTACATTAATACCACCAACAAGAATTCATAGAAAAAAGAAAGTCATCTTTGTTTTTTATGAATCTATTTTCAATTTGCAA
Source organism: Corvus cornix cornix (assembly GCF_000738735.6). Lineage (NCBI taxonomy): Eukaryota > Metazoa > Chordata > Aves > Passeriformes > Corvidae > Corvus > Corvus cornix. The sequence goes on along the minus strand of NC_046339.1, from coordinate 17,136,035 downwards.
GTTGATCTGTCTCCTCAACTTCAGACTTCATGCCTCTCTGCCACTACTCTCCCTACTAATAAAAAAACCCATCCAGTTTCATATTTTGATTTTACACAGTAGGCATACACTGCAGTGCTCAAACTTGAAACTAATGTCAAAGAATGTAAAAAAATTGTATCAGAGTTAACAAAATGTGGGAATTGACTTTAGACATAACATGCAAAATATATTCTGCCCGCTGTTGTAACCAAACAGAATATTCACATTTATAGATTTGCATGGATACTTGGCTGATAGTGTAAATTTCAGTACAGAGGATCATACAAGGAAACAAAACACACATGCCAAGCAGCCACAAGCTGCACCAACATCTCATGCAACCACCTCTTCAACCACAGGCCTCATTCTGTCATTTCAGTTTTATGAAGTTATTAGGCCAAACCAGGGTAACAATTCTGTCTGCTACACTACTAGATACACTCACAAACTCAGATGAGCAAACTAGAGACAGAGCATGGCACATCATCCAACACAATGGTCTCAAGAAGCTCTGGAAACTAATCCCAGTAATATTCACCTTGTTACTGCATCCAGGCAACAAAAGTATGCCTAGGTTGTTCAAAGCTTTCTTATATCTTCAAACACCTACTCTGCAGACCTGAGCAAGGCCCTCTTCCTTGCTTTTGGAAAACAAAATATGCAGTCATAAGCACTGCTTAGCTGCCTCATTCTTTCTGATCACGATCATCATTTACCCTCTTGTCTCCCAAATGTGTGCTCTGTTGTCACCCAATCTCCATAGTTTTTAGCCAAAACAAATATGCATTAAAAACTTCAGCAGACATACTTGTGAAGAATATGCAGAATCTCCCAGAACAAGAGAAACAAACATGACATGGTTGCTTTCACTTCTTTGGTCAGTTTGGAAAAACATTGGAAACATGATTTGGTAGCTCATCCACACTGATAAAATTTACCAAAGCATGATTAGATCATAAGCACAAATAACCAAGGGTAGTTATTGATCAATTTTATGATACCCTTTATTTTAACAATGCAGAGGCAGTGTGCTTTATAATTGCACACATCCCACATCCATCACACTAATCCTGCTGGGCTAGCCAGTGCCAAATCACAGGCCAACTGGTAACAAAAGGAGTGGATACTTGCCACGAGGTAGCAGTGACAACCTGCTTCCAAGCAGACACCAGCATGCTCTGCAATAGTGGCACTTCTGCTCCATATGGTATGCCACGTGGATTTCTGGAAATGGGCTTGAAATTCAGGAATGGGTGCTGTACAACAGAACTACCGTCAGAGTTTCCCTGTGAAGCTTCTCAATGACATTCTTCTAGGTTTATTTTAAACTGCAGAGAGGTTTGGAAAGCCATTCCTTCAGCTGCTACAAAAGGCAACCAAACTATTGCCAAGCAAATTATTGCTTACAAAAACTTTCTAGTTAACAAGTGTTCAACACACTCCTTGTATGGGCCATTAATTCAGCAATACTACAGGGAAACTGCTATAATGCACAAAACATCTTAGCCGTGCAAAGGTGCAGAGTCACACCACCTTGGTAGAATAAATGATCTGAAGTAAAAAAATGTGTATGCCCACACTCTTTGAACAAGAGAAGAGACACAGCTGCTACACTGCCAAAGCCTTAGAAAATTTCAGTCTCAAAGATTTTTATCAGCAGAATATTACTTTCAATGAGCTGAGCTGGTAATGATTTCTGTGACAATATTTGCAGTTACAAAGTAAATTGAAGGGAAAGCCAGCTTAAATAGGACTGTCCATTCACAGATTCACTTGAAAATAAATTAGCAGCTTCATAATATATGTAAGATCTTCTTACAGTTGGAGCAAGGATGAAATCTTGCATATAACTTCAGGCTCAACTGTATTTTATACTGGATACAGCTCTTCAGGAAATACAGAACCCTCCCCCCAAATAAGAGTAGCTTGTTGGCATAAGCTTTCAATACCTTTAAATAACTCTTTATTAAGTGTACATAAAGAAGACTTATGGTCTACTATTTCTTTCTTACAGTGCCTGGCCTGATGCAGCAGCACAAATAGTTCAGTTAAGTAATTTCTACTACTGTAAAGACAGCTAGAACCTCCTGAGGGGAGCAGCAGTACAGAACAGCACTTTCTGAACTAAGGCCTCAAGCTCTCAGAACTTTTACCATCATTTCTTTTAGAAAAATCCAAGTTGTCTAAAAGATAATATTCTAAAACCTTAGGAGTCCCAAGTAGGTTAATGGATTGACTACCAGAAATGTCTCTTCATCCCTGCTGCTGCTATCCTACTGCTGAAAGGAAAAAACAAATACTGAAGAAATACTGAGGATTCTGCACTGTAACGTACTTTTGAGCAATTCCCTCGCATCCTTTTGCCCTCCATATAATAGCAGACTTGCTCAAGATCATCTGAAAACATCATTAAGAGAATATAAAGGCAGATAACACTTCATACATTGTCAGTCAGGCTCACAGTACACTCTAATGCTCAGTAGATAATTTGCCTCCTACACAACTTCTCATGTCATTCCTCCCTATTTCATTGATGTTATGGAAATATTTCAAACTCCCTGATGGAGATGACTCTCATCTCTTCCTTTTCTCTGCAACAGTAAGAGCAAATTTTAAAGCTTGCAAAGAATCCCAGACATAACTTTTTAAGTCCCAGAGTAGACACACTTCTTTCAGCCTATACCTGCACAAGCACCCCACAGCATTCCTTCTGCACTGAACACTGCCACCATGACCAGCTCTGTGCCCTCCTGACCAAATGTGTTCTCACATGCCTGCCTGTACTGTTATTCTGAAATAGCAGGTACTGGACAGACCCCTGAGGGACTGATGGCCATCGGGACTCTGAGCCATTGACCACAGCCAACGGGTGCAACCACCCAACCAATTTCTTATCCATTTAACTCCACTCATTGAATCTCTCTCTTTCCAATTTAGACAAAAGAAGGTTTTGGGGGGCCATGTCAAAAGCTTTATGGACATCTAGAGAAATTACATCTGTAATTCACTTATGTGGTCACTCTTCATAGAAGGCCACTGTGCTGGCCAGGCAAGACTTGCCCTTAGTGAAAGACTTGCCCAAATCACCTCCCTGTCATCCATGTACCTTAGCATAGCTCCTAGGATCTGTTCCATGATCCTCCCAGACACAAAGGTGAGGCTGACAGGCTGTAGCTCCCAGGTTCCTCCTCTCTACAGTTTTGAAAGACGGGTACAATGTTTCCCCTTTTCCAGTCACCTGGAGCTTCACCTGACTGCCATGACTTCTCAAATATCACGGAGTGGCTTGTCAGCTACATCAGCCAATTCCCCTCAGGACTCTGGGCTGCACCTCATTGGACCCCACTGATTTACGCATAAAAGGAACATTAAAAATATTATCCTGTAAACTTTTTAACTTCAGCTTCTTTTTTTACTGTAACACAAATGATGTTGCTTATCATCCAATGGTTTAGAGAGGAGTAAACTAAGCTCTGTGTGTTTTAAAAACACTTAACAACATTTGTGTGAAGTAATAAGACTAGGCTTGAGAAGTGTGAAGGAAGACCATCCACATCAAACTACAAGATTGTCAATGGGCAAGAAAGGGAGAAATCTGTGAAGTACCAAATGCACAGGAATTAAATACTTGAATTAAGATGAAAAGTTTCAATACTTTCAAAATTCAACAGTATTTTTAAATAGCTCTACATGTACTATACTTAAAAATAATGATGTCAGTACACAGGTAAGGACAAGTTTTAGCATGTTCTTACCCCACAGTAAAAACAGGATAGTTCAAGACAGCTGACTTCTCTCAGTGATGCAGAATACCTGGCTCACTAGTGCCGTCATCACACAGCCAGAACCTGGTGATTTGGAACTACAAACCATTGGGGTCTGCAAGTCTAAAACCAAGCATACTTGATAGTACCTCACTTGCATCATCTTGTCTTGATCATATTTGCACCTATTATTTTATTTACAATTAAACAAGCTGTAAAGACAGTGCACTGTATAATGTTTTCTTGTTGAGAAGTTAAATACTTCTCATTAGCGTTTGGTTATTAATTAAAACGCTGAATAAGCACAACTTTCACCTGGCAATTAAATAAGCATAAAGCACAAATACAATTCTTAACCGTGCCTAGCCAAAAATGAAGGCTTGTGCTTTCCAAGCTTTAAAACTACTTGTAAAAACAACTGAACATACACACTGCCTCTACCTAGTCTCTTCATCTATTGTAAATTAACCAGCATGACTGGAATACCACAGGAACACAGATTTTTTTCTAAAAAGATAACACGGAGATGTGGGCAGCAAATGACAACTGTGACTCAATGATTAATGCAATTTCAAATTTGGGGTTGGCTCCTCAGCAGTGCTCCCTGAACTGAGTATAGTTCTTCAGTAAAATCTATTCATCTGAGAACACTTCCATTTTTATAAAAATTACGAAATTTAATGAACAATATTTCAGTTGGCAAAATTCCCCTCTTCTAAATTCCAGCATCCATCACTGATTCTCTGAATAGAAGTCTTATGAAGACTTGTGATGAGAGCATTTATTGTTCATTAGCTACTTAAAATTTACCAGAGAATTGCTCTTGGAAAGAGACAGCGAACATAAAAGATTTTGCTAAAATTTCTATGAAAAAAATGTGAGGTTAAACAAAACTTTTATCTATCTTACAACAAGTACTAATGGCACAAACATAAGATGTCATTATAGAACTGATCCTATTCTTGATAAACAATGCACTTTTTATCCCCATACTTCCATCTGTAAGTGCCTCAAAATAACGTGTCTAAGCAAACATTCAAAAGGGACAAACAGTAGCTTTGATTCTATATAAGTTTTTGTTATTGTTCAGAAATTTTTGGCATAAGTCACATTTTTTTCAGTCTTTTCCTTGGATTATTTAATTTATAGGCTGGCATCATCAGAATAATTCAGCCTCTTTAACTCTACAGCAATTAACTACTAAAACTCAGTTAGCCTTTCAAAAAGCTTTGGTCATCTATTTTTATGTTACCCGCACATATGAATATAATTTGATTAATCACATTAAAGATCAGAATACTAGATCATCAGATAGAGAAGATTTTTTTTAAAGCATCAGATACAGGAATATTAAGTATCAGAAAGTCACTTCTCTACACTGCTATCTGTGCAAGTCCCCTCAGCCTCTGCACTGAAAGTACAAACTCAGAATCTTCTGCTCTTTTGTCAGCCTGCCACAATCAGCACTTCAGAATAATTAATTCTGCAAATGCGTAATTTAAAATATACAAAATAGCTAGGAAATAAGATAAGTTGCAGAATACATAGGAACAAAGATAAAAAACCCCCCTCAAATTAAACCGGGATAAACTAAAGCCTAGGAATAATAAAAGTTTAGTGTCATGATTATTAAGTGCATAGGCACATACAAGAACAACGCACAAAAAGCCTCAGCCATTTGCCACATTTTATATGAATAGTACAGATTATGAATGCACAGATAATGAAACCAGAAGTGTTTGAGAGTCACAGATGTGCTACAATTATAGAAAAGAACTGCAAATTATTTAGCCACTTCATACTTCATAGAGGATGTCTCCTCTGGCACAAACAGTAAAAAAGCCCCACATTCAAAGCAGTTTCAGACTGTATTTGTCTGGACCACACCTTTGAAAACTAAGATTGTAGAAAAGAAATAACACATTTCTCTGCCACAGCAGTAACTCCGGTTGGAATGCACGAAAAAGTCCCCAAGCACCCTGCATTATTTAGCCGTAAATCTCCCATCCATTCTCTGTAATTCAGCCAGAAGTAATCATCCAAGACACATGATGGTCTCTGACTTTCCTTCTCAGATCTTGTAAAAACAGGACAAAAACTCAGATACTCCATCTGAACCCACAGCCAGTATATGGGATCAAAGTGGACACGTATCTCCCTGCTATGGATGTTTCCATGAGGAGTAAGGCAGGCATCTCCGATAGGCTTAGAATCCTACTGCCACTAAATATTATCTGGAGTCCTAAAAAGTGAGTGTTAACTTTTTCCACTTACATATTTATTAATCAATTCTAAACTTCTCTCAAAGACTAAAGAGGTTGATTCCATGGTTTAACACAAGACCTGAAGATTCCTTTTCTCAGATGATACATCTTCAGAAACAGAAAGTTTCTGCATGTCATTTTGACTGACTTACATGGTTTTGCAAAGGCTGCCATGGCACTCAAGACTTTTGCTATTGCTGAGCTGCTGGTTTTGAACAGTGCCTACCACCTCTTCAAACAGCATAATCCCAGCACAACTGTCTCATTAACTTGTGAATTAGTTCATTAGCCCATAACAAACAAGCTGTTACATTAGTATTTATTTTGTTCCACAGATGAAAAAACTGACTGGCAAACAACACAAAATTTGGCCTAAGAACGTCACAAAATGCCATCAAAAATGCCACAAATCTTAAAAAAAAAAAAATTATCAGGTCTTAACAGTTTTTCTTCAAAAAAAGTTGTTTCCTGTTACACATTTTCAAGCGCTTCCTATGGTCTGCCTTCCATCAGTAACTTATAACAAACAGTACCTGGAACATGAAATCATTTGAGCTTGATATTAGCTCCATGCTACCATTTTTGACAGAAGCTACACAACTGCAACACAAGGTAACATAGTAAAGTTAGATTTTCTGTCATTTAAGTAACTGTTCAGAATTCTTCCATATAAAACACTTCTATTTTAATTCATAAATGGACAAACCTTGTTTATTAGATGCTCAGTGACCACTTCTCTTAGTCCAGTGTAGAGTTTCTCACCATGTTTATGCAACACCATCGTATAAGCATTTCTATACAGCTCTTCAAAACTGAGACCACTATTGTTCTTACGCTGAATCTCTTGGATTGCATTTTTCAGAAGATCCCAAATGCTGTTCACATATTTCTCATCCATAGTCATCTGTAAAAACAAAACATTACATTACTGTTTAGAACAAGAAAAAAGAATATAGATAATGAGGTAATTGTTCTGCCCCATCTTGTTGATTCCATTATCACAAGATGTCCCAAACTTTATTAAAAGAAAAACAGTATTTATGAAACTAGTACAGATTTCAAGGAATATTTATAAAAATTGTAATTTGTAAACGTTTAATGGTTTTTCATATCAGAGCTGGAAATCCCCAGAATCCAACTCCAGAGCCTTTGCAGGTGGAAAGGCAGGTAATCGTGGACATGAGTCTCTTCCCTACTCTTCTTCCACAGTGTTAACACTGATAGATATTTAACTCTCATTCCATATTAATACAGTATTTGGCACCTCATAATCTGTACTGCTTAATCTGTTATTCAAATGCTGTAAACTTCAGTAAATACATGAAAAGAAAGAAAAAAGAACGATTCAGAGGAGAGAAACTCTTACAAGAAATAGTCTCAATACAACAGCAAACTTCTATCTAGTACTTAGTGAGAATCATTTCACAGCACTGCTTTACCAATGCAAAGGTGCTTCAGTATATGATGTTTTATAGATAAAGCAGTATCTGGGATTGCAAGTAAGTGTAGCAAAAAAAAAAAAAATCAGACGTCAGTATTGCTTAAAGTCTGTGATTCAGCCAAGTTTCATCGCCCAAATGAAAAAAAAACCCCAAACACTTTTAAACTGAAGCACTTTAAAAAGCAATGTTTAAAGCTAAGTTTGGTTTAGTTTATACAGAACCAGGAACTGATTTACCATTTTATAGCTAAAGAAAACGGCTGAAGAGAGAAGGGGAAAAAGCTGCTGTTGCCAGAATTACTATGGGAAGTGAAAATATCCCGGAGTCTATCAATACTGTCAAAGTAGCCTTGAAAATAGGAACTGAAAGTATTAAAAGAATAAAGAATAATAGTATGACATTATAGAGGAAAATCATGACCAGCTCTAATCTACCTCTCCTCCTTCCACCAAAACACACTAAGTGAACAGGGGAAAGATACGAAGACTAGATTGACTGCATTTGTAATCAAACACAATTATTTAGCAGAATTTTTTTCATTCCAAGTATATTTTAACATCTGTTTTCAAAATATCATATCAAGTTTTCTAGGCATGATAAATAACAATACAGCTCACAATAAAGATAAGCCATTCACTTCCTTGGAAGGGAATGGGCTTCTGAATAAAATCAAAACAAGACACACCATCTTCTATCCTGCTCATCTTTTGGAGTTTTGGTTAAAAACAAGGCTTTTTATTATAAAAATAATCCTATGGCTACTTTTTCCACTCCTCTGATACCAGATCCACTTGACTACTAAACTCTATGCACCCCAAACTTAAGAAGTGTCATTATATATCAAAAAGCAAAACCAAAATAAAATCACAAACACGTTGAAAAAATTTTAGCTCCCTATCTCCTAAAAGCCAAGCCTCAAAGTAACAGAGGAATGGTGGATGGAATGTCACAGGTCCCTCCACAGTTCTTCCTCATTCTGCTATGCACAGCATTAAAACGTCAGTAATTTTGGTTTTAATTTGCATTTGCTACATTGGTGCTTCTTCAGGGAAGTTATTTTCTACAGCCTTCCTGAACCAGCAATTTTACACGTACTGATAATGAAGGCAACCATTTAGAGTTGCAGACAGCAATCCAAGTAAAAGCTTTTCAGCTTTCCTTTCAAAAAACCAAGGTTTTGTTTTCAAACAAAGCAGAGACTCCCCTTGCTAATCAAAAAACTCTCAGTCAACACAACCTTCTTATCTCAACTGCAACTTAATTGCACACTGTATTCTAAGAAAAGGTATGATCTGTATAAACCAGGCAAATCACTGTGCACCAGTTTGCAGAGGTTTTACAGTGGTCCTGTTCCTGGGTTGGTCACAGTGAACATCTCTGTATGCTACATAGAGAGATAAAGCAGCACATCTGATAATTCAGATCCATTCAGCAAAAAGCTAAAAGTAAACTGTTTAATTCTTGTACTCTTAATCCAAATGCTATTAAAAAGATGAAGGAATGATTGCAACATTATTTCCTCACAAGTCCCTGAATACAAACAAGAAAACAGAGCTCTTTGCCACTTAAAAATTGACACACCACGAACTACTCTGAAAGCACAAGAAAGATCCACAGAAGGTAATTTTAAGGAGTACACATCTCCATAGGATAAATACGCAGAAATATATGAAAAAGTATTATAAAATTATCTTATTACCTTTTAGGATTAAGCATTAAAAACTCTGCTTTTCAATGCAGCTTCCTATTCTGCTTCTGACTCAGATTAACATCTGTGAGGTTGTATGGGAACAGGTTTGCTCAGGTTCTAGGGTATCAAGTTAGAAGAGCACTGCCTTCCAAAAAGATCTAGCATAACTAACTTGTTTGTAGCAGTGTTTTCTAACAAAGCAAAGACTCCTAATACTTTAAATAATTCCATTCTACTTGGCAGAAAGTCACTGCAGTAAAGTTTGAGAAAAAATGTATTATTTCCTCTTTGATGCTGAAAAGTTGTTTAGCATTTCAGCAGAAGAGGTCTTCCTGTATTCTCAAGGGTATGCAAGAATTGCAATGACTAAATCTATTCTTGGATTATTTAACTCTTAGGTTTATCTCTTTTTCTTTCTCATTCCTTAAATCAGGCTTGTAGGCAGATTTAAAATCCAAACAAATAACCAGTAAGTTTTTGATGCTGCTGGAACACTGGCATTTTTCAGAATTCTCTACAAAAGCATCTCTGAAAACAGAACTGCGATCCTAATCCCCCAGTCTGACCCAACAATGAAGATTTATGCAACTCTCTAGATCCCCAGCAACAAAGTCTGTAAGTGATCCACTTCCACAAATACAAGATCAGAGCCCCAATGTTTTCCTGTGTTCATTCCCAGATTTCTTCTAATAGTTATATTTTAGAAGGGAAATCCACAGCTAGAACACAGTTGCCTTGCTTGCGTCCTGTATTCTTGCAGATTTAAGCAGAACCCAGACTGCTGCTTCTGCTGGTCTTTGAAAAAACCACACATGTTTGGAAAGGCCTTCAGAAGGAAAATCCCAGTAATTTCAGTAGTGTCTACACCCAGATTCACCAAGATAGTTAAGAAGCCAGTATCCAAGCAGAGGAAATGTGTTAACGTACTCGCGCTTATCTGAACATTACCTTTCTTGGGGAACGGGAAAGCAACCAAGTCTGTTATTGGCAGGAGAGAGAGCTGTTTATAAGAAGCCACTGGCTGGAAAACTTCCACACACTGCTGCCCAAATGCTAATGATTCAAAGATGCAACTCGAGCACAAACATCTGAACTCAGAGTGTAGCACAAGTACATCTTGAGGAAATTAGACTAAAATGTCAGTGTACATGAAAGTGCAATCATTTCACAAAAAAGAGACTGCAAAGGACTCAAAAGGTCCTTTATTCCACAGTGCAGGATCAGAGACACTCAAGCCCCTTCCTTTAACAATGTTTGTCTACCACATTAAAATCAAGTCAAATAAACACTGTCAGCAATCTATTGCCATTATCACCTGTAAAGCAGGTAAAGCTGGTAACAGTCCTGAAGAGACTTCTCAGCCTCTCCCTCCTAGAAGCTCACAGGCACCACCTCTTCTGAGTAACCTGCCAGCATTCAATCGGAACAAGCAAACAGCAATTCTGATTGTTTTCTGATTAACATGTAACTTTATACAAAATGTTATCCGCCCCCTTCTAGTCATGTAGTTCAACCGGAAGTGCAACATCCCATTCCTAGGGGGAAGGAACAACCCCATGCATTAATAATGCCTGCTGGGGCCAAATGGCTGGAGAGCAGATTTGGCAGAAAAGAACCTGAGGCTCTTGGTGGACATCAAGTTAATGACAAACCAATGGGCCCTCGAGGCAAGGAAGATTAATGGTATCCTAGGCTGCATTTGGAAGAGTTGCCAGCAGGCCAAGAGGGGGCACTGCTCAGCACTGTGCTCTACTCAGCACTGAAAAGACACATGTAGAGCACTGTGCCCAGTTCTGGGTTCCCCAGTATAAGAGAGATGTGAACATACTGGAGACAGTCCAGTGAAAGGCCACAAACGACCCTCTAGAGTCAGCCTCTAGAGCAACCCTGCAGGGATCAAACCAGTGTATGTAAAATCCAAAGGAAGGGTGTACTGGAAAGGGAGCAAGCCTGGGCAGTGGTGCCCAGTGACAGGACCAGATACAACGGGCACAAACACAGGAGATTCCTCATGAACATCATGGAAACTTTTTTGTTGAGTGGGTGACCAGGTACTGGCACAGGTTGCCCAGGGAGGCTGCAGAGTCTCCATTCTTGGAGATATTCCAAAGCCATCTGGATACAGTCCTGAGCAATCAGTTCTAGGTGACCCTGCTTGAGCAGCGGGGAGGACACCATGACCTCATGAAGTGCCTTCCAACCTCAACCCACTGGGTGATCTGGTGATACACATTACAGCTGTAGGCTGAGGAAGCCGGAAAACCAAGGCTTCCTGAGTAAATGTGATCTTTTCAAACTGCCTGTACCAGTCTTCCAACGGAAATGCATTGTAGGATAACAAAGGTGAGCAACAAAATAACTTGTGGTCACCAGTAGAACCTGGCATTCGTTCCCTAGCTTATACCAACTACAGTCAAAAAACAACACTAAAACTCCCAGATGCAGGAACACCCAACATACCTGCTGCTGGAAATCCATATTACTTTACAGAGAAATAAATGCTTTGGGGAATAATTTCCATTCTATTTATTTTAACTTTTACAACAGATTCCTCTGAACACAACTTCATTCCATATTCTTGTCAGTTGTTTTATCTTGTCACCATTTTGCCCTTAACACTACAGAGCTTGCTCCTCTTATATAACCATGCTTGAAATGCTGTAAATTGCAAGGAAAAATTACAGGAGTAAGCTGCTAAGAGCCTGCTGAACTCTTGATCGTTTACACCAGATTAAAGTAGCTATTTAGTTTTCTTAACAAGAGGTGGTTAAAAAAGAAGTGAGAAAGAGGTAAATAAACATCCTACAGAGTGTCAGTAGGAGTATCCACCAGCAACAGCGACACACAAACCAGTACTCTCAAGACTAGTGACCAGACACAGCTTCTCATCCTTCTTGCAGAAGAAATTTCTAGACAAGTTCCATAAAGTTCCCACAAAGATCTCAGACCAAACAGCCATTGTTAAATCTCAGAAGTTTTAACAGACTGTCAACACACTTGCAGGACATTTTTACTGTTAAAAAGGTTGCAAACACTACTACTCAGTTTTTCTACTGCGTAGCTGCAGAGTGTTTATCACGATTCTACACATCAGCAGGTGAAACACATCAATCTGAAAGTGATTACTGCAGAACAAGGCTTCTCAAAGTCTTCAAAGAAAGCAACCATCTGCCTCATTCCTTTCCATGACATCCTTCACAGGTCTAATACCACGGAGCACTGGGACAAGAACCAACTGAAATTACAGAATACAAGTGTTTATGTTCTCTACCTTGAAGGAAGTGAGTGGATACCAACAATTCAAGTTAGCTAGCAGTGCTGGGAGTAACACTTCCACCTAATAATTGCAACCTATTCTCACTCCCCCATTTCCTATCCCTCAGCAGAAAAAACAAGAAGGGTCCGACAGCTGTCATCTAAAACTGCCACCACAGGGGTGCAGTCCAAGAGGCAAAGGAGATTGTCACCAACAGTCTTCCCTTCCACTGCAAGACAGGATATTCATCAAGATGGTATTAAATAGTCTGTTACACAATAACTCAGTATCCTTAGCCTTTATCCTTCATTCTGGATGAAGTTTGGCTGAGGTTACCCAGAAAAGGGCAAGAGCAGCACATTTCCTGCCTCAGAACCTAATCACTATTTGAATTTTTATAAACCCTTTGAATATTGTTAATTTAAAAGACAAGAATTTACAATGACAGAGATATATTGTCTAGCATTTGCTCCAAGAATATCTCTGGAAAATGGCATATGGAACTACATTTTTTTCAACTACAGAAAAGATAAAATATACTCCTATTAATGTCAAATGGAGAGCTCAATATCCACACTTTTCTGAGTTCTGAAGTTTTCCTCACTATGTAATGATGAGTATCTGGAAGAGGATGCATGGGCTACACACACTCTCCCACCAAAAAAAAAAAAAAAAAAAATCAACTGATCTCTGAACAACCAAAACCACCACACACAAAGTTCCACAAAGGTCCTCAACAGTGTTATCTGAACAGGTTGACTGTGACACACCAAAAACATGACTGGAAGCTAAGAGAAGGAGCATGAAGAAAGTAAGGGGCACCCTGTCTCACTGCTCTTCTCCTGAATCTGGGCTATTAATCTTAGGACACCTGTCAAGAGTCACAGGGAAATCATATAAATGTGCTACCAAAACTGTCCTAACAAGTAGGACACCTTTTGCTCCTAGGTGACCTTTAGCAACAATCAAAGATGACAACAGAGTATTATCCACATCTCCTAAGGAGTGTCAGGAAATGTCCATTACACTATTATACTCCCTCAGAGGGTGTGTGTGGTGGGAGGAATCAATGCCTATGGCTTGCTTATGACATCTGCCAGTTGTCATTTACAAGATTAAATACTGACACAATTTTTAGTATCTGTGTTTTGTTCTTCACTCTTCCATTGATATTCAAGCATTGCCCTTGTTTGGGTGGACAAATCCTACAATAAACTTATCCAGATTCCTCCTGCAGGGAAGATTCACAGCCTGCACCATGTTCCATTCCAGGCTCAGAAAATGAGCTGAATAACCAGTGCTGAGTGAAATCCTCTAAAGGCCAAGGGAAGAATCAACTCTAGTCTCACCCTCAGAAAGGCTTGAGCCTCTGCAGGCAGGGCTCCATGACAATACTTAACCAGTAATAAAAATGCAGGAACTGGAATACCCCACCTCTCCTTCCCAGGCTTTACTCAGCAGAAGCAAGCAGAACATGCAATTAAATCAAAGAGGAGTCCTCCTCAACTGAAACATCCAAGAGCTTCAGGCGAAACCCGTTCCTTCTCCACTTTGCCTGAATTGGTTCGGCAGCACTGAAAAGCCGTTCTGCCAGCACGGGGCAGATGGGTTAAGTAGCCTAAAAGTGATTGCTCCTTAAGAGAAGGAGTCACCTCCCACACAATGATTGACAGCTTTGGTTTACCTCCAAGGCACTGTCTCAGAGCATGCTAGTCTCTTCACGAAAAAAGTGCTACTTTGGGGTAGAGGCTTGAAGAGGAAAGGGGGTTGGCTGCTTGGTTTTAAGCTTTACAGCAAAATGTAATACGCTCCAAGAACTTGCTTTAATAGTAAATCCCAGGGAAATAGATTTGTTTCTTCTCTCAAAATCTAACATTTGCCTGCATAGTAGCTAGGCCTAACAGGAGTTTCATTACACTACAGCAACATTTAACAGCCTATATGAAAAGTTTAAAACAAGTCTTTAATAGAACATGTAATACTGCAGCAACAGTTTTGACATGTTTAGGCAACTGAACAAAATTAAGGATCAGATACTCATTTATCTTTCATATTTTAGGAACCAATTCAGAAGAATGAGACTAATCTTGAACTGCCAACATACCTCTCTTCTCTATTTCAACTTCCCTTTAACACAGTTTGTTTTTCCCAAATTTTTGCCCTTCCTCATCTTTAGTCCTGCAAATCTATGGAACATAAAATGCTGAAGGGGAGAAAATTTAGAAAAACGACTCCTCCCAAACACCTGCTTCATCTGAACTAAGACTATGAACTATGTAAATTTGAGCAGCCATCACTTACCAGATAAACACAAGGCAAAAGATAAATAAAGCTTTTGTTTCATTTCTTTAAAAAAATGCAAAAAACGGAGACACTCTGAAGAGGCAAACAAATAAACTGAAACACATAGTTACACAGTAGTGGTTCTGTGAACAGAGACAACTTTCCTCTTACAGACCTTTACATACTTTCCCAACACTATCCCACACTAATGAGAAACTACAAACTATGTTATACTCCCCAAAAATCAACTTATGAGTTCACTTTGCAATTTATGATGTACAACGTACAAAATCCACCTTCAATCACTCTGTTAATACAGATAAAAAGAACTCTCATTAATACAGACAAAAGCAGAATATTACTTGTCTGAGTGGGCCAATGAAAAATGAATGCTGGCTCACCAATCTCATTTTTCATCCACTTACTGGCATATATGGATTCACCCAGAGCAGTCTTCAAGGTTCTCTATAAAAACTGCATCAGTTGATTAAGTAAAAACTTGGGATAATCAAAGTTGGTACCATCTGCATCTGTGATCACTCACACAAAGCTTAACTCTGTCTCTTCCACACTCATCTGCCTTCTACTTACTTCCCACAAAACCCAATGCTTGAAATAAACATATGCTTAATTCAGCAAGGATTAATGGATGTTGTCCTCCAACAGGACTGGATACTGAGGAAAAGCAAAGAAAACACACCAAAATTAAGTTCTTTTCAACATAAACTTTCTAAGATGCTACTATTTACACTAAAGACTTGATTCTACAGTTGCATGCTTTGCCCAAAGAGGATAGCAGAATAGTGTTTAATTAAAATACAGAAATCCAAGTTTTCATAACATCTTTTTTTTTCCCCAGCATGTGCAGACAAATCTAAATGCCTTTCAAATATCAAAAGGTATTAGCTGTAAATGAGTAAATCTCCCCTGCCGTGATGCAAGCTTCTGCCCACCTGACATCACATTATGAAACTTGTTTTTAAAAAAATTGTATTTAAAAGAAAACAATTGGTTTTGTTCAAGCTTCTAAAGAACTGAACTGATAAGAGGCTAAATCTAGGAAATTCTAGCTCAAAAGATAGTTGACACTGATATAGAATGGAAGTGCTTATACAGCCAAAAGAGTGACATTGTCTGTATTATGAACCAAGGCTCTTTCAAAAACATTCAGTGACATTTCTACAGTGCTCATTACTACAGCACCTGAAAATGGAGGACTATAAAACACCTGCAATGAAACAACTCATTACCCAAGAGCACTTCACACTAACAAGGTGTTGGGGTTTTAGTTTAGTCTTAGTTTTTTTTCCTGTTAAAGGAATTTTCTCCCATATGCATGTTGCTAGGGGACAAATAGCTGTACTTAAGAAAGACAAAAAGGGGAGTGGGGCGGGCCTGGCTACTCTTTTGTCTACACCTGGGTGTGGGGGGAGTTTCGCTCGGAGCGTCCGGAGAGAGAAGCTGCAGAGAAAGGAGCTGCTGCTTCTTTCTTTTTGGCCGTTCTTTCTTCCTGCTGGAAACAACGCCGGGACCCCAAAAGCCGCTTTCCCTGCCCTGCTGGAGACCGGGCTGTGGCTGCCCTGCTCCGCTGCTGCTTTGAGCTTTCGCTACGCTGTAGCCCTGCTCGCCCTGCCTGCCTGGGCCTCCGTGGGGTTCTCCCATCTGGATACATCTCGCCTGCCACCCGGGATTTGCGTCCGTCCCTGCCGTTTCAGCCTGCTGTTCCTGAGAGCCCGGGATCAACTGCCCAGGGGTTTGTGAAGCCTTTGTTCCATCCCTTCCCGGGATCCCAGGGCACCAGAGCCGCGGGTTTCCCGAGCTCGCTCCGGAGCGCCCCCTGCAGCCGCGGAGGAACCATCGCACCTGCCCTGCTCACCGGGAGCCGCCAGCGCCCCTGCCGGCTGCGAGCGGAACTGCACCCGAGGGGAAATAGCCTGACAGCCGAGAAGGCTGGCACTGGGTTTGTGATTGCTGTTACTGCCATAGTGGTTGTTGTTTTGTTTGACTGGTTATATACATATATATATATAGAGTAAAGAACTGTTATTCCTATTTCCCACATCTTCGCCTAAAGGCTCTTGATTTCAAAATATAATAACTTGGAGGGAAAAGGGGTTATATCTGCCACTTCAAGGGGGGCCTCTGCCTTCCTTAGCAGACACCTGTCTTTCAAAACCGAGACAGATCTTGGCGCCCAACGTGGGGCCTGAGGGCATTAAGAGATAGAGGTGAAAAAGGAATAACAGTTCCTCGATAACTTTATTTTGTGTGCTGGATATTGGAACCTTGTTAGGCAGCACTATGTGGTCTAGTTTACCCTGGTTTGGGTGGCATGTGGCCGTGGCTATATTCTTCCCCTTTGCAGCTCCTTACTTGAATATGGGTCCTCTGACTAAGGCTACCATTGCTGTTATCCAGCTTGCGTTATGGGTCGAGAAGGTGAGGAATTCATGGGTTTTTAACTTCCTCCGGAATGTGGGCACATGGATAAACAGCTATCACACACTGAGCACATGTTTTTGGGGTTATGTTAACAATGGTACCTTCTGTGAGGAAATGACACCAGGGGAAGTTTTCTCCCAACCCCTCAACCAGTTCTTTG